>NC_069383.1:125042500-125358333 GCF_027475565.1 Acinonyx jubatus | reverse complement strand
TCTATGCAACCCATCAATCAGTGAATGATTCAGTCCATTTTTTAATTTCAAGTCATACTCTATAACAAAGGCCATAGCTACATCGTCAATATTTGACCACTTGAAGCTTAAATTGTTTTCCAGGCTGACAAGTGCTCAATCGGTCAATTGCCCAAAAGATAATCCCATTGACTGTCTTTATAACTGAAATAATTGAAGCTATAGTCTAGAATTTTTTTTTAAGTGTTTTGAAGCCTGAATCAAATAAATCAATTAAAATCTTCTCATTTGCTCAGCAATCACCCTGGCAACATCTGCCTGAAGTTACCATACAAATTTGAACAATGGTGGTGAGCTAAGATGAAACATTTGGTGATTTATGTTTGTTTCCAAATGGGAAAACAGTAGAACAGAAATGAGAAAATCTCAATGTTTGAATCTGATTCTGATATGAACAAAATAGGAAAACTGAAAATAAAGAGTATGATTTCTCCTCCTCCCATTTTTAATACCTTAGCATACTGGGATAAGCTCAAGTACTATACACACTGATTAGAAATACTTCAGGAGTAAGGACTTATTCTATACTGCTCCAGTTTAATGATAGGGGCTACCAGCAGAACCACTAATCATACCCAGTTTAGACAATATTGAGCCATTTCAACACTTTTTATAATTTACTATTATTTAGAGGGCAAGATACCATAGCTTAGTGATTACCTTCTATTATTGTTTCTTGAGTGATCTGGGATATAATGCCAGAGTGAGTTTAAATACCAGCTAGCTACCTTTAAAGTACCTAGGGAGTTGAAGGAGCTCTATTTCTGAGTATTTGTACCAAAGAGGATCAACCTACTAGATTTGATATTAGCTTTCCAATTTATCCATTTTGTTCTGAGTGCTACCTATTTGATAGCTCTGCAGTGTTATCTGAAAGCCGGTTATGAGAAATTTATTAGACACTGATGGAATATGTTGGGCCAGATATAAGAGGGAAAAAAAATACCAAGGCTTCACCTTGGCTCTTTTCTTGGGCTTTATAAAAGAAATATCGAATAATTAATGTTGCCTTGGTATTTAGTATCTCAGCCTGGAGAACCCTGGACAGAGTCAACCCTTATGTCTTCATTTGATTTATATTGCCTGCTTACAGATGGATGGGTCTGTTTGGAACATACCAAATACTAATAAAAATCTCAATTAATTCATAAATATGGTCTATGAGCCTTCACATTTTCAGCCTTTTTCTTCTATGAAACAAAACGCTTTCAACCTGCACTGAGTCACAGTGTCATTTTTTTAAACATTTAAACTGTCTCAGAGTCTTGACAGATGTATAACACAAAGCATTTAAAAGGGAAATGTTTTACTTAAGTAAGTTACAATGCTACAAAACTGTCTAAACACTACAAAACACTTCACTTCAAATCATGGACTCTTTAAAGAAAACCCTAGAAAACACAACTTTCTAAAACAACAACTAATCTTTATTTTGGGTTTCTTAGTAATTGACTAGGATGTGGTAATCTTTTGGAGTGATAAAATCCAAAAGAAAATGACCAAAATCTGGCTGGAGATGGTCCATTTAGTACTCACTTTTACTGCTAGTACAGCACGGGCGTGAGGAATTTGGAATGGGAATTTCTCTTCAATATGTCAGCTGGAGGACAATACTAGATCCTTAAGGACTCCAGTTTGAAAATCCTACTTTTTAACCCTACTTACTTCTACGATCTTGATTTGAAATAAACGCAAATAAACTTTTCCAAATGGTTCAGGGAACCTCCTTACTTAACTCTTAAACTGCAATACTTCCAATTTATAGGCCTTAGGGTTAGAGACATGCAATCTGTATTTTCTTTCAAAATGTAGAAATAGGGACACCTGGGTGGCTCAGTTTGTTAATTCTCCGACTCAGCCCAGTTCATCATCCCACAGTTTGCGGGTTTGAGCCCCACATCGGGCTCTGTGCTGACAGGTCAGAACCTGGAGCCTGCTTGGGATTCTGTGTCTCCTTCTCTCTCTGCCCCTCCTCCACTTGCGCGCGCGTGCGCACGCTCGCGCTCTCTCTCTCTCTCTCTCTCTCTCTCTCTCAAAAATAATCAACATTAAAACAAATGTTTTGAAATGTAGAAATAACCTAAATTAAGCCTAAGCACTTTACTTAAAAACATAATCCTTCCAGGGCGCCTGGGTGTCTCAGTCGGTTCAGGTCATGATCTCACCATCAGTGAGTTAGAGCCTCACTATAGGCTCTGTGCTGACAGCTCCGAGCCTGGAGCCTGCTTCAAAGTCTGTGTCTCCCTCTCTCGCTGCCCTTCCCCCACTCATCTTGTCTGTCTCAAAAATACAATAAAAATATTAAAAAAAATTTTTTAATGTAATCCTCCCATCACAACCCATCTCTCACTAGAGTTAATTTCCTCCATAGCGTGAAAGACCATCTGCACTATTAAAAATTTCCCTTACTTAGCTGTCTCCTCAAACTAGAATGTAAGCTCTAACAGGGAAGGGATTTTGTTTGTTTTGTTCATTGCTTTAGCTCCAGGAATGCACACAGTAGACAGAATGAAAAGTTGTTGAATGTAAGTGAATGAAAATATAAACATACTACAGTAAGCTACTAATAGTAAAAGTTGTCAAGTGGAAAACAAATCTGGACTTAGAGGAGGAGAGATAGAATTCAAAAATACTATTGTGGGGCTCCTGGGTGGCTCAGTTGGTTAAGTGTCTGATTCTTGATTTCAGCTCAGGTCATGATCTCACAGTTCTCGAGATCAAGCCCCACATCAAGCTCTGCCCCTCACCCCTCTTTCAAAATAAGCAGACTTAAAAAAATTACTACTCAATGTAGACAAGGAGAGCATTGCAGTTAAGAAATTCAGGACTACTGCAAAACAGAGAACATCCTAATTGGAAGTGTCTCAAAGGACAGGTAGAAAGTCCTCTCTTTTTTGAGGGGGCGGAGAGGATAAACAAGGTTAGGAGGAACTGGCTGTGAGTGAGTGGGATAAGTAGGTGATAACCTTGATAGCTCCTCAGGAACTTTTTTCCCAGAGGTTAGCCATTTCTCCATAGGGACCATTAAGGTGGTGCTACTGACTTTCCAATGATAGCTCAAGGGTGGGTAAATGTCTTGGAGTATAGGGGAAGGAAGAAGTTTGACTCAAGTTTAGTCAAACCGGTGAAGGAAACAGGTCAGCTAATCATTCATGCAGCAAAGAATAGGAATTTGGAAGTTCTCTGTGGCCTGTAAACAAGAGGGTGGGGGCATCCACAAATCTTATCCAAGTCTTATGGAGATGTGTAGCTCTTGGCAGTGAGCCATTCCTCTTAACCAACCAAAAAGGGGATTAGATTTGTTGACAACAGCTATTTTCTAGGGGCAATGGGCTCAGGTAATGTGAGAAGTAAGGGAGATGATTCATTCGTAGACATACAAAATAAAAGCTGTACTGTCTAGTTAACAGGTTTACAACCTAATGGAAATATGTACAACCTCCTCCCCCAATAATGGAGTCCCAAACCCTTAGACACTCACTTCTTGGTTCTTCTTCCCCTCTCCATTTTGTGGGCTTATTTTCACAGGCTTTGCAATGACCATGGGCCAAAGAACAAAGGGAAGAGGGACTGAAAGTCTCTGCATCACCTCACAGAATGTACATTTGTTCTAATGAGACTACTTTTTGCCTTACGTGCACATAGGCGATGTCTGGATAAGGCTGTAACCTCTATAGTACTCAGCCAATGAGGACTCAGTGAGGAAGGGAGGGGCTTGCATGCTAGGAAACATATTGTCTGCTGTAACTGCCCCATGTGTGCCTCTCCATCAGACACCTGCTCTTGCAAGAGCATTGATTAAAACCTCCCTTCAGTGTACTCCAAGTCTTTGTGACCCTCCTTTGTGTCAGGGGGGTTATTTCTCACAGGTAAAGGTCAATGTTGTTAAAGGATTTATTTATAAGCATCGCCAAAAGGAAAAAAAGTTTGCAAGAATAAAAAGTAATCAAAGAAGAAATGATGAACATGAAACTGTATTGTGCATTCTGTACAAGTCTGTCTTGTATTTTTCCACAGTTCCAGGCCTGTCATTCTAGAAGAGGTTGCTACCTTCACACAGGTATCGTCCATACTAACCACAAAGATAACAAAGGTAGAAATATTCTGTGCTATTCTGCCTGCCATTCTTCTCCATGAACATATGCGTTAAATGAGTCAGAGAAGGGAAATGGGACTAACAAATTCTTTGTTTCATGGTACTAATTGTGATTCTGCCATTTAGGGATTCATATTTTTATATACAAGGAACCTCATGAACAAACCAACTACGTTTATGTGGTTTCTCCATCTTAGTAAAAGGCAGATTCACACATTCATATGCCCCAAATCTGCAGCCATCTTTACTCCTGTCTTTCACACTGCATATTCAGTCTGCCCACAAATCTCATCAAAATGCAGGCATAACCTGACCACTTCCCACCTCGACTACTATCAGCTGCATTTTTATAATCCTATCCATTATGTCAGGTGCGCTACTACAGGGCTACTACCTCCTGCTCCCTCTGCCCAGAATGTCCTTCCTCCCAGCATGGATCTCCCTCATATCTTTGGTTCTTGGCTCAAATGTCACCGTATCTGAGAGGTCATTCATGTCCAGCTCAGATCAAATAGCAAACTCTTCTCTCTTAGCACTCTGTTTACTCTGCTTTGCTTTTCTCTGGAGCACTAACTATGGTGTCTCCTGATTAGATTGGATGGGAAGGCCACAAAATGTGGAGGTGTCCCAGTTGGATGGGGGCCAGGGGCACGGACAGTGAAAGAATTCATCCAGGGCAGAAAATAAAGAGATAAAAGTTTATTGAATACACTACAAGGAAGCAGCAGGCAGGACAGTGAGACTGTATATGGTGAGGCAGTGTGTGTGTTGGGGGGGGGGGGGCTCTGTCACAGGATGGAGTGAGGGAGTCTGGGAATGTATGAAATGTCCCCTTTGGTGCCTTGTTGTCATTGGTCAGTTAGGGCTCAAGTCTATTTTGAGTGGTCACTTAATGAGCCTGTTTGCATTCAGCTCGGTAGTCGCTGTGGGCCTTTTTCCCTTGGTCAAGTTTCCATTGCTCAAGCCTGCTGCCTAAAAGCACCTTCTACACAAACCTCAATCATTCATTCATTCATTCATTCATTCATTCATTCATTCATGCGTTGCTTTCTATCACCCTACCATGAGATCTTTTTGTTCAGTGCCATACCCACAGCACCTAGAACAGCATTTATCATAGTTTAGGCATTCAATAAATATGTTGGATGAATAAATGATTTACAGTTTCATGAAATTTAAAGTTCTTTGTACAACTATGTTGCTCTGAGACACGGGAAGAAAAAAGGGAAAACACATTGTCAGCAATACTAAAGAATTTTCCATAGATAGTCGAAATTCTCTCCCCTTAGAAAAAGAAAAAGTTGTACTTAACTACATTCAGGTGAAATACTGGACTTATTTTTTGGTATAAACTCTACCAGAAGTCTAAGTTAAGTGCTGTAAATACAACTTGTATTTTAGGAGCATATCATTTTGATCTCACCCATCTCTATATACTCAGCACCTGCCACAGAAATCCAGGTTGGCATAACTTGACCAGAAACTATTTAGATTTTTCTGAATTTGTATTTTCAATCCATTGGGCCAATAGTTATTAGACATCTACTCCCCAGAGTGGGTTAAGGGAGATAAGCCAATAAGAGATCAGTCCCCAGTTCTCATCCAAACTCCCTGTGAATGGTGGACCAATCAGTACCCAGCCATGCTCTGATACACAAGAAGGTGAAAACGGAAGACTACAGGAGATCTCGGGCTGGGATGCAGGCCAAAACTGCTAGAACTGGCATAAAATCTGTCCTGTTGCAAGGTATTCTATGACTGAGCCTACTCCCACTCTCCTTGAACAGGAACCTGGGCCAGACACAGTAGTGTGGCAAGCCATCAACAGGATTTCATTTTCAGCCACATCCATTGGTGACAGAAGGAAGCCAGAACCATGAGAAGATCTTGCCCGGGTACTTGGAGGGTAAGAATAAGCATAAGAGCCTAGAAGTGAGTTTCTTTGATTGATAAAATTCAATAGATAACCTTTCTTCTTATAGGAGGCCTAGGGAGATTTTTTTTTTTTTTTAACTGCAAATTGTGCAGCTGGTCCAAACTCATTTGACAAGGCACTTGAAAGAGTTTAATTTTAATAATATATTATATATTATTAAAATTCCAGGAAACTACTGTTTGTATTTATTGAAATATAAATGTGAACTCAGGGCCAAAGAAGACTTATAAAAGTGGGTGGTCACAGGCTGCTACAAGTACAAATACATACAAAGTTTGTAAAGGGGAAATTGCTAATATGCACCCAAAGCATTACAACGTCCATGTACTTTCTATCCAGCCATTTTACTTCAAGGATTTTATCTGCTTTCCTCCCACCACAGAGGAGAGATGGTCAAAACCTATTTTATGTGCAAAATATTCTTCCAGACTATAACCACAAGATTGGGAAGCAATCTGAAAGTTTAATTAAATACATACTTTTTTAAATTACAGAATATATATGAACCCAAAGATAAGTTATTTTTCAAAAAACTATGTAGGGTGGCCCAGTTACTGGTCAATCAAAACAAACAAACAAATAACTGTCCATGCCTGGGCTGAGAAGTGCCAGTTTAAAAATCACTTAAACTCAACCGTAAACAGAGTCTTCCCTGTTTCTTTTTCTGTTGTCTTCATTCAGCCTAGAACTACCACAACTATCCCCTTTCTTCACAACTATTCTTTTTCTTTTGTTTCTTTTAAATGTTTCAGTATTTTGAATTCATTTCTACCTCCGGAACATTTGTGAAGTTTGATGTAGAAACGAAGATTTCCAGTGTTTCTTCTAGATCAGAAGATTTAACACTATAAGAAGAAGATGGCCTGGGCCCAGGTAGATAATCAGAATGTTTAACAACCAGTGGGCTCCAGGCAGAATGGACTCCAGCTTCAGTTCTTTGGTCTTCATCTTCATAAGTGCTGGATCACTGAGTCATCCTCGGGGACCTGGGAGAAGATCCAAGATCCCTCTGGAGCTCATTTACTGACACGTATAATATTTTTTTAAAAGAATTCTTTCTAAATAAAAAGAGCAGGTATGTCCACTTCTTCATTCAAGTCAGAGGAAAGAAGGCCTCAGTGTGAATAAGGCATTTGAATGCTAATAAAATTTCAAAGGATGAACTACAGACTGGAAGCCAGAAAGAGACAGAGAGACAGAGACAGAGACAGAGGGTTGTGAGTTCAAGTCCCATTTTGGCTATAAGGTTTACAAGAAAGAAAGAAAAGAAAGAGAGGAAGAGAGAGAGAGGGAGGGAGGGAGGGAGGGAGGGAGGAAGGAAGGAAGGAAGGAAGGAAGGAAGGAAGGAAGGAAGGAAGAGAAAGAAAAAGAAAAAAGAGAAAGGAAAAGAAAAGAAAAACCTATTGGAATCTGGGTGTCTGATAAATGAGGAGCCCTGGAGAACCCACAAACCGTAGAACTGAAAACTGAGGGATGGGTGTCTCTGTTTCTGCCCCAAAGCTTCCAGAGATGAGGGGAGGGAACTACATGATTTTGTTTAATGGATGTGTTTTGTACTTAGAAAAGCTAACATCCTTTTGCAGATTAGCATTCAAGGAAATTCTGCGTCTTTCTTTTCCTGGTCTACTGACCTTAACAAGTTTTCATTTATTTTGTGCTCTCATGCTTTCATCTTTAAACACCCCTTGCTCTCTCCACAATAAAGTATAACAATGATAGAAACTAAGTTTCAAGAAAGCATCTAAGCACATTTAAATGGTTACAATTTCACCTCTAAAAGTAACATATCCTACTCCTCTATTAACTGCAATAACATTCAATTATTGTACAAAGTGCCAACACTTTATTCAAAAGGAAAGGGAAGACATGCTTAGAAGCCTTTCCAGAATCACTCTTCACCGAGACACCTTTAATCTATAATTCAGTGTAATTCTGGCCCTCTGACTACACTGACTGGTTCAGAAATGGATGCAATGGATACAGAAGCTTCATTGCTTACCTGCACTTGGCTAGGGGACTTTTACTAGGACTGGACAGGAAAAGAAGCTTTCCCCAGGACATTTCTGAGATTTCTTTCTCTTATAATGCATAAGAACATCTGATAGACTCACCGACACTTTATATCATCGATCTTTATCTTTTGAGCCAAGAAAGAGTGGCAGAGACCTGATACATTTTGATCTGAATGCGGCCATGTCTGAAGCGGTTTTACTCCCATTAACCTTGCTTTTGGACTATAGCCAGCTTCAGGGTAAGGGTTTGGGTTTCGGTTTGGGTTTTTTGGGTTTTTAATCTTGTGGGTTTTGTTTTTGTTTGTTTGTTTTTGTTTTTGCATTTGACTGATACAGTTGATCTCATGAAGATATGTATTGTTATTCTCAACCACTTAGTATGGATAGTGACAGAGAGCTCATCTGCATGAAGGTACAAAGTGTTGAAAAGAATGAATTGAAATAGCCAAAAAAGTAGAGGGAGGAGAATTTTTTGGTTAGCTATATAAGAAAGGGCAACTATCCATAAACACTCAAAAAATGATCTTATTATATTTTCCTATTTTTCTTTTACTCAATACTTGCTATCCTTACCTTTCTCTACTAGCCACTTTAATTTCCTATGCTGATACTTAGTATGAGTAATTCACGATTGTGAATGTACAGAGGTGATGTACAGAGGTCACTAAATTGTTCATTTTCTTTTATGAGTCTTAACAGACATTCATTTCTTTCTTCTTTTTTCCTTTCATTCTTTGTGTCACAAAGGAGAGGAATTATTTTCTGAGTGTTCATGAAGGGTCATACCACATACATATACCAAGTTGCTTTACACTCACAAAAAGCCTTAAAAGGTGGATTGATCCACGTTTTAAATCGTGGGTAAATGGAGATTTTGTTAAGTTTAAGCGACGCACCCAAGGTCACAGCTCGTAAATCACAGAATGGGGATTGAACCTAAGTTTCCTGGGGTGGTAACTCACATTCATTCACTAATAAGAAACAAAATAATAATAATAAATAATAACAGAAAGATCAATGATAGAAACACTTAAGTTTACTACGTTTTAAGTGTGAGGTATATACTCTATCCGCATCTACAGGAGGAAGATACTCTATCTCTATTTTAAGGATGAGGTAACTGAAGCAGAGAGGTTAAGATGCTTGCTCAAAATCACACAGTAAGTGAAGAAGTTAGGAAACCATCCAGGTGAGGTGTCAGGAATGCCTTGTTTTTAAATACCGTGCCAAACTGCATCAATTCAATGATTTTCTCATGCTTTAGGCCAGGGCAGTGTTTCTCAAGCATGCTTTCATGGTCACCTCCCTAAGTTGCTCTTGGGACTAAAATCCTTCCATTGGGCTCTCTGTCTTTCAAAAATGAATAAACATTTTTTAAAAAATTAAAAAAAAAGGTGGGGGGCGCGTCTGGGTGGCTCAGTCGGTTGAGCGTCCAAATTCGGCTAGATCATGATCTCGCGGTTGGTGGGTTCGAGCCCCGAGCTGCACGTCAAGCTCTGTGCTGACAGCTCAGAGCCTGGAGCTTGCTTCGGATTCTGTGTCCCCCTCTCTCTCTGCCCCACCCCTGCTTGTGCTCTGTCTCCCTCTGTCTTTCAAAAATGAATAAACATTAAAAAAAATTTTTTTAATCCCTCCACTGGGAATACAAAGACTAGGGTGTATGTTCCTTAGGGGCAGAGGCTTTATCATTTCTGCTAACCTAATTTAACCCTTTATCTTTATGATTCTGATTTTTGTCCCATAGAACTGTATACACGGCACTTGGATACATTAATTGACTAGAATGAGCGGTATTTACCCCAAAGCAGAATAAATTCCACAGCCTTTGACCAACAACAGTACCTTTTTAGCAGAACTGGTGGGACCCTCCCCCAACTTTTCAGCCATCTCCTTCACATTCCTAAAGATGTGAGAATTTGGAGGTACAATCTACAGAAAGATTCTCCAATGGAGAGCTCTAAACATTTCTTTTCGGGGACCCTTCCTTCAATGGCATTTTCCACCAAAAAAAATTTTTATTTGCAATGTTGGAATACTATCTAAAACCTAAAGATCTTCTTTAGAGGGGTGCCTGGGTGGTTCATTCTGTTAAGTGTCTGACTCTTGGTTTTGGCTCAGGTCGTGATCTCACCGTTCCTGAGGTTGAGCCCTGCATCTGGCTCTGCACTGACAGTGTGGGGCCTGCTTAGGGTTCTCTCTCCCTCTCTCTCTGCCCCTCCCCATTCATGCTTTCTCTTTCTTTCAAAATAAATTAATAAACTTTTTTTAAAATTAAAAAATAAAGATCTTCTAAAGAACTTGAATTGGGCTCTCACAGATGGTGAGAGCTTTCCCTGCCCCCTGCCCCCCCACCTTTGGACTCTAGCAAATTGCTTTTCATTTACATAAAAGCAAACTGTTTAGGGGAAGAAGAAGTTTTTTCTCTTCAAATTTTTCTCTACTGTTAAGTTACTCAGTACCCTGTGAGAAAACAGCTGTGGTTGTCTTATTTCCACCTCCGTGTCTGTTTTTAAATGAATTTACAGCTGATGCAGGCTTTGTTTTATTTTATGACTACCACTAAGAGATGAATTATGAATTAATAGGGAATTGTTAATTTCACCTCAATCAATAACATCTTTAATAAGTGAGGACTGCCCATTAAAAGCCAATAAATCATTATGGTAACTGTTAATAACTTACACTAAACTCTATATGACAATATATATATAAATATATTGGGAATTTATTACAAATATCTAGGAATAAACTTATTCTCACCTTAGATTTGAGTTATATGTGTTGACTCCAGCCGATATGATAATGAGAGCTATTTTCAGGGCCTTCGAAACAGGTTTTTATGCCAGAGACTAGAGAGTAAATTTAATTGACACTTCTCTGATACTCAGACCTGCCTCCTCTGTAGAGCTTTCACATGAATTTTCAATTCAATTTCAACCTCAAACGGGAGCTCCTACAAATCCAAACACCTTGTTGAAACAGCAGAAAATGAATTATGTGGATAACAATATTTCATCAAGCTTGAAACTCAGCTGTGTTATGTCCAAAGCAGTAAAACTGTGTAAATAAATTGCTAAGTCACACTAGAATTGATTACTTGTGTCTCATGTGTTAAAACCAGGATGACTAGTTAAAAAGAGACAGAGAGAAGAAAAATCATCTCTTTCACTTGGCACATTTTATTGTTATTTTCAAGTTCAAATGAATGTTAGAGCAAAGAGCTCTCCTATCAGATTTCAATAACTTCAAATTACCAATAAATTCTGTGACTGTCTATGAGGGTGCATTCGCACCTGCGGCTTGTTTTTAAACTAAGATTTTCCTACTCAAACATTTTAAGAAAACATTGTGGGATTGCAATTTCATTGTATTATAATGAGTACATGATTTTCAGTGGTAGGGGAGGAAAAAAGTTTTCCTTGACCTTCTTAAGGTCCCTGGTTGTATTTGAAAATTAAACTGAGAAACACAGATGAACAGGAGAAGAGCATGGAATTTTTACATGTACATGAGAGCCTTCATAAGAGAAAGACCTGATCACTTGATCAGAGCTGGAAGCTTTAATACTTTTTAGACACCTCCTCAAAAAAAAAAAAAAAAAAAAAAGCTGTAAAATAATTGACAAGACAAAGGGGTTTGAACTAGGGTAATAAATGGTGAAGAACCAGGAAGATAAAGGTTAGTTTAACAAAGTTTGTACAGATTTCTCAGCCCCAAATTCCCAGTCTGTAGTGGTGAAAATATCTTCTTTCTTCCTGGTACAAGGAGGGTACCTTTCACATGAGACTTTTATGACTTGTTTCAGGGGTAAAAAGGGCTTGGAGACAGGGGATAAGAGGGTAAGTTTGCTGTTTCTGCCATTTTCTCAAATCCCTTCAGCTTAAGATATTCAGTATGCCGACCTGAGGGATTCACTATCCCGTATTTTGTGGTAGCATGTCTGGAATTGCATTATAGCCAATAAACCATTTTAAATTTCCATAGCTAGAATATCAATTTTGGTATACAGGGTAACCCAGGCAAGTTAAGCTGTCTACCACCTGTCATACATTTTAATCATCCCCTGATCCAACCAAACCTGAATACCATTGTGAAAATTTCAAAAAGGGTCAAACCCAGAGATCTACCAACAGCTGCTGATAAAAGCAAAAAAAAAAAAAAAATAATAATAACATTTAATAGGAGATAACAGCAGTATCACCTTCTTCTTAAGAGTCTGTATAAACTATTCCTGAACCCCAGTCTGAGTTAGAAACGCCAATGGGGAAGGCCATTGCTAGAAATGATCTTCCACGTAGAAAAAACACCATTCCTTAGGGAGATGGGAGCAGAAAAGAAAGAAAGTGAAAAGTTTTGAAATCAAAGCAGAAGTAGAGACAAACATATTACTTGCCTATCTATCCAGAATTCTCATGAGTCAAAAGCTCGAGTGTTTGGGTCTCTATAGTATCTTCTGGATCCAGAAACTAGGGTGGATGCTATTACATATTAGAAGTCTTGGTGCACGTGGGTAGCTCAGTGGGTTAAGCGTCCTGCTCTTGATTTTGACTCGGGGAATTATCTCACAGTTTGCGATATCGAGCCCCATGTCAGACTCTGTGCTGACAGCATGGAGCCTGCTTGGGATTCTCTCTCCTTCTCTCTCTGCTGCTCCCCCAGTTGTGTGTGCATGCATGTGCTCTCTCTCTCTCTCTCTCTCTTTCAAAAAATAAATAATAATAACAATCCATTTAAAGTCCTCCTTCAGGCAGCTAACACACTGCCTTTTCGAAGCTTCCTTCACCAGGCTCAAACATTTCCAGAAGAGATTATTTATCAAATACTGTCCCTTCAGGACTATAAGCAGAGGTGGCTGGAGCAGGGAAGAGTCTTCAGAAGGGGTGCTGAGATCTGAAAGGTGAGGAAGAGTAACTTGTGCTGAAGAGAAGAGAAAAAAAGACAGGTGTAGTGAGAAACAGCATAGGAAATATTTACCATTTACGCAAATGAAGAAAGATAGCAATCCTGGCAAGCTCCTTCTCTGAACCCAAGGGAGGCGGTGTCCATGTTGTTTTAGCAAACCCCTGAAAGCCCCATGGCTGTTGTTGCTATGATGCTGGTCTTCATCACCCACCACGCAGGCTGAGCCTCACTGCTCCTGAGTACTGGCGAAGGAGTTCCACACTGGGTGGGGCCCAGTGCCTGGTCCTGGCAAATCTTCTACGGACCACATCTACGCTAGCTCGTACCCCTCTTTCATAGAGTGTTCCTGCAGTACGATGCTTGTGTATTCTTCTATCTAGACGTACTTTCCTTGGAATGGATCAGCCCTCTCTTTGATGCTTTAACTTTTAGATATTCTGTTGCATTTGGGGAACGGGCCAAACCCTTTTGCTTACTTTCTTTTGCTCTTTCTCTATTCCTTTAATCATTTCTTTGAGAACTGCAGACAGTGCAGAGAAAGCAGCAGGAAAGAGAGATCATGCGCATTTTACCTCCTTTATCCAGAAAATGCAGCTTTTTTTTGAATATTGAAATTGATTCTGTTCTATTACATATTTTATTCCTCTTTTAAATTTCAGAAAGAAACTGGAAGGCAAGTTAGTGTTTGCTGGCATTGTGAGCTGATTCGAATTCATTTTTGGATATAATTCTAATAGGTAATATTTACTGAGTGTTTATTATGTGAGGCATTGTTCTAAGCTCTACAAATGTATTCATGTGACTTTATAACAACCCTGAAAGGTTGGTACTATTATTACCCCAACTGTATGGCCAGGACACCCACTCAAGGAATTTGGTCCCTGAGTCCATGCTTTTATCAGTAAAACACGCTGCCCTCCTAGTATGAGGGAAGCTCTGACCAGATCCTTTATGTTTAAAAACAAATGTATCCACAATTTTTTGTGGTCTCCATTCTGTCCATTTTAATTTTTTTAATGTTTATTTATTTCTGAGACAGAGAGACAGAGCATGAGTGGGGGAGGGGCAGAGAGGGAGGGAGACACAGAATCCGAAGCAGGCTCCAGGCTCCAAGCTGTCAACACAGAACCCGATGTGGGGCTCAAACTCACAAACTGTGAGATCATGACCTGAGCCAAAGTCAGTCGCTTAACCAACTGAGCCACCCAGGTACCCCTTTTCTCTCCATTTTAATAATAAGTTAAAATAAAAACAATCCAAAAAATCCTCTCTAGGCACCTTGCACGCTATGCGGGTTAAAGAGATTTCATGTTTTACGAATCATGCTTACTGAGTGTCTTTTCGTTGCACATCACAAGAACTAAACTCACGATTTTGATATAGTGCATTCTTGTTATGCTTAGTGCAGAGAAAGCAAGACCCAGGACCTCTATCACAGAGTACATAAAATTCCTCCTCTAAAAATCAAATTGCTTATTGGGAATGATTCCCTTTGCTTAACCTCTCACTGGTTTAGACCTCAATAGTTTTCTTCCTTCAGAAAAACAAAATAGCATCCCCATGGAGGGAAACTGTCAGTCCCATGTCAAAGTTCTTTTAATATTTAAGAATTACGTACATACTTATTGTATATTTTAATCATATGTTTCTCCACACGCATATGCCTGGATTCTTTTTCCTTCTGCATGATGCTGGTCAAAGTATTCAGTTCAAATGAAAGAGGGTAGTCTTCCCTGAGTAGCTCAGTCAGTATTCAGATAATAGAGACAAATCCTTCAACATCCTTTTGTTATTCCAGATCAGTTCAATGGAAAGCATCTTTCTATAGATTTATTTTCCCTTGTCTGTCGAATGCCTGCAGAATGTTATCACCCTCACAGTTATAACCGTGCTAAGGCATGGTGGCAACCTCTTGTGCTGCAAGGTTTAATGCTGTTTGTTTCCCCACCAATTGCTCGTGATCAAAAGTCTCCATCCTTTGATGCTTTACTGATACTTTGCAGGATATTTTGTGTTGCTGTCATAAATCCCTTATTTTAAGAACCAAACAGATGATAATAGGGTTGATAATCACATATTGCAAAAGTCACTCTTTTTTCGGCACATGATACCTTTTAAAGTCCTTGCACAGTTTAAAACTCACATAATCGAAGCCACACTCTGACAAATGCCAGCCGGTGTCCCACGTGGCAACAAGCTGGACACAGTCAACAGGTCACCCGACATGACATTCTGCAACTCTCAGGAATTTTTAAACTTTTAGACCTGCATTGCTTTATTGTTTAGAACACGGTCAGACTGTATGAGTATTTTCATGTTGTAGGCCTTCAAATCCTACAATCCAAGTTAGAACAAATAAAACCATACGGTATTTTCTTCTGTCGTCTATATTTATGGAGACAACTCAATTTAAATAAAACTTAAATTAGATATATTGTTTTTTTGCATGTACCACTACGAGAATGCATGTAAAGGGAAGAAGTTACCTGTGCCTAGCACAGTGTCAGGCATAGAGCTGGGGCTGAACGCATATTTATTGAAAAAAAAAATGAATGAATAAGTGAAGCCTTCCTGTCTTACTAAACCCTTTTCTTAAAATGTCATCTCTCTGGTCATAGAATAAATTTTTAGATTTCAATCCTTTTAAACTTCTTTAGGCTTTACCATTCATTTTCTTGGCATCTGTACTGACTGCTTCAGTGAGAACATGTTACTTATATCCTTTGTATTATTGATTCTAAATGAAATGAGCATGAGTTGACTGATGGAGGTGCCAACAAAAGCCCCTTCTATCTAAGACTACGGAAGCAAAACTGAAGTTTCCAGAACAAAGTGGGACAGCTGCTCTAGTTTTGCACTGCCTGGGCTGCACCTGGCGGGCGGGGCTCCACGGCGACCCCTCCCACCTGCAGAGCATGAACCACAGGATAAGTGTTAAGTCCACGGAACACATCTTCTGCTTTATTCCCCCAACCACCTGCATGGAATGCCTTTCATTAATATGATCCATTTTGCATATGAAGATACAGAGATTTAGAGTTTATCCCAGGTTTGCTGCTAGTCTCTGACAGAGATCAGACTGAAACTCTGGCTGCATCTTTAACCCCCTTGCTCCAGTACCTCATGAGACAAGAGTTTCTTAAAGAAATGACTGGGAAGGGAGAGAAATCAAAATATCATTTTTTGAGTAATGAATATCATTCTGGGAAATTAGTCTGGATGATTAAAAACACGGAAAGACAAGATAACTATTTTCAACTCTCTGAAAAGCTATCATGCAGTAAAAATTCATTGAAATTTTTCTATAGAACCCCCAGTATTAGATGTTACAATGGAGAATGGGAGTTTTAGGGTGAGCAATTCAATCTCAATATATGAGGAACACTAGTAATATCTACACCAAATAGATTACAAGCTCCTTTGGCGGGAAATAAAAGCTTTAACAGGAGGCATAATGAACACTTGCTAAGATGATAAAGAATGGATTTGTAGATGAATAGCTGCACCAAATGGCCTTAATGTCCTTTTCAAACTGAAGATTTCATGATTCTGTGATTCAGCGAAGCTAATAAAAGGAGGAAGGATAAGAAAGGAGGAAGAAACATTAACTTACCACCTAGTTAAGAACACAATTTATGCAACTTCTCACTTAATACTACTCATCATGAGGTCACAGCTCATGGAAATCATCATTTCCATCTTACACACAAGAAGAAATAGGCCCTTCTCACAGACACAAAAACTGAGTCTTAGAGTATATCAATACTATATCCAACACCATACAGCCGTATAATAGCAACGCCTGGATTGAACCTCTGTTGTTTTTGTCTCTGAGCAAAGGTCCTGAATGGAATAAAAACTGTATATGAAACTATTAGTAGAGAGAGAGGAACAGTGCTAAAGAAAAAGAAGTCAGTGACACTGGTGATAGATGGTAAGGACCATCACGGCAGGTATAGGGGCCACTGCAGTGGGATTTTTACAGTGGAGGAGACAGAGTGGACTCAGTGTTAAGTAAGCACAGGCAGTTGGGAATTTATAGCCAGGGAGCAAGTGCGGAGGTCAGTGGGTGGAAGATTTCTAAGAGGAAACCCTAAGAGGTAAGGGGATTCTGGCTAACCTGGCATAAAAGGATTTTTGCTACAGACAAGCCAGACAGTGTTGTCCGAGGATGGATGCTGGAGGGTGAGGAACCCGATCTGATATTAAGGGTTGGGAGTTCTGATTAAAATGACTCTGCATGGTTCTCGCCAATGCTGGATTTTACAAGGAAGTGCACAGATGAACCTGGAAAGCAGCCATTGGGAGTTACAGGGCGGGAGGGAGACATGAACGTATGAACACAGCATACGCCACTGCTGGGACAGCCTCACATGTGCTGCAAGAACAATGGTACTGCTTTGGGTGCACCCGGATTTAGGCTGAGAATATAGATGTCTCAAAAGAGATGAGAGCTGGGATAGGGGGGTCATGGGGCAATAATTCACATATTTTTAATTTTTTAAATTTACCGTCCCCTGGCTGGAAGCATTATGATGAACAATGTCCAAATGATTTGGTTGTGACTAACTTCTTATGGGCAACTTGGAAGTCTTCATGGGCATTTGTATACATTCATTTCTTCAATAAGTATGTTCTAGCTGCTGTATCTCCATCATTAGAAAAAAAGGCATAAATCCCTATCCTCATGGAGTGTACATCTGAGAGTGGAGGAGGATGCTAATTATAAATAAATTCTGCAGCTTACTGAGAGAAGTGCTTCGAAAGAAAAAAAAAAAAACGGAGCATGACAAACGCTGGGAAGTGGCAAAAGAGCATTCAACTTTCAGTCTAGGTGCTGAGAAAGTGATCTGAGCAAAGGCTGGCACTTGAGGGGGGGATGAGCTGAATAGGCATTAGAGGACAGATCACTCTAGAGAGAGGAATAACCAAGGCAAAGACCACAAGGGAGGAAACATGGCCATGTGTTCTAAGAACGATGAGGTACAGAAAGGAGGAAAAAGAGATGAGGTCAGAGCGGAGCAGGAGGTTAGCTCATGTAGGACCTTGTAGATTATTGTAAAGCCATTAGCTTCTACTCTGCTTGCAGTGGAAAGCTACCAGACAGTTTTGAGTGTGGGCAAGGAATTCTCTAACTCACATTTTAAAAGTATAAAGTAGATACCAAAGTACTCCAGCAGGTTCCTGAGAAATGGAGAGTCTACTAGAGGTACCATAAGGAGATATGGGAGACGATTCCTATTGCATACCACACTGAAGAAATAACTTAAAATTCCCTTCAGTATCTGATCTCCAATTGCCCCAAAACATTAGTATTTGTGCTAGTAACACCATCTCTCTGCCTTCTTCCACACACAGCTGCCAAAACTCTTTCCTGCTACTCTCAGCTCTTGTTTTCAATTTCTATACCTCACTTGGCAAAACAACACAGTCTAATTAACTGCAGAACAAACTTCTATTTTTTCTCAAGCATGCCCTTGAAAGGCTCCACTCTACCTGCACATATGACAATGTTCACCCAAGAAAACCAGGTCCTCCCCTCAAGATAATTTTACTGCTCAGAAAATACAATTTTTACCATATTGTGTTTTTTTATGCTAACTATTCTTGTAATACACTAGACTAGACCTGAAATTGGGTTTTTTGAGACTTACGAATTGGGGTCTTCCTTGAAGTAAGTACTTTAGCACATGGTCTATTTCTACATGGTCATTGTAGCAGTGACACCTTATTTCAGAAGAGGATGCGACGGTGGGACGTGGCGAACTATCAGTAGAACACTGAACTGAAGGTGAAGAAAAGGAGATTTCATTTCCATTTCCAAACCGAGGACCATACATGCCTGAATTATCCACTAACAGGCCTGCCAGCCACTCGTTCATTAGGAGGTTTGTGCTATGGTGTAACTGGAGGGAGTAAGATCTTGAAACCTATTTATTCAAAACTGTACTTGTCATTAGTTAAAACAAAAGCTCCAGAAGTCCAGAGACCAATGCAAGGAGGAGGGTGGCTGGGCCGGCTGACAAGTAGGAGAGGGGAGGTTCTGAGTGACAGGGTGGAGATAGGAAAGTCAGGCTTTGCCATTTTGCCCAAAGCTTCCCTGTGTGAGTAGAGTCAGAGCCTGTGAAAACCAGCAGACTCAGTAGCACCTAAGTTCTTTCCCCTACTCTTGCAAAGGTGAGATCATCAGAAGGATCAAGACGTTTCAACAGGTCTTCATTACAACAAAATGTCCCCCATACATCACACTGGATTACCAACAACACCTATGTTACAACAGATTGCCAGCTTCAATTCAAGATGAGCGGTGAGTCTAGAAAATTTCATTATTCACAATTACTTCAAAAAATACAGTCAGTGCCTTAAAGCCCTGCCAGTCAAAGTGTGGAACTCACACCGGTAACACCAGCATCATCTGAAAAGTTTGAAGTGCAGAATCTTGGAATGCATCCCAGGCCTACGGAATCAGAATATAATTTTAACAGCAGCCCCTAGTGATTTATATGAGCAGTAAAATTATAGAATAGTGTTTTATGGCAATTATCCTCAAACCTTGTACGTAAAAATTACCTGGAGAGATTTTCAAATATCCCTAGCGCAGGTGGTTTAAAATTGTATACATTCATCACCAGTCCTTAAAGGATTACAAAATGCAGACAAGTTTGTGATCAGTGCCTTAAAAATAGTGATATTGATATTCAAATGGAAACATGCTCTAAACTTACTGATTACCAGTTAGGTTTTCCTGGTAAGGTAGATATTAAGAAAGCAATAAATCCTATCATAGAAAATTCCAAATTAAATTTCCAAACTTTAATGATATAAAATTTCTAAAATTCTAATGACATTCACATTCATTTTAATTGCAATGGATCCATAACTGACAAATGGTCAGAGAAATCCAGAAAGACTGCCACGTTCTCTACTCAGAAATGTTAAGGATTCTTTGTTTTTAAATACGTTGTTTATAGTTCAAGGGTGGGTTTTTTTTTCAATGGATTGATTTCCTCTTTCTTGTTTCTCAAATCATTCCTCAGTAAAGAAGATAAAAAAAATCTTACCTATTTTCAGTATTTCCAGGCATGATTATCACAAATGTTTTACAAGTTAGTTTGAGGAACTGAAAGGATTTCTCAATGGCAGGTGATACTTTTGTTGAATCAACAAGATTGACTGGTCTCATGGTTGTGTTTAGTGAGTCAATCATTTTCATTACACAATGGATAACGTTGAAAGGAAATTTTCTTTTATTCATTGGAAGGCTATTTTGTGATATTGAGAACAAAGAAAATCAACTCTCTATAGAACGAGAGCCAATCTTCCAAAATGTAATACATCCATTAGGAGAAAAAAAGAGAGTCAGATAAAAAACAAATTGGCTAAATGGGGTGAAACAACGCTTTAAAATTAAGTTTACATATTAAAGGGAAGATAAAAGGAGTAAGCGTTTCATTTTCTAAGGCACAAATACCTTCTCATTTTCAGCTATTTCACATCTCAATTTTTTTCTCTCAGTACATTTTTAGCACTCCTGGTTATGAACAGCAGAAGATGAAATCAAACTGACTTGAAAAGAAGATGTACTTATTGGTGCATATAATTAAAATATTAAGGGGTGTCTAGCTTCAGGCATTGCTGGATCCAGATGCTCAGATGATGCCAGAGCTGGTCTCTTTCTCTAAGTGAAGATTTTTCTCTGTGCTGCCTTTTTAGTTTTTATGGAATAATGGACCATTATATCCAATAAACTCATAGTATATCTCTCTTTGTTGATTTTAGTTGCCCATCACTGAATCTGATTGCTAGGTGAAGGAGATGCTTCTTGGCAGTATCTGTGTTCTGTGCTCAACCTATGGAGCTGGAGATAGGGCTAGCCCTGTTTAATTTTTTTTTAACGTTTATTTCTTTTTGAGACAGAGAGAGACAGAGCATGAACAGGGGAGGGTCACAGAGAGGGAGACACAGAATCTGAAACAGGCTCCAGGCTCTGAGCTGTCAGCACAGAGCCCGACACAGGGCTCAAACCCACGGACTGCGAGATCATGACCTCAGCTGAAGTTGGACGCTTAACCGACTGAGCCACCCAGGCGCACAGCCCCCCCCCCCTTATTTAAAAAAATTTTTTTTAACATTTATTTATTTAGGCTAGCCCTGTTTAAGCTACAGGAACTGAGAGGAGAGGGTGGGGGCTCCCTAAATGATAATCAAAGTATTGATGTCAGAAAAGGGAGTAAGGATGCTGGAGAGGCAAACCTAACACTGTGCAAAGGCCCCTACATTATTTGCCGTTTAAACAATTGCATGAGATAACAATTGTTTTTAAGAATTCCAAAAGACATAGGCTTAGAGAATTTATTCACCTTTGTTTACACACTCTGGCATGGGCTTTCAATACACATGCATCAACTCCAATTTAGGAAAGAAAAAGTGTCTGATGTTTCTAACCATGAAATCTCCAAGTACGACAGACAGTACAGCCCAGAACGAGGAAACGAGGACACAGGGGAGGATGAGACCACCAGCCACACTATGGTAAGCCATACTCAGCGAGTGTTTTCTTGATTTTGTGGACTGTGTTGCCGCATTGTGAAGTCTATCCCTTTTGAAGATGGCCAAGTGCTAATATGTGACATGCACTACTCTCTCTCCTTTATCCACCTACTGTTGTTACAGTCAGGGCTTTTAAGGAACCTAAACAAAGAAAACCCTATCTCTGCAGAAAAAGCGTCTATCTTCCAAAATGAAATACGTTCAGGAAGAGGCAGACCAGAACTTCAAGTTAGGTTCCTAAGACTCAAAATGTACCTTCTTTTTAGTAATGTAATTACCAGCTCCCAGAAATTCATGACAGAAATTGAAACTGTATCTAATTCTCAGGCTTATACTGCAAGTTTTTTTTAAAGATAAGCAAAAAAGGGAAAAGGCTTCGAAGACTGAATTATATAAATAGGATTGATGAAAGAAATAGTTCAGAAACACTCAAATACATTTATGTGGCAACTATTTCTTCCAATGATTTATGGATGTACAGAGAAATATATTAGATGTATAAATGTTTCGTCTTTCTTCTACGCACCCCACACCAAGAATTAGTATATCAGCCCTTACTCAGACTTGTCAACTTGTCTACTTAGGAAATTCACAGTGTAGTATATATTTTTTAAGTTTATTTGTTTATGTTAGAGAGAGAGAAAGAGGGCAGGGGAGGGGCAGAGAGAGGGAGAGCAGAATCCCAAGCAGGCTCTGTGCCATCAGTGAGGAGCCCGACATGGGGCTTAAACTCACAAATCTTAAGATCATGACCTGAGCTGAAATCGAGTCAGATACTTAGCTCACTGAGCCACCCAGGCACCCCTAGTATCTTTTTTAAAAAAAAAAAATGAATCACAGATGCTTTAAAATCGGGTCTCAAAACCTCAGCACTATTAACATTTTGAGCCGGACAATTCACTGTTTTGAAGGACTAATACATTGTAGGATATTTGGGAGCATCCCTAGTTTCTACCCATTAGATTTGCCAGTAATAGCGCCACATTTTTGTGACAACCAAAAATGGCTCAGACCTTGTCAAATGTCCCCTAAGGTACAACATGATTCCCGGCTGAGAACCGCTGCTTTAAATAAAAAATGAAAATAAGGAAATTCATAGAATACTCTCTATCAAAATAATGTTAAAGCTGTAATACAGAATATAAATATTTTGTCTCTTTTTGACCCTTACATTCTGGAATTGTTACAATTATTTCTTTGGAATTAACAACAAATCGATTTTTTAAGAGTCATGAGAATAAAATCCCAACTGCAAAATGGGAGAATACTCCTTGCTACATAAACCTTCACAAGTACAGGCAAGAGGGCTGTGACTGAAAGTGGTGCTGTATGAACCTGCTTATTTAAATGAAGATTCCTCTTTTCCACTTCCCTTTGGATTTCTGTTGGTCACTATAGTAACGAGAACGGGAAAGATTCAGAACAAGGACACATGCACTCCAGCATGACAAGCTCACCTGAAATCTAGACCAGCAATGTAACGACAAAAACAAAACAAAACAACAACAACAAAAAAACCCCAACCTCTGTGAAACCTAATGATTACATACATACCATCAACACAC
The DNA here is from genome assembly GCF_027475565.1 of Acinonyx jubatus. Lineage (NCBI taxonomy): Eukaryota > Metazoa > Chordata > Mammalia > Carnivora > Felidae > Acinonyx > Acinonyx jubatus. Next base: position 125,335,233 of record NC_069383.1, on the reverse strand, counting down.
TTTGCTATGGCATTGCAAGAGTTAACAGTCAGCTCAACAACACTCCTCATCAGGGAAATGCAAATCAAAACCATAATAAGATATCACTTCACACTTGTCAGCTTAACCATTATCAAAAAAAAATAGAGAGAGAGAGACAGACAGAGAGAGAGAGATAGCAAGCGCTGGTGAGAATGCAAAGAAAAAAAAGGAACTCGCATGCAAGGTCAGTGGGGATATAAACTGGTTGCAGCCACTGTGGAAAACAGTGTGGAGTTTCATCAAAAAATTAAAAATACTGGGGCGCCTGGGTGGCGCAGTCGGTTAAGCGTCCGACTTCAGCCAGGTCACGATCTCGCAGTCTGTGAGTTCGAGCCCCGCGTCAGGCTCTGGGCTGATGGCTCAGAGCCTGGAGCCTGTTTCCGATTCTGTGTCTCCCTCTCTCTCTGCCCCTCCCCCTTTCATGCTCTGTCTCTCTCTGTCCCAAAAATAAATAAACGTTAAAAAAAAAAGAAAATTAAAAAAAATTAAAAATACCATACCATCCAGCAATGCCACTTCTAAAACACTAACTCAGAAAAATATCTGCACCCTTATGTTCATTGCAGCATTGTTTAAAATAGCCAAGTTAGGGAAGCAGCATAAGTATCCGTTAATGGATGCTAAATAACAAAGATGTGAGATCTATATATCTACAGACACACACACACACACACCACATACACATACACATGGAATATTACTCAGCCATTAAAAAGGAATGAAATCTTATCATTTTGCAGCAGCATGGATGGACCTTCATTATGCTAAATGAAATAAATCGGACAGATAAAGACAAATACCCTATTATCTCAATTATATGTGGAATCTGAAAAAAACAAACACACACAAAACAAAACCTGCTAGGTACAGTGAACAGATTGATGATTGCCCGAGGTGAGCAAGGTTGGGGATGGGTGAAATGGATGAAAGGGATCAAGAGGTACAAATGTCCAGGTATAAAATAAGTAAGTCGCAAGGATGTAATGTACAGTATGGAAAATACAGACAAACAATAATATTGTATTAACTTTCTATGGTGACAGACGGTAACCAGACATTACAGTGATCACTTTGTAATGTATATAAATGGAAAATCACTATGTTGTACACCTCCAACTAATATAATTGTATATATCAGTTATACTAAAAAAGAGAAAACATTTGGATTTTTAAAATTATTTTAGAGAGAAAGTGAGAGTGAGGGTGAGCTGGAGAGAGGGGCAGAAGAATAGAAAGATAAAATTTTAAGCAGCCTCCAGCTTCAGCACAGAGCCCTCTGAGATCATGGGCTGGGATCATGACCTGAGCTGAAATCAAGAGCCAGACACTCAACCAACTGAACCAACCCAGGCGCTCCAAACCTTTGGATTCTTAAGAATGGGAAAAACTCAAACACTTTCATTAAGGCATGACTTTGTCAAATTTCTCCTGGGAGGTTTGGATCCCTTGAAACCTTAAAATAATGTCTTTCCTTACCCTTTGGAGGATTTTTTTTTGCTTAGAAGATAGAGTAATGAATGTCTCCAATGATAATGAGTGCACAGAATTTTCAATATTTAAATATAGGCTGAAATACTCATATGTTCCATGTAAGAAACAAGCTTAAGATCATTAATTCTCTAATGGGATATTTCTTTTTCTGTCGTACTAAAGTTTTAAAAGTATAGTTAGAATTATATTTAGAGCCAGAGATACATTTCAAAATTGAAATCACAAAGTGCAAAAGAGAAACGAGTTATTTCCTAGTGGGATTAAAAGTCATTGCATGGGATATATTATTTCCTGATTTTTATCACTGCAAATGATTAAAGAAAATGATGCTTATGGCTTTCTTTTCTTAGACCTTGATATAGCTAGACCTCAGTTTAAAGAGCTTGGGGACTGAATTTCTTACTTTTATAAACTTGAAGTTCTAAAGACGACTTCAATAGATCTAACTATGAATTAATTTTTGTGTAGAATCCAATTTGAATTATTTTGAGCAAGTGACTCTATAATTTTAGAAAATCTTCTAGAAAAAATAAGGCAAAGTTTATAAATATTTGTTTATTTAACTATATCCCTTTCTAAATCATGAAATACTTAAGGACAAATCTACACTGTGGCAGAGAAGACTAATTTTCTCTTTTACTTCCTTTTCATGATTAAACCATCTCCCCTTTGCATTTTAAGAAGCTAGAGAGTATATTTCTAAGCCTTCCTACAAGTCAAGTGCAATTAGCTTCTTACCAAGGGACTGTGAGGATAAACGATACTTGCAACATCTCTCACATCTTTTAAAGAAAATCGTCCACCCTCCGTTTATTTCCTCATTCCTCATTCAAAGGGGCTAGAGCATGGATGTAGTGGGAACCCAGCATCAAACATGTGGGAGAGAACAATATTTTAGAGCAGGGGCTGGCAAACCCTGGACCATGAGTCAAATCCAGTCTGCTACCTGTTTGTGTAAATAAAGTTTTATTAGAGCACAGCCACACCCATTTATTTACTCTTTGTTTACAGATGCATTTGTACTACAATGACAGAGTTGCATAGTTTTATCACAGACCATACAGCCCTCTATGTCTAAAATATATACTCTGTTGTATTTTATGGAATAAGTTTCTTGGCAGTTACCTGAAATGATGGTGGAGAAACAAGAATTCAGGAAGTACAGTACCAAGACCCATGGTGGGTGGTTATTAAATGCAAAGTGGAGACAATCAGGGATGAGTTCAAATCTAACCTCATCACATGTAAAACAGGATCATCATTATCAACCTTTCTGGATTACTGTGGGGATAAATGAGATCACATATAGTACCTAACAAAAAGCAGGTGCTTCTTCAGGAATCAGTGGAAACAACACTGTGTCTGGTTTGAAGTTTGGCTGCTCTATCCAAAGCAAAGTATTAGAACAGAGGTAATTTAGGGTCGCAGTCATTGCTCTCCAGTGTTGAGGATCCAAGAGGCCTTGATCTTTGTATGCTGTCAGCCACAAGAAATGGCTTCTGTTTTGTGGTCTGTCATAGCTACCCAGACCTACCAATGTCCACTTTTCCAGCAACTAAAGAAGTGTCCATGCTCCTGTGCTTTAAGGCCATGACCCTGAAGTTGCTCACGTCACTCTCTGTCTTAGTCTGTTGAAGTTGCTTTAACAAACTCACAAAGAGTGGGCAGTTTATAAACAGTAGAACCTTATTTCTCACAGTACTGAAGTCTGGGAAGTCCGAGATGAAGCTGTCAGGCTGGTCAAGGTCTAGCAAGGGCTTGCTTCCTGCTTCACAGACATTATCTTCTCCCTATGTCCTCACATAGTAGGAGAGCAAGGGTCTCTTTTATAAGAGCACTAATCCCATTCATAAAGGTTCCACTCTTATGACCTAGCACCTCCTAGAAGTCCCCATCGCCTAAGACCCTCATCCTTACATGTTACAATTTCAAGAGATGGATTTCAGGGGGACACAAACATTCAGACCATAGCACTTTCCTTCACATGCCATTGCCAGCATTTCCTTGCATGGCTTCATCTGTTTGCAAGAGTAGCTGACAAGTATCATCTATGGCTGGGTGGCCAAGTGCCCAACACCAAATGGGCAGCTCTATTACTAGAGAAGGACAGAATGGATCCGTGAAATAACCAGCATTTTCCACCATGAACATTAACCTAGGTGAAAATGTGAATTTTACATCAATTGACTATTTGGTATTTCTCCATTATCTTTCTTTCTAGATCACTGAGCCATAAAATTACATGCATATGCTGAGAAGTGTATCACACATCAGATAGTTAAGATGTAAAATCCCCATGAGGACAGCCAAAGGTGGATGTACTCACCTTCCAGGGTATATGGCAAGGTTGTGATATTAAAAAATTAACCCTTGTATGGCTCCAACAAAATTTGGCGAACATGCAACAACTAAGGAGACAATTGTTGATTCCAAGAGTATGGGAAGAGCGAAAAACCCGGAGGATTAGGACGGGGAATGCATATACTCAAAATTAAGCCAAGGTGGGGAGCTCCAAAGAAGAAGATAAGGTAGGTCCAGAAAGAATCCTTTGAGCTGTAGGAACAGTGTGGCTCTGGAAAACAGAAAATTTGGAAAAAAAACAGGAACTTGGAAAGACATCTTGTAAGATGCAAAGAAAAATATGGTTTTTGCTTTTTAAAAAAATTAGTCACGTTGGTGGCCACAGAGCCAACATGGGGGAAAGAATTAAACATCAAGGTTGGGGAGCATAATTAAGTACGAAAATCAGCAGGATTTATATTAGATTTTTAAAGTGTCCCTCGCTGATAGACTTGTAAAGATTCCAAGAGAGCACCAGTCAAATACACACTCAGCCCTGAACTATGCACGAGTTGTAATGCTGCTATTTTAAAAATCCATAACATCCTCCAAAACATGGATTGTGGGCTTCTGTCACCAAAGTTCTTATTCTTACCTTTCAACAAAAACCAATTGCCGAAACATCTGCTGACTACAGAGTAATGTGGTCTGCTCTGTAGGGTGAGCAAAGTATAGGTGTGGCATTGAAGATGCTCATGAAATAGGGTGGGAGGAGAAAGTAGGCTTCTACACAGGTGACCATTAGGCCGCACAATATCATTATGCTCACATGGAGGTGAAGCAATATGCAAATCGCACAGCACTGAGTTCATTCCGATTGAGAGCAGATTTTATGTGAAAAGTAGAATTTTTACAAATCTCTTGAAGGAAGCAAAGATTTTAAGAATCGTTACTGGTGGAATAGAAAGGCAAGACCATGCAATGGCAACTCTGCATTTGAAAGAAAAGAGGGAAAGAAATTTAGAGTATTTCGCAAAGGGGCACACGTAGCGAGCTCTATACAAAGATCTGTCATACCTTTATTCCACTAACAAATTCTGTCAATTATGCCCTCAAACTTTTGTCTCTTTTCTGCCTCTTCTTCCATCTAAGGGGCCAGCACCTCATGTTAAGCATCCAAGACTTTGTCATCTCTTATCCACCAGCCATCATGGTCTCCTGTAGGATCCCAATCTGACCGTGCAATCCATTCTCCGCATGACAACAGACTTCTTTCAAAATGCAAACTCGGTCCAATTTCTTTCCAGCTAAAAACCTTTCAAGAGCTTCCTAACACGAATAGAAGAAACATCTTAGGTTTTTCACTCAAACTGGAAGACCCCCAAGACTTGGCCCCGTCCATACTCCAGTCAAATCCAGCCTCATCTCACCTCTGCTCTGCATGCTCTTACAACACTGTGCCCTTGGCCTTTCCTACTTCAGAACCCCTGAGCATTCTGTTCCTGCCTCTAGAAACTAGTTTATTGGATAAATCTTCACTAGTCCTTTAGGTCACCTCTTAGATGTCACTTCCTCAGAAAACCGTCCCCACCAATCTCAGTTGGGTTCCTTTGTTAAAATCCCTCACTATTCCTTATCCTTTTGTAGGATGCATCCCAATTGGTAACATGTGTGATCACTGTCTAATGTTTGTCTCCATCATGGCTGCTAAACACTCTGAGAGTAGAGACCATGCTGATCTTGTGAAATCCCTTGTCCTTAGTGACTGACACTTGAAAGGTATTCACTGAATAAATGTATTAATGCAGGCATGACTGAGCAAATAATCAAGGACTTTCATCAAAAATGCAACAAACATTATTTTTAAAGCCTCCTGATGTTTTATCTGCACAATGTGTTAGGATACATTGAAACAACCACATTTGTGTTGCAGGACTCCTGAGGGCAAAAGTAAATAAAATTCAGACAGGTAAGTGAAAATACGGATTTTCAGGATTACACTGCTGGCAAAAAGGATAATAATTATAGATAATAAAGTACGTACTTCAAGCACTGTCTAAATAAATTATACATTATCTATTTTATGCCACATATGATGGTGACTCTTACTATCCCCATTTGGCAGCTAGGGAAACTGAGGCACAAAGCCTTGACATGATTTCCTCTAGAATGTCCAACTGTCAGGATGGGATACGCAACTGTCAGGAGTGGCTCTTGTCCACACTGCCTCTCAGTTTGTCCATTAATGTAATATATTGAACTGTAAGTATATTAATTTGATAGCAGTTTCTCTGAAATTTTAGATTTTTACTGCTTTATGTTTCTTTTATCATAGTTAAAATATGATTTAATTAATAGTAAGGAACAAAACTATAGGCTTTGAATGAAATAAGGGCCACAAAGAATAGTTTACCTGTAAAAATGTAAATCTATCTATCATGTTAATTCTTTGAGACCACTGAGCATTCAATTGCTTTGTTGTGTTGTTTTAAAGCCTTTAGTAAATTACTAGTTTTTCAAAGTATTAGTGTTTCTTGTAAAATTATAGCATTTCTTACCCTGCATAGCAGAATTTGGGACCCAAAATTATGGCATCACTTTAGAGAAAAAAATGTCTGTTGGTAGATTAGTAATTAACTCAGATGGATCTTGGCATAAAATAGAACTACTTGAAATAGTAAAGACTATTATGGTAAGACACAATGTTATTTTAATGCAGTACCTTGGAATAACTTCTACTCTCTAAACCATGGTATTTTTTCCCAAAATACATGAACCTAAATTTTATAGGCAGAATTATTCTCTACTACATTTTATTCTTACATTTATTTGGGGCAACACTTCCCATGTTATTAAACAATGAAGGCAAACATGTTTTTAGATTCAGTTTGTATTACAATAATCCTAATCAATATCTCCTAGGTTTCTAAAGAAGAGTTAATTTTCAATAAATGCATTAACTTGTCTCTTCTGAATGGCATAATTTATACACCACTTTAAATGACCTAAATGCCAATTAAATTACAATTTTAAACCTTTCTCTGTTAATTATTTGTGCTTCTTCATAGATGCTAAGAAAACTATTCTTCAGTTTGGTGTGTACATATACACACACACATACACACAAACACACACACCAGTCCATGTGTAGACACATGTATGTATATTTCAATTAATGCAATATCATTTCAGTGAATACATATAACCTAACAGTTAAGATCATCAGCTTAAAATAAAGATTATCTGAATTCTAGTCCTGGCTCCACCGTCTATTAACTTTGTGATTCTGTGCCTGAGTAAATTCATTTATAACATGGGGATAATAAAATTATATATCTTACAGAGTTTTTGTAAGGATTAAATGTAATAAGACAAATTCACTTTTAACAGAGGGCTTAGCCCAGCTACATGCTCAATAAATGTTACCCATTACAATATAATAGTAAAATATTTGGGCCTGTTATCACAGAACTTAGCAATAATTTGGATTAAAGGTAAAATATTTTCAAACCTATTATTCTATAGTATCTGAAAAAAAACCTTGATGGATTCATGAAGAGATTTTCCGATTTGTCCTGAGAGGTCCATTTAAAGTAGTACTATTTCCCATGCTCTACTGTGTCTCTCATTTTGATTCATTTTTATCTTGTGATATAGAAGGAAAACAGTGGTAAATAACATTTCAACACTCAGTGAATCACGTGTAACTATCTAATCTCAATCCATCACTTACAACTCTTAGTTAGAAATCAAAAGCATTCTAACAAAACAATACTTACAATGAAGAGTGATACTTTAAACTCTCAAGTAGGAAAGATTTAAGCAAGCAAAAATACAAATCAGCATGCAGTGCAGGGTCTGAGGTTGGGATTTACCAATTGGCACTCTTGAGCTGAGATTTTGGCACATAGAATTTTCATTTGAGCAACAAAATGCATCTAATTGTGTAATTTGCATTCCTTAACTAATGCACATGAAAAGCAAGAGTAAACAGAGAACATTTTAATTTTTGAAGTGACAAATGTGATTGGCTCTTGTAAGGTACTTATCTTCCAAGAATCTTCTTGGCTTAACTCATAAATACAGAGAACAGACTGGTGGTTTCCAGAGGGGAGGAGAGGTGGGTGCTTGGGCATATTGAGTGAAGGGGGTCAAGAGGTAAAACTTGCAGTTATAAAATAAGTAAGTCATGGGGATGTAATGTACAGTGTGGTGACCACAGCTGATACTACTATATTGCAGAAATGAAAGTTGCTAAGAGTAAATCATAAAAAGTGTCATCACAAAAAAAAAAAGAATTTTGTAACTTTGTAAGGTGATGGATGATAACTAGGTTTACAGTGGTGGTCGTTTCAGTGCGTACAAATTTCAAACCATTATGTTGCACACCTGAAACTAATTTAATGTTAATCTCAATTACATCGCAATAAAATAACAACAACAATAACAACAAGAGAATCTTCTTGGCCTTAGAGTATATTAATGAAATTGTTGGGTAAAATAAGCAATTGGAGTAATTTGGCAATAGATCATATAAGACACGAACTCTGAGATATTTAGGCTTTCAATAAATATTTATATATGTGTTTTATACAAGAAGGATTTTCAATTCCTAAATCTACCTCCCCTAAACTATCTTTTACCATCAAGTTTGTTTAATAATGAATGAACTAATAATGGTTTCATAGAGCCATGCTGTAAGGTTTACTAGTTTTTACCATTCACCTAAATCAGGCAAAACAAAGATTCACATTTGAAGAATGTAAAGAGTGGAAGAATCCTGTTACTTTTACTGTTGCTCTTAAGGCGATGGAAAATGGAAACTATGTCTCAAAGCAACTTTCTGATTTTTTTTTAAATTTTTTTTCAACGTTTTTTATTTATTTTGGGGACAGAGAGAGACAGAGCATGAATGGGGGAGGGGCAGAGAGAGAGAGGGAGACACAGAATCGGAAGCAGGCTCCAGGCTCTGAGCTGTCAGCACAGAGCCCGACGCGGGGCTGGAACTCACGGACCGCGAGATCGTGACCTGGCTGAAGTCGGACGCTCAACCGACTGCGCCGCCCAGGCGCCCCCTGATATTTTGATTTCAAACATTTCAAACCTACATATATATTCAGTCACTCATTTCATTGCATAAATATTTATTGGAATATTTATTGTATGCCAGGCATTTGCAGATATATATTTAAAATATTGATACTTCCTCCCTTATCTTTTATGATGTACAATAACGTAGAATAGATTGTTAACTTCACCATCATCATTTTATCCTTCTTCCTTGACTTAACCAATGTGCCTATCTTAAAAACTGCACTTCCTTGGAACCATTGCACATAAGGGTGACCATGAAAATAAGTTCCAGCCTATGAAATATCAGCAGAAGTAAATAAATGAAGTTTCCAGGAAACTCTTTGTAAAGAAAGAAGAAATTCAGGGGTGCCTGGGTGGCTCAGTCAGTTAAGCCTCCGACTTTGGCTCAGGTCATAATCCCACTGTTTGTGGGTTTGAGTCCCGCGTTGGGTTCTGTGCTGACAGCTCAAAGCCTGGAGCCTGCTTCGGGTTCTGTGTCTCTCTCTCTGCCCCTCCCTTGCTCGTGCTCTGTCTCTCTCTCCCAAAAAGAAATAAATAAAATTTAAAAAAGATTTTTTTAAGTAAGAAATTCAGTAGGCAAGAGCCTTTGTCCTTGGCCCAGTTTTCTATCTACCTTCCATATACATAATGAAGACAGTTCTATCCCAAAGATACAGAGCAGCAAGTACCCTAATATTTTTGTGGAATTACTTTAATTTTTTTAAAGTTTCTTTATTTTTGAGAGAGAGACAGAGTGTGAGCAGGGGAAGGGAAGAGAGAGAGACAGACAGACAGAATCCAAAGCAGGCACCAGGCTCTGAGCTGTCAGCAAAGAGTCCAATGTGGGGCTCTATCTCACCAACCTTGAGATCATGACCTGAGCTGAAGTCGGCCACTTAACTAACTGAGCCACCCAGGGACCCCTTGTGGAATTACTTTATAAGACTTTAGCTTGTGAACTTACTACATGAGAAAAAAATAAACCCAAATCTTCTTTAAGCCATTCTTATTTGGGTTTTCTGATATAAACATCTTAAAGACATTCTGGAAATAACATTTAGGAATGTGCATTTCCAAGTTCATGTTAATAATGAAATGTACAAATTATGTAGCTTCTACAAATCCAGTAGGGACTATAAGACCTGAAAAACTTACTGCACCTGTGAGAAAACCCACAGATAATACCATACTCAGTGGTGAAACACTAAGACCTTTTTTCCTAAAGTCAGAAACAAAGCAAGAATGCTCACTTTCCCCTCTTCTATTAGGAGAGTACTGAAAGTTTTAGAGCATTTAGGCAAGAGAAAGTAATAAAAGAAATCCATATTGAAAAGCAATAAATAAAATTATCTCTCTTCACAGATGACATAATTTGTCCATAGAAACCCTAAAGATCACACATGTACGTGCATACACACACACAGGGTAAGAGCTCATAAACTAATTCCACAAAGTGACAGGTTAGACAATCAACTCAAAAGTCAGTTGCATTTTTATACACTACCAATGACCAATGAAAAAAGGAAATTGAGAAAATTGCTCTTACATTAGCATCACAAAGAATAAAATAAATAAGGATAAATTTACAGAGGCAAAAGGCTTGAATATTATAAACTACAGAATGTTGCTGAAATTAAAGACCTAAGTTAAAGAGAAGATATTAGTACTCATTAAAGATGACAACATAACACAGAACAATATATAGATTAAAAGCAGTCTCTATCAAAATTCCAAAGATATTTTTTGCAGAAATAGGAAAACCCATCCATTATTTCACCTGAAATCTCAAGGGACTCCAAATGACAAAAACACCTTGAAAAATAACAGAGTTGGAGGACTCATACTTCCTAATTTCAAAACGTAATTCAAGTTACAGTAACCAAAACAGCATGGTACCAGTATGAGCACGTACAAACCAAGAGAATAAAAAAGATCTCAGAAATAAATATTCACCTGTATGTGTTCAACTGATTTTCGACTGTGGTGCCAAGACCATTCGATGGGGAAAGATTCTTTTTAACAAAAAGTTCAATCAGTTCCTCTGACAATGGTTGTCATCTGCCACAGTTTCAAGTATATAAAGTTTAAAATGAAAGTCTTAGTTAAGACTACATACTGATTATGATGTCTAGTGTTAGAATTGTGATCTATCCTAAAATTTATTTTGAAAATAAAGTAAGATAACTCATATTGGTTTTTTTCTTAATTGAAAAGATTTTTTTAATGTTTAAATTTTTTTTCTTTATGAGTTTTACCTTAAAAGAGAGAAAAAAGCAAGGTGGCTAGTGCTTAAAACACAAGCTTTAGCCATATTATAAGAAATTCTAGGAAGCATTCTATTTAATTCACTTTTTTCTAATACATCTAAGAAGAAAACAAATTGTAGCATTTCCAGAATAAAAGAACTGAATATGAAGCATGTGACCAATTCTGTCATGTGCATTCAAAATAATTCTTTTAAGACCAGGAATGTGGTCAGCTGTGTTCTGGTGACTTTGAATGCTAAGCTTCTTTTCTTAGATGGAAATCTTGTAGTTTATCTCTGAATATCAAAGCACACCTTGCCTTGGGAGAAAATGGATGCAAAATGTTTTCACAGTGAGATAGGATGGGACAGATATTCAATCACAAAATGCAGAGAAAATAAAAATAAGAATATCCCTCAAATATTATTTCCCCAATAGTCTAAATCCTCTTTATGATCAATATCATTTCTGCCAATCCTAACACCAAGTTTCCAAATATTACAAACCAAGTTCCTAGAAGGTTACACAGTCTCCTTTCCCACACCCCCTCCTTCTACCTCCACTGTTCACAGCCTGCTGTTCCCAAGCAGCATCACTTTGGTCTTTCAAAAGACAAGTTAAAAGTGAAAGTGAAACTTTTTACCATTTTTGCGAACATGGAAACGTCAGCTTTCTGGATTAGAGAAAAATAGAAATCATGTATTTTTTGAAGAGTGTTGGACCACTGGCTTTGGGTACAATCAATATTTATCAGGGATTGTTCAGAATGCTCTGATAAAAACACTTCATTCATTGTAGCTCTTATTTTCAGAGACAAGGCAATTACAAAAAGAAAAGATTGGCAAAGAAATACTGCAACATTTTGTCCTGGCTTAAATTCTTTCAGTGGATGGATAGTCTTGGAATGCAGAGTAACCAATTTTAAACTTCTAAACTACAATTGTATCAAGTGCATGCATTAAAAAGTTGAAAATGAATTCCCAGCAATAAGCCAACTGGGTTAGTTCCATATATTTGCTCATAGATATGACAGGTTAGACCAAATTTACCAGCAAAGAAATTTCTTGGGTGATAACTAAAAAAGTGTCTGATATTGAAAACTTGTCCAATTGGCTCATTCATAAACACTACCTTTAGAATCATATCTCTTATATTTGAGTTGAACCATAGCCTTATGGTTATAGAGTTTTATGCTATTAGACACAATAAAGCTCCCTGCTTGGCAACAAATGTTTCAATATTTTGGCCTGAAATGTTTAGCTCATTTATATGAAAAACAGTTACCAACTGGAGATCGTGGTCTGACAGTTCACTCGTTTACCATTTCAGAATCCTCTGAGGGTTCCACTTGGGAACACTGGATGACTAATTCCCTAGAGTTAATGAAGCCCTAATTGTTATGGCATAAGCTGGTCCACTTAACTTTCCAAATTCAGGACAATTAGGCATCATCAGTATTATCCACTGACTGAGCTCTAAAATAAGGTTTAGCATTTCATTCTCAACAACCTTTAGGTATCCATGGAGAAAATATGTCATGACTTATGACAACAAGGTCTTCTAGAAAAATTAAATTAGTGAATAAGTCAAATGGCTTTACAACTAAATAAAGCAATGTACTAAATGTAAATTCTAAATAAACTGATATTAACATTTATTATTCAAGAATCAATTTACAAATGAATACTTAATTTCTGTCAAAATTAAGACTTTTTTATTAAAATTAAGTACCAGAATTAATAAGTTAAACTATAGATTAGTGACTTCCACTCAAAAGTGAGGTGGAATCATGGGCAGGATCCCAGAGCTCCAACCCCCAACAAGTAGAATCAGTAGTGTCATAAAAGATCTGAACAACACTTTTAACCTAATTTGACATCCATAGACCTAACTGACATTCACAGAATGCTGCACTCAGCAGTGAAAGAATATATACCCTTTGTGAGTCCACGGAGAACATTTGCCAAAATAAAGTATACAACAAATAATCAAATAACACTAAAGAAATTGCATGGGATTCAATTCATTCAAATTATGGTTTTGGAACATGTGGCAATTAATTGACTAATTAGCCCAGTAAAATAATAACTAGAATATCCATCAGCTTCTTTGAAATTAAGCAATACATTTTTAAATACACTGCAGGTCATGAAATAAATCACAAAAAAGAATCAGGAAACCTTTGGAACTAAATGATAATAAATACAAAATCTTCTAAGATATATTGTGATACAGTATTTAGAGGCTTATCTATAGCTTTAAAATTCATATATTTGAAAGTAACAAACAATAAGAACCAATGAACTAAGTACCTATCTTAAGAAACTAAAAAGAAGGATACCTGGGTGGCTCAGTTGGTGAAGCATCTGACTCTGGCTCAGTTCATAATTTTGCAGTTTGGGGGTTTCAGCCCTGTGTGGGATTCTGTGCTGGTGGTATGGAGCCTGCTTGGGATTCTCTCTCTCTCCCTCTCTCTCTCTCTCTCTCTCCCTCCCTGGCTTGTGCACTCTCTCTCAAAATAAATAAATAAACTTAAAAAAAAAAGAAACTAGAATGAGCAGTGCAAATGACTCCCAAGAAAGTAAAGGAAGGAAACAATAAAGAACAAAGGACAAATTTGACAATCTAGATGAAAAATACATATTTTTTCTAAAAGCTGTGATTACCGAACCCAATACAAGAAACTCTAAGTTCAGATGGTTTCAGTGGTGAGTGTTTTCAAACATTTAAGTATTTAAGAAAGAGAATGTGAATTTCAAAAAAAAAAAAAAAAACTTTGACAGAAATCCTGATAAGGCCATTAGAAGAAAGAAAAATTACAGGCAAATGTTTTCCATCAAAAGAGATCTAAAATCCTCATAAAGTACTGTATGAAATCTAAAACTATCCAGAAAAGATTGTATACCACAATTAAGTGAGGTCTATTCTGTGAACGCAAGGTTGGTTAACATTGGGCGGGGGGGGGGGGGGAATGTAAGTGGACATATTAACGACAAAAAGAGGCAAATCATATGGGTGAAGATAAAGCCTGTGATAGATTACATACTCTTATTAAAAACAAAACAAAGCAAAATAAAACCACTCCAAAAAATCACAAAAAGCCAGGGTGGAATAGGTAATAATATTTTTAATATGATACTATCTCTTTGAAAGAGATCGATGATCATACATGATGATCAAATATTAAGTAGTTTCTGCTTGAGTGAGTAAGACAAAGATGACTGCTATCACCATTTCTACTCAACACACTGTGGGAACTCGTAGCCAGTGCAATGAGGGAAGCAGGGGAATAGACAAGAGCTGGGAAGGAAGAATCCATCTTTATTCACAGGTAACACGAGAGTACCTGTAGAAACCAGAGAGAATCAGCAGGCGAAGTTCAAAAGTAAGCAAAAGAAGTGTGACGACAAGAAGTCAGGGTAATAATTATTTCCGTGTGGTGATGGGAAATAGCTTCTGGAAGGAACAGTAATAACAGCCAGGTTCTTGATCTCAGGGCCATGCACCCTGAAGTGTTCACTTTTTGAAAATTTACTGACCTACCACGTTAGGTTTTGGGCACTTTTCTTTATGTATATTACTACAAAAAAAAGTACACTATATGCTATAGGTGACATTTATTGAGTCACTGGGATAATCGGGTGCCAAGAATTATGCCATTTAATGTTAAAAAAAACAGTTCAGGAGGCAAATCCTTTTTTTAGCCTCATTTTACGAATGAAGAAATAAGTTCTTGAAAGTGATTAACCTCCTCAAGCGTGTACAACATAAAGAATCCCAAGGTTTATACACATATCCTTCTGATGCTAAACTCAACTTTGTCACTAAATTAACATTTTCAATGCTTCTTAACTCAATGTTTTTCAAACTCTCTTCACAGTTCTTTCTATTTAAGATTTTGGGCAACAAGCATAGGTTAAATTCTAATTCAAAATGATTGTGACTTCAGCAAAGCCATGACCTCAAATGATTCCATGGCTGAAAAACCCATGCTTAAGGAGATATTTGAGGGTACACTGCATTTTACTTACTTTCATGCAAGATCGACTCAATCTGTCAAATGTTTAAAAATCAAAGCCAGACGGAAAGCCCAAACATGTATTAAATCATGCGCACAAATGATTCATAACAAAAGCCAATCCACCCCCTGCCATGCTGGCAGCCATGAAGAAATCACAGCCATGGCTAAATCTGAAGACCTACTCTTCTCTCACATTGTTAATGATGAGATTACAAAGGCAGCAAAGCACAGGAGATGAATGGGTGTCCATAAAATATAAGACGTATGCTCCAGTAAGACCCAACGTAATTGAAAGAAATTAGATCATGGTGGCACTTCTTTCTCCTCCATCTAGTTTTGTTTTTTTTTTTTTCTTTCCAATCTCCCAGCAGAAGTTGATGTAAGAAGAGAAAATATTTGCCGGTCGATACAACAGGCAGTGAAATCTTCCCACTTTTGTGCAGATGGAAGCTAACTTAATCTGGTTCATATGTTCTAAGAACATCTTAAAATAAAAACTGGAGGCTGATTTGCACCCAGAAGAACTGTGTATAAAGCTGAAGGAGGCAAGCAATTTAAATTTCCAATATGTCACTGCAATTTTGTTTTCATTCCAAAGGGGTAATAATGCCACCATTTTTCACTTTGTCCTTTGATCCCTTTTGAAACTCACACTTATATTTCGAATATTACATCTGACCTAATTATTTCAAGAACACTGAAGTTGCTTTAAAAAAATCAATTACAATACCCAGTATGTTTTGTTTCTACTTACAAATTCATTATTGAAACTTGCTGTCAGAATTCATAGCAGCAGAGTTTCCAGTTATAATACATGTATGACATCTGTTATTTTCTCTTGTAAGTGGAGTCCTTGGAGCACTCTGGAAAACTTGGTTATGAAAATACACAGTAACCATTTTAGCATCATCCTACATAACAGGACAATGCTTATCTAATTATTGCCTTTATACCTTTATGGAGTTTTAAATTCATATTCTACCCCTATTTATATAATTATTTTTTTTTCCAGGGGAAAACAGAAAAGCCAAGCACTAAATTTTACTGAAATGTTCTGTTAAGGTGTCAGGTCCTCTATTTACTGCTCTGTAACTGGTTGGCATGTTTACCATGATAGCAAAGAAAAAAAAAAGTTGGGGGGGGGGTGGATGGGTGGGAAGGACATGGTAAAAATAAATTTGTTTTGTATTATTTCAACTCAGTAATCAAAGCTCCACAAAGGTCAGTGCCATGTAGGTCTTATTCACAAATTTACTCTCAGATTTTAGCCCAAAGACTATTGCCTAGTAGGTGCCCAGTAAATCTCCATTGAAAGGGAGAGGGGCACCTCGGTGGCTCAGTCAGTTAAGCCACTGACTTCAGCTCAGGTTATGATCTCGTGTCAGGTCAGATCTAGCCCGGTGTCAGACTCTGTGCTGACAACTCAGAGCTTTGGATTCTGTGTCTCCCTCCCTCTCTACCCTTCCCCCACTCAGGCTCTATCTGTCTCTCTCAAAAATAAATAAACATTTAAAAAAATTTAAAAAAGAAAGATGAAACTGTCACTTTTGGAAGTTAAGAACAAGGAAGTAGAAGATTACACCTCGGTTAAAGGCCCCCAAGACCACACACAGTTTTGATGAGTCCCAGGACTCAGCATACAGTGGTTCTCATAGCCATGATTTATGACAGCAAAAGGATCCAGAACACAGCCAGAAAAGGCAAAGGCTCACAGGGTGAAGCCCTTAGGAAAGTGGGCACAAGCTTCCAAGAGCCCTCTCCCAGTGGAGTCACACGGGACTTGCTTGAATTCCCAGCAGCGAGTTGTAACAACATATGGAAAACATTGTCTATCAGGGAAGTTCATCAGACCCACAGCCCAGGGTTTTTACCAGGCGTTGGTCACAAAGGCATATGCTGCTGGGTAGGTACCAGAATTCCAAACTCACTGAAGAAAAGTCAGTGTGCAGCAGAAATCATACTGTTTGCATAAACAGTTTAGGCACAGTAAGAGAGGCTTATCAGTTCTAGGCATGGTGGAAAATCTTTTAATATCTCGTTTCTCAGAGGCCAGTCAAGGGCCAACATTGTAAGCAGTCTTTTCTAAGGATAGTGGTCTCAGGTCTGCTGCTGTTTTCTATACAGAGCTCATTTCAACTCACCGTGCAAATTTTAATGCTTGCCCGCCTTTCTATTTGGCTCCTATCTTCCAGTTTAACAGAGCCCTGTGGCAAATCCCATATAAATCCAATATCATTGATTATTAGCAAACATTTTAACACTAAGTTACATATCTAATGGTACACATTGCTCTTTGGTCCAAGTTGTGATGAGAACCATATTAAATAGAACAAAACAAATTTTAAAAGTCCTTTTCCCTGTTGGATTTCTATACTGTTATGAATTATGTCAGTGGTGGTTCTGAGAGGGGTCATTTTTCCAATTCAGATTCATCTAAAAATGCAGAGTCATTATCTTATTAACATTTTGTCCTTAAAAAGCATTTGGGCTTTCTATACATTATTAGTGCCACAAATATTTGTTGAAAGAATAAATTTATGAATACATATTTACATATGCTCTTTGAAAGATACATTTTGCTATTGGCTGAAATTTTAACACCAAAAATTCCCTGAAAAATACTGCTTTGCTGCTTCCTAGGTAATTTTTTCTGGTTAAGGACATATTTTTCCTTAATATTAATAAAAAAAAGAGTTTGCTTCAAATGGAAAATGTTTGTGTTTAAGAAAAGAGCTTGAATTTCCCAATTAAGGAAAACTGCCTTAGGCAATTTACCAATAGGTAAATAATAGGCAACAATCAATACTTTACCTTCTGGATTTCCAGAAATTTCAAGCACTAAATTTTAAGTCATCTTTTTTAGGTTTATTTATTTATTTTGGGAAAGAGACAGTGTGAGTGGGGGAGGAGCACAGAGAGAGAGAGCAAGACAGAGACTCCCAAGCAGGCTCTGCACTGTCAGCACCGAGCCTGATGCAGGGCTTCAACTTGGGGAGATCATGACCAGAGCCAAAACCAAGAGTCGTGCGCTTAACCGACTGAGCCACCCAGGCGCCGCCCCCTCCCCCTTCCCCCCCCCCAAAGTTCCAAGCACTAAATTTTAGTAGGACCTGCCTTTGCCATGTAATCATGCAGGTCTTTCCAGGAAAAGGATGAGTGTATTGCTTGATCCTTTGAACCTGGATTTAATCATATGGCTTGCTTTGGCAAACAAGATGTCATCAGTCATGATGCAAACAGAGCTTGAAAATTATTTGCAAGATTGAGTTTATGCTTTTGTGCTTCTGTCATTGCCAAGAAGAGGACGTTCCCGGGCTGGCCCACTGCTCCCAAGAGAAGGAAGAGAGACAAGTGGAAGAGATCTGAGTAACCCCATCCGAGCCCAGCTGACCCCTTGCCAGCTCCCACATGTGTACGAGAGCCAAACCAACATTACTGGGCCCACCAGCTGAGCCTGGCCTGGATCAGCTGAAATGCACTGACACATGAGACATAAATGTTGATTTGTGTATGCCACCTGACAGCTAAGAAAAGTCATGCAAAAGTTCATAGAGGCAAATTATAGGACACATTTTGCCAAACCACAACGGGGAAAGTTTTTAACAATACTAGAGGAAGCGGACTTAAAGCTGACTAGAGGAAGACCTCAAACATTTCCTAGAAATGGTATTTACATTTTTTAAAAGACTTCTTCTGGATCAGTTAAAAGTAAGACATAAATAGTTTGCAAGGGCTATTTGAAGATAAGGTTTGAGTCATTCTAAATAAGCCATTAAAAGTTAATTTGATGTCATTTTATACCCACAGTCTAGAGAAACCTGAACTCTTAGATCACTCTGTTTTATTTCAAATTTTCATTAAATCTTGAACCAGTTTCAGTGTGCCACACACCAGCATGGCAGAGTGAACAGAAACAGAAAAGGTGGTAGACAGTTTCATTATGTGTGGTGAAGAATTCTCAAACTGGCCTGGAGTTTCACCAAAGGAGGGTGAGTAGTAGGAACAGAAATAAAAGTGAAACACATGAATCTGTAGATTCCTTTCACGTCTCTCTAATCAAGGGGGAAATTAAAGGCAAAAAAGAGGAAAAAGGAAGTAATGGCTGTCTTATTATGGCCATAAGTTCTCAAAACACTAAAGGGCTTGCCCTGCTCAGACACACCTATCAGCTCACAATAATAAGGCAACCTGCTGTCATATGTGTATTCGTATAGGCTCTAAAGTGACTTCGGGCAAAGTGCTGATTATATTAGTTAGGAGGAGCACTGTCTACTATAACAAATGAATCCCTAAATTTCAATGGCTCAAAACTGTAAATGTTCTCTTTACACAATAGTCCAACATGGGAAGCTTTGTCTGTATCGTTCTTCAAGGATCCAGGCTCTGTCCATCTTGTGACTGCTCCCTTCTGGCTTGGGAGTCTCCTGCAACCAGCCAAGACACAGGAAAGAAACAGTGAAGGAAGTACACTTGCTTCTTTAAAGGACTAGATGACAAGTCACACTTCCTCTGATATTCCATTGACAAGAGTTAGTCACGTGGACACAAAGAGGCGCAAAGGAGGGTATGAGGTATAGTTTCAGGCTGTACAGCAGCCTGCTACCAACGACTTCACACAAGGGAGGTTATGTGGTTAACTAGCCATTCTCGCCATGCTGACACAACTGTGCTCCGCCCAGGGAGACCAGCCCGGGCCTTCAAATATAGCAAGAGCTCGGACCACATGGGTGGCTCAGTCAGTGAAGTATCTGACTTTGGCTGTCCGTGAGTTGGAGCCCCATGGCAGGCCCTGTGCTGACAGCTCAAAGCCTGGAGCCTAGTTCAGATTCTGTGCCTCCCTCTTTCTCTGCCCCTCCCACATTCACACTCTGTCTCTCAAAAATAAATACTAAAAAATATATTAAGAAGTATAGCAAGAGCTTAGAGCATAGTCACAGAATAACTGAATTAATGAACTGTCTGGACTCATGTAGTCATTTTTGCCCTATAGTGTCCTTCTAGCTATTATTACTGTGTTTATTAGCTCTCATTGAGTAATCGCTTCATGCCAATGCCTACGCTTATTAAGTGGCTCTGTGAGATAGGTATTACCACTGTACTTGTTTTAGCAGATGAGGAAACTAAGGTTCAGGAGAAGTCAAGTAACTTGCCTAAGGTCATTAGGTGTTGGGATCAACATTCAAGCCTAAGTCTGTCTAACTCCAACTAAAACGTTTAAAGGCACTGAGTGGCTCCTTCTCACTTTGAGCTCAATCATTTGCTGATTTACAATGTAACATTATCCATGTGTGGACATGTCTTTTCCAGTTACCGCAAGTACTCGGAGGAAATAATCTAAGCCTTTGATGAATTTTTCCCCCTGGATCACGCCTACCCCACAACTAAGGTAAGTTTAATCTTATAATAATCTATTTTGAAATATGGAAAAATAAAAAGGTGAATCATTCATTTCAAGTTGCATATTCACTGTATGTGAAGTATATATAATGATATACATTATATATATAATCTATAACACTGTACATGTAATAGTATGTATAACAGTTAGTAAATACTGATAAGACAAATCAAATTCTCACATATTTTCCTGCTCCATGGCCTGGTTTCAAATTAGCATTTAGAAAAAAAATGGAAAACATAAAGTGAAATAAGATTTCTGTTCTATTTTTGGGAAAGAACGAGTTCCGAGTGACCCAGGGTAATATGCTAAAAATGAATCATTAATATAAAGCAGGCTTAACTACAATCTGAATATACACCTTAAACATCAAAATTATAGGTACTGCCTGAATCCATCACCAATAAATTGTGTGCATAGTTTTTAGCCCCAAAATTTAGGAGAGCAAATAGTGAAATTTCTTCAGTTACCTCCTTGAGAAACAGTATCTCTCTTTAAAAAGAAAACAGATTGGGATGTTTGCATGGCTCAGTCAGTTAAGCATCTGACTTCAACTCAGGTCATGATCTCATGGCTGGTGAGTTCAAGCCCCACGTCGGGCTCTGTGCTGACAGCTCAGAGCCTGGAGTCTGGTTCGGATTCTGTGTCTCCCTCTCTCTCTGCCCCTCCCTGACTCACACTATGTCTGTCTCTCCCTCAAGAACAAACATTAGAAAAAAAAAATTTTTTAAGAAAACAGATCATTTTGATTTTTTAAAAAAAGGGTGCTAAATTATTTCTACTGAATTAAAAAGAATTTAATTCGGGGCAGCAGGGTGGCTCAGTCAGTTAAGCATTTGACTTTGACTCAGGTCATGATCTCATGGCTTGTGAGTATGAGCCCCATGTTGGGCTTTGTGCTGAGAGCTCGGAGCCTGGAGCCTGCTTCAGATTCTATGTCTCCCTCTCTTTCTCTGCCTCTCCCCTGCTCACTCTCTGTCTTTCTCTGTCTCTCAAAAATAAATAAATGTTAAAAATATTTTTTTAAGTATTTATTTCAAGCAACTAATAGCTTTTTATATTGAAGGTAGTGATCAGATTTTCCCCTCTTTATTCAAAAACTGAATAAAATGTTAAAGCCTTAGATTGTGGCTGGAGAAATCCTGAGTAACTAAACATTCATAAAAATGCAATATTAAATACTTTGTGGGATCAGGTTTAAGCAGATGGACTCCTTTATCTATAACAGTTTAAAACAACTTATTCCTGGTTCTTGGGCTGGCAATTTCCTAACATTCAGTTTTACCAAGTATTTTCACAAAAATGATTTTTGAGATCAGTAGGTAGTTTACCATCATACAAAAACTGAATGAAAACAGAATCTATGATTTGTGTTCACCATATCAGTTGTTAATTCATATTAGGCACAACATTGCACAAAGAGGGGTGACCCTCTTCCCTTGGAGCTATGCTATCTGTGGCTTCTAAGGCAGCAAAGACAGGAAGGGACAGATAGGCAGGAGGGATATCCTCTTAGCTGTCTTGACTCCCCACTGACACATGTCTCTCTTCTGGCGACAGCCCATTGGCCAAAACTAGTCACAGGATGCCCCAACTAACTACAAGAAAGACTGAGAAATGTAGGGGAACTGAGGAGATTTTGATGAGCACTGTTTCTGCTACATTTACAGCAAAAACAGGCACCCAACCTTCCTGAGAGCCGTTCTAGAAGTTTTCCCATGGATTCTAATCCCAGGCAAAGTATACTTACTGAGCTCAAAAAATTATCTGTGGCTTTTTTGAGCTGTGTTTATCAGGGTTATCATTAAATGAAAAGACAATTCTGATAGAATCATGATGGCGGACGTCATCCTAACATTCTCAATCTTGTGACTCTGAGTTTGTATTTCTTATTGTTGATGCATGGAATTTTTTTTATAAGCTTCAAGTGATTCACAGCTGAAAGTGGGTTACCTGAAGCTTCCTGATTTAGTAGGAATGTATAGTAGCTGGAGTAGATATGTTTAGTAGTAGGAGCATGTATGATTTAGTAAGATTTTTCTCATAAGGAATGATATTTTTTTTTCTCTTTGGGTATGAATTCTGTTTCTTAGTTTCTACAACAAAACCAAAGCAGCTTGCAACCAAAAGCTTTCTCTGTGCACACACTGCAGTTTTGTTTTTTTAAACACTTACTGAAAACTCAACATAGAATAAAAGTGGTAACGTAGCCACCTGGTTTTCTTTTCTTTAATAACATGGATCATGCAGCATGCATTACAATACCAGAGAGAATTTTTTCCACTTTTTTAAAGTTTCTAAAATTCATGCCATGCAAGGTAGAATGCTATTTTCTAATCCTCATTCCTAAGAAAATTGTGAGAGCAGAGCATCATATGTCATAATAATTTGGGCTTATCATTCATCATGGATGTCTCACGTGCTTTATAAACAAATTGCTATTTTTGGAAAGCAAACAGATTTCCTCAAACTTTTCTCACATTGATTAGTAAAGATGTATACATAAGGGAGTTTTGAAATTCTTCCAAATCCTCTCATATGTTATCCACCCTTCATTATGAAGGTATATGACCTATTACTTATACGTTATTAGTGGATAGGAGGGGTTATTTTATTTTATTTTTTTATAAAGGCTGCTTCTTTTTTTTTTTCAATGTTTATTTGAGAGAGCATGCAAGTGGGGGGAGGGGTACCAAGCAGGCTCCGCGCTGACAGCGGGTGTGGGGCTTGATCTCGAGAACCGTGAAACGTAAGATCATGACCTGAGTCAGACGCTTAACTCACTGAGCCACCCAAGCGCCCCATCCCATTAGGAGGGGTTATTTTAACCTGGTCCTCCAGTATGGGCTCTGGAGAAAATATTGTAATCATTCACCTAAACCAAATTATTGCAAGCATTCCTTACCATGAAATGATTTTATCAGGAGTTTTATTAGAATAGTACGCTGTGCCTTAACTAACCCTTGTTTTCTCTTTCAAATACCACGCGGTATTATGTATAGTCACATAATGACCTCAGAAACTTCCACTTATCTATTATTTGAAGCCTGTATCCCCTAGACACTAAGGAGAGGGTCCAGGAATTTTGATATCCTGTATTTAATTTATGCCTATAAGAAGACGCTGCCTGCCTGGTTAGAGGAAGTTAGAAAATGAGAATCCCACTGAAGAGAAAAGGTCATTTGAAACGGTTCATGGCAGGTAGCATTCAGCATATAAAAACCCTCTCTTCTTGACATCCAAAATAATAGTTGGTGAACTTTTGGCATTTATTGGTTACAAAAATATATTACTACAGAATTTTTAAATATTTTGTAAGATAGTAAATAGCATTTATTAGTAACAAAAATATATTATTGCAGAATTTTTAAATACGTAAAAGTATAAGAGAGGTATTAGTGAGATTCAATCATACACACAGTTTCCTCAAAGAATTAAAAGCATGAAAAAGTAAAGGAGAAAAATAATTGTTAGAATTAGCAATTCTTGGGGTGCCTGGGTGGTTCAGTCAGTTAAGCATCTAATTCTTGATTTTGGCTCAGGTCATGGTCTCACAGTTTGTGGATTTGAGCCCCATATCAGGCTCTGTGCTGACAGCATGCAGAGCCTGCTTGATATTCTCTGTCTCCCACTCTCTCTGCCCCTCTCCTGCTTGTTCTCCATCTATCTTTCTCTCTCTCAAAATAAATAAGTAAGCGTTAAAAAAAAAAGAATTGGTGATTCTCCTCCCTCTTGCCACTCAGCATATCATCCTAAAACCGAAGATACTCTTTCTGGGGCACCTGGGGGGCCCACTTGGTTACGTGTCTGATACTTGGTTTCAGCTCAGGTCATGATCTCATGGTTCATAAGATCGAGCCCCACGGGGGGCTCTGCAGTGATAGTGGAGAGCCTGCTGGGGATTCTCTCTCTCCCTCTCTCTCTGCACCTCTCCCACCAACATGAGCAAGGGTTCTCTCTCTCTCTCAAAATAAATGAACAAACATTAAAAGAAAAGAAGACACCCTGTCCTTGGTATCAGTCCCTAGTGGTTTTAGTATGAGCATCTTATCACCCTGACAGTGATTCTAGTGAAGGTTAGGAACTTGCATACAATATGATTCCTGAACACACACCCAAACCTTCATCTATTCCTCAACCAACAAGATAAAAATGGAGGAAAAACTCCTCATGTTGGGCTTAGTAAGAGGCAATATCCCTGTACAGTGTACAGAAATTTACTGAATTGTCAAAGGTAATTGAACAATGCCTAATTTTCACTTTACTAATTTAAGAATTTGAGCATCTGACAAGTTCTGATTGATACCATGTAATTATCACAATAGGATCCATATCCACATCATTATTGTCTGTCAGTGGGCCAAGAGTTTGTGGACACCTTGCAGATGTCCTGAGGGTTCTGCAGAAGATAACCAACACTGTGAGAAATGAATCCAGAGGTTAATGCTCAAAAAGCCCCAAAATCAACTGACTGAGCTTGTTTAAAACAGATTGCTCAATATTCAGTCAGCTTCTTAGCAAACCTAGTCAATAACATACTAACAGGCACATTCACCTCTACATGGACAAGGTTCATAAACCAAAATGAAGATTATTCTTTGATTTAGTCAGTGTCAACAAACAGCATATGGGTTACTCACGACTAGTATGCAAGCTTCGGAGTAAGAGGCATTATACACTTGGTATTTGAGAGTTAAATTTGACAAACTTTTTGTTTGCCAAACTCTCTGTAAAGGGACAGATAATCAATATTTCAGGCTTTGTGGGGCAGATGGCTTCTGTTGTTGTAGTACAAAAGCAGCCATAGACAATACATACATGGATGGCTATGGCTGTATTCTAAAAAGCTTTCTACAAAAATAAGCAACAGGCCAGACTTGGCCTGGGGGCTGCGGTGTGCCAATCCTGGGTCACGGCAGGCTCTGGAAGGTGCCTTCTACGTCCTTAGAACACAACACAAAACCTAAGCAGCAACTCCTGCCTCTAGGGAAAAGAAACATGATGGGTGGAGGATAGGAGATAGAAATACGCTTCCCATCATGTACCTTTTATAATCTTGAATTCTGTCAAGTATGCCACATTTAAACAAAAGATGCATTTATCTTCGGAAAGTATCCTTCCCATGTAGCAATCAACTTTTCAAGGAATCCATTTAATCTCCTATAGAGCAGGGGTATAACATCTCCTCTCTTTCTTCCACTGAGCAATTAAGGAAATAAAATCAAACTCTGTACGCAAATACGTTTTATATCTAGCTAAAGCTCCACCTAAATATACAGTGTATTTTCATTATTTTATAACTGTTGCTTTGGGGAGACGGGACAGTTTAGCAACTAGAAGCCTAGGTATCAGAGCCAGATGGTTAAATACCAACCAGAGCATTTTCAAACAACTTGCTTTCTTATCAACTGTGTGTTCAAATTGAAGCCCATTTCAAATCAATACTAGTCACAAAGTAATTCAGACAACAAATCTGGCATCTTGAAAACTGGTACATAGAAATAAAAGTCCTAACTGAGACCCACACTTTAATAATTCATTGTATTATATTCTTAAATCTATATAATTTACTAGGAAAAAAACTGCGATAAGAAACATGTCTTCCTTGTATCTAGTTTTTTAAACTTTCCTAGTCAATTCTGGTATCAATCAGCCTTCAACGCAGTCCCATTGACATTTATAGTTTCTATAAATGTTGTACGATTGGAAATTATCAAGATCAGAATAATGACCTTAGACACATGGAAATCCTCAAGGACTAAGTAATATTTAATTAAATCAGGTCAAATATATTAGGATAAAGCATGAAAATGAAAAAAAAACTATTTTAAAATCATTTTCAACAATAAATCTTAAAACTGAAAGACATTTCAGGTTAAACGACTTTAAACAATTCATTTGCATTAAATGTGGATTTACTGAGGTTTATTTCAGAGGAAAATTTAAAAGATTTTTGGAGTATGCCCTCTCTAGCTATTGTTTATAGTTGCCGGGAATGGGTAAGTTAAGAGACAGAGTCATTTTAGGAGACATGAAGAAAGACAAGTGAGTCAAGATAATGGAATAAAGCACTCACTGTTTAAATGAAACAATAGTACAGTGTGAGATGTGAACAAACATTGATTAGTCATTGGAAAAAGAGAGACTATTTAATAGCATTGGAACCGGCTAGAAAGTTGGAAAAAAATCCCTCACTTTGTTAAGGATACAGAATTCACCAAGTAATGAAAGGTGGATGTGAAATGGAGTCTTTGGGGTGTTTTTTCTTTTGAATCCAATATTGAAGTGGAAGATGCCATTTATGTCACTGAGTCTTAGACCCTAAGGTAAGGCAACTATGAGCATAACTATAGGTATGCATGATTCTGAACTTGAGAAGTAATAACCTGGATGGGGAAATGGATTCTGAGTAGCAAATTCTCTAGGCGGCCAAAGATAAAAGACTTTCCTGTTCACAAACAGAGGCAGTAAAGCAAAGAGCTGCTTCATCAATGTGAGAGCTAATTAAATCTTTGGGAAGTTGTTCCAAGGCATGGAAGATAGAAAGCAAATATCAGGGGTAATGGTTTAAGAGGAGAGCCTTAAGGATGAAGGAAATAAACCTAAATGAAAACTTCTTGGGGGGAAAAATGGAAAACAAATAGCCATCGAAGTGGCACACATTCTCGCTGAAGTAGTTGGTGGTAGAAATGGAGAATGACACCGGGCGTTTCTACTAATCAATTACCAAAATAATAACTGAGGCATCCGTATTCCAGAGATGAAATTCCTGAAACCAAATACGGTTCTAGAACTTATCTCAGGAGGGACAAGAGTCTGCTGAAGTGGCCTCACTAGTGCCAAGCATGGGAAAAGCGATAGCTATTTGGGCCTTCTTGCTAAGTAAAACAAAATAAATAAATAAACAATTAAAAAATAAAAATTACTGAATCGAAACCAGGTATAACAGGGGATGCTTATTTCGGATGAGAAAAGAAATCACAACCAGCTAATCAAGAATGTTAATAATATGACAAACACACAAAATCCAGGGGGAAAAACAACCCAAAATATTTAGTTACTATTTGGACACAAATTTGACCCTGTATTTGGGTGACAATGCCAACGACACCAGCAGAAGTTCCTTGGAGTCTTCCTAAGCCAGGACCGCTAGCCATAGTTTCATAGAACTGACTGTATGCCATATACACCCAAGCTAAGTGTTTCATCCAACTTAATCTCCTTTAGCAGATCCCACATACAGTCATGGCCAAGGTCACTCAACAGGAAGGGAAATGTGACAGAAGGCAAATCAGAGGAGGTCGACAGTAGTCTCGAACAACTGAAGTCAAAATGTCTTATTTTTGCAAATTTTACAAACGCACATTATGGTGAACACATTCTAAGACTCCTCCCAGAATCTTATGAAGAGCCCATGTAAGCAAGGAGTCCAGCAACTCCATCATCGTCAGAGTGAATTTGCTTCTACACAACTACTGGTGCTTCTCAGCTACACATAGGCTACCACCTGTAGGAGGCAGAAACGGTGTGGACCAGCAGAGTGTAAGAACCTGACATTAAGTTTTAATTGTAATTTAAGGGCCTGAGTGTAAGTGTTTGGTTACTAAGGCGTCTATTCCAAAGAGACCCATTCTGAATAAATATATTGCTAGGTGTATGAGACAGCTACCAGCTAAACAACTAAGTAAGAAATCAAGGTGGCCCACCCAGGAAGATCCCCTCATAGAAAGCCCTGGATAACGAAGATCACTGACCACTTGAGTGACCCCACTTTTCCCTTCTCATGCCCCAAATCTCTCTGTTTTCAATTCACCAAAAAAGATTAAACCTGTGGAACCCTAGGCACCCATCCTTGGACCCAATAAAAGCAGAACACAGGTTCTGCTCTGGCTCTCCCCTTCTCTACTCACAATCTGGCTATGTGGTCCCTGGGCAGATGGGGTCTCTGCGAGGACCAACGTTCCTGATGGTTGTTGCTGAGATGTATCTTACAATCACAAGTAAGAACCATAAGGACCAGTCCAGGTACAACACTGGTTCAGGTCAGTTAGATAAACGTCTGTGGGGACTTACCACAAGTAGTAAAGGCGCAGGTGAGTGCCTCAGACATTCTTTTTTTTTTTTTAATGTTTATTTATTTTTGAGACAAAGAGTGCAAGCAGGGGAGGGGCAAAGAGAGAGGTGGACAGAGGATCTAAAGTGGATTATGAGCTCACAGCAGTGAGCCAGATGTGAGGCTCCAACTCACAAACCGCGAGACTGTGTCCTGAGTCAAAATCATGATGGGTTCACTTAACCCACTGAGCCACCCAGGCACCCCCTCAGGCATTCTTAGCTTATAATATCACTATTGATAGGTTGAGGCTTCCACAAAATAGCCAGATGCCAGATTTTCATAAAAATGATTAGGAAGTTGCAATGCAATTTACTGTGAACGATTCTGCTTCTACTTTACACTTGTAAAGCTTCTCCAAGATGAGAACACTAACACATACTTACAATTATTTAAGGGAAAGTTTTTCTTGTTTATTTCTCTGAAGATTCCAGATTCTTTCCCAGAACAATTAATGGGACTTCAGTTCCAAAAGATTTAGAATTCCTAGGCTACATGGTATGATCTGAAGGATGGTGTTAGACGGTTCTTTGCTCGAGAAAAATCAACCCAGGAAGGGCATTTAACTTCTCTGAGGCACTTATTATTTAGAATAAAAGAGAATGATTCAAGGCCACTCCCCTCGTTAAAAGTTAAATCGCTCTCTAGCAGAGACTAAGAAATTTGGTCACATTATTATCAATTAGAAAACTCATCAGGAATCAGTATATTAGATCAGAGAGTTACCAACCATATAGCTGAGAGAATATTACCCAGGAAAGTCATGTTCTGAAGTTCTGAGGCAGAACAAGGTAATGAATACAGATGAAAGAAATGCTTTCTTCCAAAAAAGGGTTTCTGCCTCTAGAGGACAAACCATAATTGGGCTTTGAGTGAAAAGTGGGCAAGAGAAGCACAGGGGCACCTAGAATACCTGAAGAGGTAAGACAGGTGGAGAAGGAAGAAGTTGAAGGAAGTCAAAGTTAAACCTTTTTTTTTTAAATTATTGTGTCCTCTTGCCAAGGGCAAGCTGTGTGTGTAACTGAAGAGTTCAACAGTAAGTTCTAGTGAGTGACAGAAGACCCCTTTTCATGCCAGACACTTCAGTAAGGGGAAGTTTGATGAAGGGCTTTTCAGGTGACAATCTTATGGCAGCATTTCCCAAAAGGAAGTACATGTACTACCATTGATAGGTGAGATGATAGGACTTTAGTGGACCTTTTTTTGAATGCTTTTATTTTGTGTTATACTTATCCTGATGCAGTAAAGAAAAAATTTTATCTAGCCAGTGAGTTTAGAAATTACAAAGTTCCCCTTTTGCATTATTTCCATAAAAGAAGAAGTGGGTCAATTTAGAAAGAAAAGGATAAATAACAATAGTGTGAACAGACGATACTTAGATGCAACACGAATTATCAAGGTGGACTGAGAATAATGCAACCTGGCAAATAAAGTCATATATAAGTCTGTCCTTTCTCAGAAGTGGAGACTTTGCAAGACTGTAGAGATAGAACACATTTTGCATTAAAGGAGACCCATATCTCAAATTCCTAAAATGTTAACAAATAAAAATAGTTAGAAATTCCAAAATGCTGTTACATTCTTTAACTTTTAAATGCGAGCAGGAGTCATACATAATTTGTGTGTGTGTGTGTGTGTGTGTGTGTGTGTGTGTGTGTGTGTGTGTTTACCTAAGAGGAACTTGAGGTATGGAGTTAAGTGGGTTAATCTCAAAGGTGTGAAGGGCCATGTTAAGGTTTCAACACAGGCGTACTCCTTTCAAATTCCATAGTAGCAATTATTCTAGCAACTAATTCAAGATGACATTTTGGTAAAAATTGTTGTTTTTTGTGTTTTGTTTGCTTTTTGAGAGAGAGAGCATGCAAGTTGGAAAGAGGGGCAGAGGGAGAGAGAGAGAATCCAAAGCAGGCTCCATGCCTATAGCAGAGCCCATCTTGAAGTGTGATCCCAAGACCCTGGGACCATGACCTGGGCCCAAATCAAAAGTCTGATGCTCAAATGACAGACCTACTCAGACACTCCCATTTTGGTAAAACGTGTCAAGGCAGAGAATCAGTATGGTTAGCAAAATGGTAAAAGTCTCAGGTACAATGGGCATGTTTACTTCATTATCTATTCCCGATTAAAATTTGACCAAGTGTTGGAGGAGAATTGTTAACACTGGATCTGCACAGCAGTCATGATGTTCAACCAGAAAAATATGGTGAAAATGATATATACACCAAAAAATAGACATGCATACATGTATGTATTTATGTATACATACATACAGACACATCCATTATATGCATGTATGACATGGAGTTTTTGGATGAAAATGAGAATTATGCTACATGTTCTGATATATAATGAGAGGTCTGAAGCCTTATTTTCTGGATTCAAATCCCTTATCAGCTCTGTGACTTTGGATGAGATTTTCAACCTCTGTAAGCTTCAGTTTCCTTGAAACAGTAAGAAGAATAGTAGCTACCTTGTAGGGTTGCTTCAAGGATAACAATAAGGTTAATATAATAAATGCACTGAAAACTGAGTCTAGGAAATTATAAATTATAAATGACATTATATATGTCTGTGACATTATTATCCATTTTTTAAAGTATTTATTTTTAATGTTTATTTTTGAGAAAGAGAGGGAAAGAGAAAGAGAGATCATGAGTGGGGGAGGGGCATAGAAAGGGGAACAATGGATCCAAAGCAGACTCTGCTCAGCACAGAGCCCAGTGTGGTGCTCAAATTCACAAACTGTGAGGTGATGACCCAAACGGAAACAAAGATTCATATGCTTAACCAAATGAGCCATCCAGGTGCCCCTATCATTATCGATATGATGGTACAATTTAAAATATAAATAAATTCAATGGAATACTCCTTGGCAATGAGAAAGAATGAAATATGGCCTTTTGTAGCAACGTGGATGGAACTGGAGAGTGCTATGCTAAGTGAAATAAGTCATACAGAGAAAGACAGATGCCGTATGTTTTCACTCTTATGTGAATCCTGAGAAACTTAACAGAAGACCATGGGGGAGGGGAGGGGAAAAAAAAGGTAAAGAGGGAGGGAGCCAAAGCATAAGAGACTCTTAAAAACTGAGAATAAGCTGAGGGTTGATGGGAGGTGAGAGGGAGGGGAAAGTGGGTGATGGGCATTGAGGAGGGCACCTGTTGGGATGAGCACTGGGTATTGTATGGAAACCAATTTGACAATAAAATTCATATTAAAAATAAATAAAATAAAATAAAATACACATAAATTGGGGCACTTGGGTGGCTCAGTCAGTTGGGCAACCAATGTTAGCTCAGGTCATGATCTCAGGTTTGTGGGTTTGAGCCCTACATCAGGCTCTATGCTGACAGCCCAGAGCCTGGAGCCTGCTTCAGATTGTGTCTCCATCTTTCTCTGCCCCTCCCCTGCTCATGCTCTGTCTCTGTCTCTGTCTCTCAGAAATAAATACACATTAAAAAATACGCACAGAAGTCTCACTCTTATTTGACACAATAGTTAATCTGTTTTGATCACAGATTTATGTATTAAACAGAAAATTAAAATTATTTTCACACCAGCAGTTGGCCCAAAAGTGTAAGATACTTGAAATAGTTTTAATAATAAGGGCACTGACTATTTAAAGGAGACCCAACCCTGACAATTTGCCATAGCTATAGTCGCTAAGGAAGTAAATGCTCTATTATGCCTGCGATCTTTCTGATATTTGCCCAGTAGATTCTCCAGTTTATTTATATATTTTTAAATTTCTTAATGTTTATTTATTTTTGAGAAAGGGAGTGGGGGAGGGCAGAGAGAGAGAATCTGAAGCAGGATCCAGGCTCTGAGCTGTCAGAACAGAGCCCGTCATGGGGCTCGAACTCATGAGCTGTGAGATCATGACCTGAGCCAAAGCCGGAGGCTTAACTGACTGAGCCACCAAGGCACGCACCTGCTCCCCCCCACTTAATTAACTTGGACTAGAATGTAAGTGCTACACAAGGGTGAGGAGGGGCAATGGAAGGGGTGACTAGCTCAGTTTTGGATGAAGTGAGTTCAAATCCTAAAGGATGATGAAGACTTTGCCAGCTGAAATGGCAGAGAGAGAGGCAGCCTGTGTCCTGGCAGATACCCACAGGCTACAAATGCCCGGAGCTGAGAAAACACTGCTTCTTCATGGAACGGCATGCTTTCTAGTATAGTGTGAGTTTAAATTATAAGATGAGGGAGCTTGAGAGACTGAACCCACTCAAGTTATAATAGGGCCTGTGTGCCATGCTAGGGATTTCAGACTTTATCCTGAGAAAAGTTGGGAGCAACTGGAGAGCTTTAAACTGGGGAATTAGACAGTCACTTCTGCTAAGAGGCCACCAGCATCTATGTGATAGGAATTCTTAATCCAGAGTCCTGAACACTGCCTGAAATTCAGTGGGTCTGTGAATGGGGGTGGCCAAAGGGAAAAAAGTAACATATTTGTTTTTACTAAGCAATGTAATGTGGTCATAAAGCAGCACATAATTCTACATTATAAATTTGTTTACAACATATGCAAGTGTTTTAATAAAATTGGTTTTCTCTGTAATCCTATGCATTTTAGTTAATGCTTTTAAAAACATCTTTCTAAGAAGGGGTCCATGGGCTTCATCAGGTTGCCACAGGGGTCTATGGAACAGAACCCCCAAAGAAAGATTACACGTGCATACAGACTCTTGACAAGGTTTTTATGGTATGGTCGGGGAAGTAGCCAAGAATTCAAGAACAAACCACAGATCCCGACAAGGTAATAATTAAACTGACTTAATTAGAAACTCCAAATACTGATAGCTCTAGTACTTCCCCGTGTTTTCTAGCAAAAAAGCTGAAAATATTAGGGTGTCTCTTTCAATACCAATCATCTGGCAACCTTATAGACACTATCCCTGCATATTACTTCTGGTTGATTCTGTACATACATAATAATCCCACAGTTGATGTTTATTAGGGATGTCTCTCCAGATCCATCCCCCTCCTTCTGGCAACAGCAACCAATGAATGGACATATTCCTTATGTTCTTTCAGTAAGTACGGTCTTGGGAGTTTTCACTCCCACCAACCTATATAACAAGACTACATCAATCACCATATCACACCTCCTCAATCCCATGACCTAACTTTGTCCAATTGCATTAACTCTCAAGATTTTATAGGAAGTAGCTGACAAGATTCTAGTCAATTCTACAGTTTAAGAACCTGAGAGGCTATGAAAATGTAGCTCCTGCAACCACTTTTCCATCACAGCAGGGAGGCTGGCATCAGAGGAAGAAGTCCACACACAGACCACAGAGGCAAGAAATAGGACAAAGTTCTGCTGACCCCATATGATCCCTGAAGACAGAGCTAACACTGGACTTTTTAAATTCATAAGCCCAGTGGTTTTCTTTTTTTTTTAATTTTTTGAATGTTTATTTATTTTTGAGAGAGAGAGACAGAGTGTGAGTGGGGGAGGGGCAGAGAGAGAGAGGGAGACACAGAATCCGAAGCAGGCTCCAGGCTCCGAGCTGCCAGCATGGAGCCCAAAGTGCAGCAAGAACCCATAAACCATGAGATAATGACCTGAGCTGAAGTCGGATGATTAACTGACTGAGCCACCCAGACACCCCTTCTTTTTTTATTATTAATAAAATTAGGGTGGTTTGAAATTTTATTACTAGGTAGAAAGGATCCTAACAAAAATACCCAAAGCTCATGTGCTTGGTGAAAACATTCTGTGTGGTCCATAGCATAACATGGATTCATTGCTCAATTCATTTGTGGTGGCATCAAGTTATAGTTGTCACAATCATGCCTTTGGTGCCCATGTTGTGTTGATGGCATTTCCTAAGCAAAAGTGTGTCAAGTGTATTCTATGAACCACATGCAGCAGGATCCCACAACATGTGACGAACAGGAGACATTCCTATAATCATAACCAAATGTATTAAATCTCCAGGGGAAAGGCTGAGGCCTTAAAATTTGCATTTTGCTCAGACACTTGGTGATTTTCACATACAGAAAGATCTGAGAACCCTCTTCCTTTACTAAGGCTACAGAGAACAAGGAGAATTACATCATCAGGGTTTCTGGTCTGGTACAGTGTAAATTCTTCACTAGGTGTTTTTGTATTTTTCACTGTAAAGTTTCATATTATTGGTTGGATGCTTTCTACTGGGATTTGTTGCACTCAAATGGTCTCTTTGCCATAATTTCTATTACTTTGGTACAAAAGTAGACTTCCAGGACTTGTTATCGATTCAGTTAAGAATAAATGGAGGGAGCCCTGAAAAATCTGCCTTTTAAATGTTTTTTATTTTTTTATTTGAGAGAGAGAGAGTACACAAACAAGGGAGGGGGCAGAGGGAGAATGAGAGAATCTCAAGCAGTTTCCACGCCCAGCACAGAGCCCAATGCAGGGGTCGATTCCACAACCCCAGGATCATAACCCAGGTTAAAATCAAGAGGTGGATGCTCAACCAACTGAGCCACCCAGGCATCCCAATCTGCCTTTTTTTAAGCCAACTTTCCCAGGTAATTCTGATGCATTCTGACATTTAAGATCCATTGAACTGGAGAGATCAAGAGAAAAAAAAACCCTGAATTCTAAGCAGAAGAGACGAGTATTAAATCTGGAATCTTTGAATTCCTTTTTTACTTGGCCATCCAAGAGACATTTTCACTTCACTTTACTTGCTATAGGTTTTTCCTTGTTTCATTATACCAAATCTTCACCCATATAGAGGTTGAGAATTCATGGTGCTCTCTGTACATAACAACTCAAGCTACTTACAAGCAACAAGATTTTCTAATTAGGAGTATCCCTAAGGAAAAAACTTGTGCCTCTATCTCCTCACAGCCCAGTAGGGCTGAACGCTTAATGAATTTTAGGATATTTTTAAAGTAGGAAATTGAGCATACAATTGAAAAAGCGAAAACACTGCTACATTCGTCAAATAAACTCACCATAAGCTCTGAATTCCATTTCTGTTTCTCATTCAAAATTGAGTTTGAGTTATGCACACATTTTCAGAATAAGAGAACTATTATTTATTTCTTTTCAGATAGGGGTTTTGGCATCTTCTTCAAGCCAGCTGTAGAAATTGAGCCATGTATAAGTGAGCAGAAATGTTGCAGTATTTTATGAGGTTTTTTTCTTTTAATTGCCTTAGGTAGAAATGAGAACTTTTCCTACATTGTAAACTGTCCACTATTAAGGAAAGGAAACTGCATCTATAAAACGTTTTCCTTCTACCAAATGGACAGAGTTGCCTTAATTTGTTAATTCGAGGGGTAACCCCCTTTCACGTGTGCGTAGAAGACACAGATGGAAGGGAGGGGGAGAGAAAGAGGGCTTCCTCATCAACTGCCCATAGGTATTAAGAAGCTATAAAAACAATACATGTTACATAACGGTATCTCGCATTTCTTGTAATTAATAAATCTAAAGAGGGAAAAGTCATTTATATGATATTTTCATTTCTTTTCATGGAAGTTTTATTATTTATTTTTGAGAGAGACAGAGAGAGAGAGACAGAGAGCTCAAGCAGGGGGAGGGCAGAGAGAGAGGGGAACAGAGGATCTGAAACGGGCTCTGCTCTGACAGCAGCGAGACGGATGAGGGGCTCAAACTCACCAGCTGGAATCTGCAGTGACAGCAGCAAGCCCCATGTGGGTCTCAAACTCACAAGCTGCAAGATCATGGCCTGAGCCAAAGTCAGGTGCTTAAACAACTGAGCCATCCAGGCTCCTCTCTTTTCATGGAAGTATCTGTGCATTTAAAAAAAAAAATGTTTATTCACAGGTAGCAACAATAAGATGAAAGGATCCAATCACTTCCTTTCTCCAAAACTAAGGCATTATATCTGAACATTCTACAAGGTATATCAATTAACTTTAAAATCAATTTCCAAATCAACCCTAGGAAACAGAGCTGCCCAGAGGATTTCATTTCCAATTTATCTGACAAACAAGCAACCTGAACACATGAAGTGCAGGGTGGGTGCCTCCTATTGCTTGATCACAGTGGCCATCTATATAAAGATTTGACTCCACATTTGACTGAATCAGGGCAGATGGGTCCCTCAGTCAGTTAAAAGTGTGACTCTTAATTTTGGCTCAGGTCACGATCTCACCATCGGGAGATAGAGCCCTGCATCGGGCTCTGCTCTGACGGCGCAGGGCCTGCTTAGGATTCTCGCTCTCCCTCTCTCTCTGCCCACCTCCACCCCCCCAAATAAATAAATACACTTAAATTTTTTTTTACTGAAGCAAGAGCTTTTACAGGCTTTTGTGTTGCCTTAATGGTTTATATATCAAATAAAAACCACTAGGCATTTGTTCTCATCAGGGACTATTACAAATAGAAAATACTGTACATTTTTCTCAGCCTTCCACATCTGTTCCCAGTTCATGCATGGTTTTCAGCAAGGGGATCAGTGATGGCTTCATCAGAGGAGGACTACTGTGAGTGATTTATGATTCTAGGAACTTACATGAATGTGAGAGCAGGGGGTGGGGTGGGGGCAGGTCCATGCAAGGCTATAGCTTCTGCATCTGATTTGGGGCTTTGCTGGGTATGGTTCAGACGGGCTGTCCTCTGGCAGGGGAAGCTGGACATGAAGTGGGGCCCCAAGAATAAACTGAACTCTGGAAGGAGGAACTATAACCCACCAAGGCAAACAGCTCTCTTGATTTCATCAGGAATATCTGCTACGTGACAGGTATGTTACAAAGTACAGGTCCTCTGCCAATGGTAAACAATGCTTAGCGCAGTCTTTTTTCCCCTCAGCAATCAGACTGTGCTTCAGAATCCTTCTCAACACAGATATAGAGGCAGTTGTTTCCAATTAAATGCAGTTGATCAAAAAGAAGAAACCTACTGGCCACCTGTCGTGTCAACACAGCTTTCAAGTAAGGGAGGCCTGTTATAGGCCTCCCATACTCTCTTGATCTCAATCTTCATCGATTCTATGATTTAAAGGGCCTGTGGGGATAATTAATCATGATTTAATACATTGCTTTCTGAGGGAAAAATGAATTTCAAGGTTCACTAACCATCTTATGAATTCATGCTTGGTAGATTCCCAAGAGCAAGTCTTTCATTAACAGCAGTAAAAATAAAACCTACTCTTTTGAAAATTATATACATTTATTTTTATTTGCTCTAAATTGACAGGCT
Source organism: Acinonyx jubatus (assembly GCF_027475565.1). NCBI lineage: Eukaryota > Metazoa > Chordata > Mammalia > Carnivora > Felidae > Acinonyx > Acinonyx jubatus. Next base: position 125,297,421 of record NC_069383.1, on the reverse strand, counting down.
TCGAGTCTATGTAAACTTGTCCAAAAAAGTAACTATTAGATCTTGAGAAGAAGATCAAAGTGAAAAGGTGCCAAACTGGGCGGGACCTGGACACCGCCTTCCTCCAGCCTCCATGGAAACTGTTCTGTAAGTACTGATTTCATGTATCTCACTAGCTCATGGACTTTATTTTCTTTTTGCTTTTCATATTTACATGTAGCTTAAATCTGCTTTTCTCTAGATTTGCTCATTGGATCTGAATTCTGTCCTGTTGCTTCTCCTCCCTGTGTTCCTCCAGCTCTTACTTTTCCCTGAAACCTTCTCTGCAAGGGAGATCGATGAGTTTCTTTAAGAATCCTAGGGGCACCTGGGTGGCTCAGTTAGTGAAGCCTCCAACTTCGGCTCAGGTCATGATCTCAGTTTGTGAGTTTGAGCCCTGTGTCAGGCTCTGCGCTGACAGCTCGGATCTTGGAGCTCGGAGCCTGCTTTGGATTCTGTATCTCCCTCTCTCTCTGCTCCTCCCCCACTCATGCTCTGTGTCTCTCTCTCCATCAAAAATAAATGAAAACATTAAAAAAAATTAAAAACAAAAAAAAGAATCCCTGTCCTACCACATAACATTATTTTCACACATTGGTACTCTGGTTGTTCTTGACTGGTCTTACCCAGAAGCATTCTGGTTTATTCATACTTCTTTCAGAGTTGAGACTCTTACCACACTCAGCTCAGAAATGACTCAGTATCAGAGGACTCATAGAATTACACTTCTGTGGCAGCCTTAGAATTAAAAGCAAATTCCTTCTCTCTCCCTTTCGTTTTGTATCCGTATCTTACTACTTCCTCGTATTGATCTTGTGGTCATTTACACTCTTTAAGATTTCCCACACAAGGTGGTTTAACTCATTGTGCTGTCCCTGTAACGGCACAGCTGGAATATTTAGACTCGAGAGAAGGGCATTCTATTTGTCATTTTTATAGTTTACTGGCCTTGAAAATATAATGGGAATGGGTTGAGTGCACTGTGAAATTTTTCATTGGATTTAAGCAATCACGACTACCTTTTCTAAGTGCTTACAAGTCTACCTTACACATTATTCTGGATTTTATCTGGCTTAGTGGCAAGTTTACGTGTAAACCCTGTACTATGTGTTCCTATTGTTGAGAGACTATAAGCTCCCCAAAAGTAGGAATTTTCTAGCTGCTTGGTTCACTGATGTATCTCTAGCAGTAGGCTCTCATTTGAATATGCAGAATAAATGAATGAATGTGACAGGTACTTTCTATACACTAAATATTTAATCTGTATCATAGCCCTACCTGGTAAGAGCTATTTTTATTTCATTTTACATATGAGGGGGTGATGTACTCACTTTCAAATTTCAGAGTGGATAATGGTTGGTTACTGGAAATTAGCTGTAACATGTATATGGAAAACAAGAAACTGTAGCCTAGGAAAGAGCCAAACTACCATAAACTGATTAGATTTGCTTTACATATCAAGTGTAGCTATTCATTCACCCAGACACATTTTAAGCTGTTTTTGTGAACCAAGGTAGGAGGAACTGAGAAATAAAGGAGTGCCCCTGGCCTCAAACAGCCAACGATTATGCTCAGAATGACAGAAAATGTGTACTAATAAGAAACAGTATGGAAATAAAGGATCACACATATGCTTATGTAAGTGTCTGAGTGGGCATGATTCAAAGTGACACTTATTTTTCTTCACAGTCAGCTAAAGCTCAAATGGAGGTCACAAAATGGAACCAAATTACAAAATGATATGTGACAGGAAGCTCTTCTGAACCAGTTAAGAAGTGAGAGGATGGGTGCCATTGAGACCCAGATCAAGATATATAAAAAATGATTTCTTATCAATAAAGAAACCATAGATGATTTATTGCCTCATAAATAAGAGTGTGGCTCACCATACATGTGACCACACAATGAAAGTATTCCTCACTCATGAGGATTGAATTAAATTAATTAATTGAAGTCAAGTAAGGTTTTTAATTGGTCTAGCTTGACTAGTTACAAATTATATCTATTCTCCATCCTTGATCTCAGAAAAATTCTTTTGTTGCAGGACTTTTTAGGTTATAAAGATCTTTTCTGGATTTGTTTTTCTGGCATCCAGGCTATTGGTTTTCTTTTGTCACTCATACCAACAATGTAGGCAAATAAATTATTAGTCAAAAGTTTGGAGGCTGACAGTTCTAAGTATAAAACTCTAGATAGTTGGGGCACCTGGGTGGCTCAGTCCGTTAAGTATCCGACTTTGGCTCATGTCATGATCTCATGGTGCACGGGTTTGAGCCCTGCATAAGGCTCTGTGCTGACTGCACAGAGCATGCGTGGGATCCTCTCTCTCTCCCTCTCTCTCTGCCTTTCCCCCAGTGTCTCTCTCTCTCTCTGCCTCTCTCCCTTTCTCTCTCTCTCAAAATAAATAAATACACTTAAAAAAATAAAAATAAAACTCTATATTTGTGCTAATCTATAAAACCTGTATCAAATGCGTAATACACACCTCTTCCACCAGTTACATCTGTCATTACACTTGTAAACTATTTGCATCAATTTGACTTGTTCTAGAAAGAGTAAGCCTATGATATGAGAGATTAGGCTTAATTTCATTTCAAAGAGACATTGGGGACATGATTTATAAAATAATAAAAGCCAGAAATGGATTTTTCTTGTAGATGATTCTATTCTTTAGATGGCACATTAATCCCACCCCCATCACTATTTGCAATTCCATTCAGCAAAGTCATGGTGAAAGCCAATCCTGTTTTCTGAATTTCATCCAGAAACCTGGCTGTGACCTTTTAATTTCATTCCTTAGCTTCTAATAATGGGAGAAGTAATTTTTGCTTCATTGGTTTTTGATGAAAACTCTACTATTAAACTTTCTGAGAATTCCCTGTTCTTCATGAATCACTTCTCCTTGCCGTTTTGAAGACAACTTTTTTGTATGGTGATGAGTTTTGTATTAAGATGTTATTTTTTAGAAGCAGTTTTAGGTTCACAGAAAAATTAAGAGAGAGGTACAGAGACTTACTTTCATCTCTACACATCCAGTGGCTCCTTCATTATCAACATTACTCACCAGAGTGGTATGTTTGTTGTAATGAAGAACCTACACTGATATATCATAATTACTCCAAGCCCACAATTTACCTTAGCATTTACTTTTGGAGCTGTACTTTCTATGGGCTTGGATGAATGTATAATGACATGTATCCATCATTATAATATCATAGAGAACAGTTTCACTGCCCTAAAAATCCTCTGAGCTCTGCCTATTTATCCCTCCTCCTACCCCCCCCCCGCCCCTAACAATCAATGATCTCTTTACTATCACCATAGTTTTATCTTTCCCAGAATGTCATATAGTCGGAATCATACAGTATGTAGCCATTTCAGATTCTTTTACTTAGTTATGTACACTTCAGTTTCCTTCATGGTTTTTTAATGGCTTCATAGCTCATTTCTTTTTAGCAGTGAATAACACCCCATTATCTAGACGCACCCCTGTTTATTAATCCATTCACCCACAGAAGGGCAATTTGGTTGCTTCCAAGTTTTGGAAACTATGAATAAAACTTCAATAAACATCCATGTGCATAATTTTTAATAGACTTTCTTTGCTTTTGACCTTTGGTATTTTGAGTATAATGCGTCCACCTGTGGATCTCTATGAGTTCGTTCTGCTTGGAATTTGTTGAGCTTCTTACATGGGATTCATGTTTTTCAGAAAATTTAGGATATTTTGAGCCATTATTTCTTCAAATATTTTTGCCTCTTTCTCATCTCCTTCTGGAATTTCAATTATGCATATGTTGGACCACCTGATGGTGTCCCACAGTTCTCTGAGACTCTGTTTTTCTTAATTTTTGCCTCTTTATTTTCTCAGACTGGATAATCTGAACTGACTTATCTTCAAGTTTGCTGAATCAGATCTGCTAGTATGTCTCTGTTTCGAATTTTTTGTTTCAGTCATTGTAATTTTCAGTTTCAGATTTCCTTTTGATCTTTTAAAAATCATTTTACTCTCTTGTTTGCTGAGACGTTTTACTTTAATTCTCTGAACATATTTTAAAAAGCTGATTAATGTCTTTGACTAGTAAGTCCAATGTTTGCACTTCTTCTGGGATATTTTCTATTCACTGATTTTTTTTTCCTGTTTATGGGACATACTTTACCATAAGTATGGGAAAGTTTCTTTGTGTCTACTGTAATGGATGATGTAAATCATTTAATGGGACAACTCTGGAAATTATATCCAACTTTCCCCATCCCACCCCCCAGTTTGTTGTTATTTTTGTAGAAGTCTTTTTGTTTAATGATTTTCCTGCACCACTCATGTGAAGTCTGTATTCTTTATTATATGCCCCTGAACTCTCAGCTCAATTAACTTTCACTGGCTAATCAATGGACAGAGAATTTCTTAATTGTCTTAGATGAATAAGTCTCTCATCCTTTGCCAAAGGCCGTTGTGTATTCTGGGAGAAATCTTTAAAGTTTGGCAGTTTACATCTCTGCCTTGGTTTCCACTTCCTCCTTGCACAGAGCTTCAGTGTCGGACAGAGATGAGAAGTAAGTTCCTTCTTGGGTTTTCCTGGCATGTGCATAGCCCTGCATATATGCACAGCCTCCAAGATCATCCAGAATATGTCAGAGCTTTTCAAAACCTGCTATGACACCTCATTCCTCAGTTTTTCTTTTTATGTTTTCTTGGCCAGCTTCTTATGTTTCTTAACTGCTATATGACTGCCTCAGAAAGCTTTAAAGTTAAACAATTGCTCCTGATTATTTTTAACCATAACTCTGAGGAAAAGGCTTTCCCCACTGAGTATGGTCTGACTCAGTCAAATAGACAAACCCTAGAAATGGAGCTTTTCTGGGGAGCTATCAGACAGATCAGATAGTGACAATTCTCTGGGTGTGTGATTTTGAGGGAAGCTCTAAACCAATTCTGCACCTCCAGTTATTGCTAAGCCACTACTTTCAAAGTATACTGGGTTTGGAAGGCTGCTGAATTTCAAGGCTACCAGAGACCTAAAGAGAGGGAGTTATAAATACAGCAAGTTAAAAAGCTTGCTGTTATTACCAACATTTGGCCATTTTTCTTGACTAAGTATTCTTCCTATCATTGCAAGTTTTGATTGATTTCCTGAGTTCTGAAAAAGTTAGTATTTACTACTTTTGCAAATAATCTTTATTGCTCTTTTGGAGGAGGAGATTTTTGGAGGCCCTTCCTGTGCCATTCCAAAAGTGCTTCTTGTGGTTTACTTTTCCATTTCGGTAACAGATTAACTTTGTTTTTCATTGCTCTCAGCATATGGCTTTCTTAAGCATTTTATTTAACTAATACTTGCACTGTCATTTGACATAGACATTAGTGAATGAATTCAATGTACTAAATATTGCTGTGAATTGAAATATTATAAGATGTTATATGACTCTGGTGGAGTTTCTAATAAACAGATTTTTTTTACAGTTACAATGTTAAATATTCAAAAAAGAACTTTACAATAGAATAGTAATAGATATAGTAAGGTAAAGAATTTTGAAACTTGCATAGTAAAGGTTAGGGCATTCTGATCTACCTAAAATAATAATATTCATTTTTAATATAAACATTTAGATACACAGAAAAATCACAAGGTAGAATAATCACAATGATTCAACAGTGTTTTCTTGAGGAAATACATACTGAATATCATTTTAGTCTAATGGCATTAACTATGTACCAAAGACAGAGAAAGAAAATAGTGCAGGCAATTCTGCTCACAATGCATGAGTTGGGAATGTTAATATGAGGTGGTTCAGGTCTTACCGCTACTAATGATTTAAGTGTCTCATTATGCTGCATCTGATTCTGTTGTTTAAAGATAAAGTGCTGGAAAAATATTACAAGATCATTATCTTCTGGGTATGTGCAAACATTCCTATTCACAGACAGAATTATTACATGATTCCAGGTGTCATGGATTGTATACGGTCCCTAAAAAGTCATGTCCATCAGGAACCTTAGGATGTGAACTTTTCAGATATAATTTGTTAATTCTTTTCAGGTATAATTCGTTAAGATGAGGTCATACTAGCTTAGGGTGTGTCCTAAATCTAATAACTGGTGTCCTTATAAAAAGAGGAGAGAACTCACAGAGATACACACAGAGAGGAAGGACATATGAAGACAGAGGCAGAGTTAGGAACAATGCAGCTACATGCTAAGAACACCATGAACTGTTAGAAGCCACTAGAAGCAAGGACAGAGTCTTCTCTAGAACCTTTAGAGGGAGCATGGTCAAGCAATATCTTGATTTTGGATTTCTGGCCTGTAAAAACGGTGAGAGAATAAATTTCTGTTGTTCTAAGCCACCCAGTTTGTTGAACTTTGTAGAAACAGCCTTAGGAAAATTCTATGGCAAGAATCCAATGTTTTATGGCAAATATAAATAATTTTCAAGAGTAAATTGAACTAAAAACAATCTGGCATTATTTTCACCTTAGGAAGTGACTTAGCATTATCCCCTCACAGCAACTACAATGCTATGATCGAAAGAATTTCGTTAATTTTAAAAGCACAGTTTATTTTTTTATTTTTTTTTTAATTTTTGTTTTCAACGTTTATTTATTTTTGGGACAGAGAGAGACAGAGCATGAACGGGGGAGGGGCAGAGAGAGAGGGAGACACAGAATCGGAAACAGGCTCCAGGCTCTGAGCCATCAGCCCAGAGCCTGACGCGGGGCTCGAACTCCCGGACCGCGAGATCGTGACCTGGCTGAAGTCGGACGCTTAACCGACTGCGCCACCCAGGCGCCCCAAAGCACAGTTTATTTTAAAACTATTTAAAATATAATATGTAAGTACTATAATCTAATTTATATCATTGGCAATGTTATTCAAATGCTCTGGCCTTCAATTTCTTCATTGGAAAAATGGAACATCGTATCTTAATCAACTATACGTACTTTTCTATATGTGCATAGGGGTTTTTGTTAACTCCCCGTATAAAGTTTAAGCTGTTATTGACCATGTAAAATCTTTCAGCCCAGAAACTTTATTTTATTATCTAGGCATTCAAAAATCTGTTCAAATAATGCTATCTGCTTAATATCAGAATAATAAAAGCTTAAAGCTGAAGAAGAACTTAAAAATACAGTACAAGCTGACAAGATCCAAATCTTTCCTTTAGGGAACTGAAGCTCAGCTTTAGAGAGCTTATCACCACGGTGAAACTACAATCCAGATCCTCAGACTCTTCCTCTGACAAAAAAATTGCTATTCTTGTTAGAAGAGCTCCCAACAAGTTTTGCATAATTGGGGTAATGGTTAAGATAGTAGGCTTTAAAGCTGACAACTTGGTATCAAATTTTATCTGTGCCTCATATTAATTTTGTGACTTCAGCAATTAATACAATCTTTCTAGAACCCAGTTTCTTCATCTGTGGAATGGATTTAATAATCATACTTCCATAAAATAGAATTAAAAGAGGATTAAATGGGTTAAGACATATAGGTACACAAAAACACCACACCAAGACACTTAGTGGTTATTATGATTACAACCACTGTTTGTACTTTTGTAAATAGCTGTGCAATGTACTTTATGGATTAATTCTGCATATGTTTGCTTTATTGTTTCACATAGCCCAGGATTTCTCAGCCCAGGCACTAATGACATTTTGAGTAGGATAACTTTTGGTTGTCGGGGGCTGTACTGTGTATTGTAGAATGCTTAGTGACATTATAGGATACTATATACCAGGAACATTCATCCACTCCCATTGTGTGACAACCAAAATTTCTCCAGACACTGCCAAATATCAAATACTGCCAAATATCCCTTCTGATTAAGAACCACTATTCTAGTCTTAGGTTCTTTGAGGGCTGGGACTTGATCTTATGTCACTTTGCTAACTCCCAATTATCTGGCCTCATGCTCTTGTATAAATATTATATTTTATAACTTGTGTTATATAATAATTGATGGGAAGTCTATTTAGAATTAAATATTATATATTCTAATATAGAAGGGGGTTATTCCACCATCATCACCCCATTATAATCTATATCTGGTAGCTAGCTCAGTGCTTGGCTTATGAGAGGTATTTTATGAATGATGGTTAAATATATGAATGTTGGTTGGTTGGAGGAATTGTTCCTTTATTAAAAGGGGTGAAATGCCTCCTCCCATGCACTGAGTCCTCATCTTTCAAAGGCACTGTCCTAAATTCCTTACATACATTATAGCAATGAACTCTTAATTACCAGATGGTGACAGAATCCCATTTCGTAGGTAAGAAAACCAGTATTTACTTCAAAGTCACACAACTAGTAAGAGTCAGAAGCAAGGTTTCATTGCATATCTTCTTAAATCCTCATGTAGACTTGGTGGTCTTTTGATATCATGGAGTTAAAATTAACATCCCCAGAAAAAGTAGAATCATCTATTATACTATCAACCTTTTTCAATTTGCTTCCTAGAATTACGCAGACCATAGAAAGTTTTAGATCCAAATAAATGCTACAGAAACTAATGAAAGCATCTGATGGCTTTGAAAGACATTTTATAGTGTAAGGTTGAGGAAAAGTAAGCAGGTTACTTCCCCAAAGCATTTATTCATCAGTCACGAGCTCAGACCAACTTATCTTACTTGACATACATCTCATCACCTCTACTCGGGCTTGTAGCTCTCATTTCAGGATGGTATGTTCACAGTGGAAAATAAGTCTCAAAAAGATTTATTATGTCATTAATCAATACTCAGTGCTACAGAGCAAATAAACCACAAACACGCTGAATCTGCTAGTTCAGTTGTCTTCAGGACTGTCAACCTTAAGTGTCTGAGATCTGAGAGTACTCATCCTTGGGGTTACTGTGTGTACAAATGCACATATGTGATGTCCCCTCTAGAAAAGCTAAAAACTGTTTAATAATGACTTACCACTTTCCTCAGACATCTTATATCACACCATATCTTTAGAAATTATAGCCAGTTCTGCTATTTTATAAATCGGGTAAAACAAAAAAAATCAAATGTAGATTACTGGAAGGGATCCAAGACAGTGGTGTGGTAAGATCCCAAACTCACCCCCTGCCATAGACATATCAAATCTACAGCTACATAAGGATTATTTCCTTCTAAAAAAGATCTGAAAACTAGGAAATACAAATGAAATCCATGATGAGACAACATCACCCCTGTCAAAATGGCTAAAATTAACAACTCAGGCAACAACAGATGTTGGCAAAGATGTGGAGAAAGGGCAACACTTTTGTACCAGGAATGCGAACTGGTGCAGCTATTCTGCAGAACAGTATGGAAGTTCCTCAAAAAAAAAAAACCTAAAAACAGAACTACCCTACAATCCAGCAATTGCAGAATTTAGTATTCACTCAAAGGATACAAATAAAAAGATTTGAAGGTGTACATGCAGCCCAATGTTTGTATCAACACTATCAACAATAGTCAAACAGTGGAGAGAGTCCAAGTATCCAATGACTGATAAATGGATAAAAAAGATGTGGAATATCTATACAATGGAATACTACTCAGGCATCAAAAAGAATGAAATCTTGCCATATGCAATGATGTGGTTAGAGCTAGAATGCATTATGCTAAGGGAAGTAAGTCAATCAGAGAAATACAAATATCATGATTTCACTCATATTTGGAATTTAAGAAACAAAATAAATGAACATATGGTAAGGGGGGAAGAAAAGAGAGGGAAACAAACCACAAGAGACTCTTAATGATGGAGAACAAACTGTGGGTTGACAGAGGGAGGTAGGTGGAGGGATGGGTTAGATGGGTGATGGGTACTAAGGAGGGCACTTGTTGGGATGAGCACTGGGTGTTGCATGTAAGTGATGAATCACTGAATTCTACTCCTGAAACCAATATTGCATTGTATGTTAACTAACTACAATAAAAATAAAAATAAAAGATCTGAAAACTGGAAAGATTGCTTTCCATAACAAAGGATAAATGACCACAGGGAGAAGGAGGAGAGTCAGAGACATTGTCTTGCAACATACCCAACCCCTGGCACTGCAGCACACAATAGGGAGGGATCTCTAAATAGACAGGCATTTTTCCCAGAGAAGCAAATGATTGGTGTCCACACTGGGCACTCTAGCCTCTGGGATTTGTACCAGAAAGATGAACTCTCAGAATGTCTGCATGGAAAATCAATACAGCTGACATCTGGGAGTCCAACAATGCTATAAGAAACTGAGATTCCCCTCTTACAGGGCTTGTATGTGACCTTAATTGCCCCAGACCATGAAAATACAGGCATTTGAAAGGTACCTAGATTATCTGTGAGAGAGATTCATTTGCTGATTTGGGGGCATTGCCTGGAGGGGGAGGAGAAAGCTGAGACAATCTCTGGAAACAGAGGTGATGGCAGATGTCTTGGATGTACTCTCCACATAAACTGTTAGCACAGGTGGATAAGATCAAATGAGGCACCCTTCTGCCACCTTGGTGGGATGGTATGGGGGGGTGAGCAGTTGGCACTTGGTTGAGGCGGAAGAGCCTGGGCAGATGCAGCACTCCCCTGCTCTGACTGGAGTGGGTGAGTGCAAATGGTCAAAGAGTTCTTCTGCTCCCTACAATCTGCAAGCTAGGGAAGTTGTGATACTTCCCAGTCCCCTGGCTGGGGCTGATGAGCATAAACGGTGACAGCATTCTCCCATTCTCTGCATAAAGTTGGCACATAAAGAGAAAGCACTATCCTGCTGCATTGCTAAAGTCCTTGGTCACACACAGGACATTTTCTCATTGCTTTCTTGAGGCTAGTGAGTGTGCTCCACCCCCTACACTCTCCACATGCCTTGCTAAAACCAGCAAGTATTCACAATCCACACATGGGACACCCCTTGATCACCTGGCCCTGGTTGTAAAGATGGCTGGAATTCCAGAGCTCCATAGACCATAACAATAAGATAGTTCTTGGCAGTCCACCACCGTAGAGCACTTGAAGGACAGCAGAGCAAAATAAAACCCTAGTTTTCCTATGAAAAAGGTCTATTTGCTTATTCTGGAGCTTCAGCCTAACAGATAGGCTTCAGGTGCCCCACACATCCAGAACTTAAGAAAGTGCTCCCAGGGAACATGAGTAGGAAGGCACCATCTTTGTGCACCCCCCTGGATTTGCTACAGCTCAATGAAGCTTCCCAAAAAGAACTTATATTCTCAACTGGAGTCCCGATCTTTGCAATTATCTCCCAGGGATACCTCCAGATTTTCTAGCCTGGAAACCAGAAGGGATTACAATTGTGTTCCCACAGGACTGCATATATTTGTATACTTTAAAAGCTGCTTGTGCCTGAGGGTCTGGCCTCTGATCAGCCTGAAGCTAAGTGCTAAAAATAAGACTCCTTTATTCAGATCAATAATAGGTATTGGCACACCCTCAATAATGAGGGCATATGAAGAATAAATCAGGTGGTTTAGACAATCACAACGTTTAACAGACAACCAAGAGCTAAGGCAAGATTAAATGAGAATTATCACCTACACAACTCCACTCTCTCAAGACAGAGTGGGGGCTGTTTCACCTAATATATCAAAACACACACACAGAGTCAAGCAAAATGAGGAAACAGAGAAATATGTTCCAAATGAAACAAGATAAAACCTCAAATGGAGACCCTAATTGGAATGGAGCTAAGTAATATACCTGATAATCAAAGTCATGCATATGCTCAGCAAATTTGGGAGAAGAATGGATAAAGACAGCAAGAATTTCAACAAAGAGATGGAAAACAAAGTACAAAACAGAAGTCACAGAAATGAAGAATAAATAATTGAACTGAAAAATACACAGGTTCAACAGCAAACTGGATGAAGGAGAACAGATCAGCAAGCTGGAAGGTAGAGTAATGAAATTCATGCAAATAGTGTAACCAAAAGAAAAAAAAATAATGAAGATAGTTTATGAGACCTCTGAGACAACATCAAGTAGAATAACATTCATATTACAGAGGTTCCAAAAGGAGAAGAAAGGACCAGAACATGTATTTGAAGAACTAATGGCTAAAAATTCCCCTAACCTAGGGAAAGATGCAGACATCAGACATCCAAGTCCAGGAAACCAAAAAGTTCCAGATATGATGAAATAACTCAAGGAAAGTCACACTGAGGCACATTATAATTAAAATGTCAAGAGTTAAAGATAAAAAAATCTTTAAAGCAGCAAGAGAAAAACAAATTGTTTCATACAAGGGAAACTTCATAAAGCTATAAGCAGATTTCTTGGCAGAAACTTTGCAAGCCAGAAGGGAGTGGTAGTACATATTCAAAGTGCCAAAAGGAAAAAATTTCAACTAGGAATATTCTGCCTGGCATGGTTATCATTCATATTTGAATGAGAGAAAAAAAGAAAAAGAAAAAGTTAAAGGACTTCATCACAACTAACTGCCTTATAAGAAATATTAAAGGGATTTCTTTAGGATGTAAATAATTAGAACTAATTAGTGACAAGAAGACATACTAAAGTACAATCTCACTGGAAAAGGTAAATATATAGTAAAGGCAGTGGATTAATCACTTATGATGCTACCAAGAAATTTAAAAGAGAGACATAGTACAATTAACTGAAACTGTAATAATTAGTTATGTGATACTTAAAATAAAAAGATGTAAAAAGTGACATCAAAAACATAAAACATGGGAAGGCAGTAAAAATGTAGAGTTTGGGAATGTATTCAAATTTAAGTTGCTGTGAACCTAAAATACAATTATATACATAGGATGTTATATGTGAACCCCAAGGAAACTGCAAAGCAAAAATTTACAGTAAATACACAAAAGAAAATGAAACGAATGTAAACATCACATTAAAGTAAGTCATATCAAACCACAAGGCAAGAGAAAAAGAGAAGGAAAAAAAAAACAGAAGAACTACAAAACTTCTAGAAAACAACAAAATGGTAATATAAACATACCTATCAATAATTACATTAACTGTAAATGGAATAAATTCTCCAATCATAAGATAGATGGAAAAAATGGATAAAAATGGATAAAATGGATAAATGGATAAAAAAAAGATCCATCTTTATGCTACCTACAAGAGACTCCATTTAGAAGTAAGGACACACAGATTAAAGAGGAGAGATGGGGACAGATATTTCATGCAAATGAAAATAAAAAGAAACACGGAGAAGCAATATTCATATAAAACAAAATAGCCTTGAAAATGAAGACTGTAATAAAAGACAAAGGGGGGGCACTATACAATGATAAAGGGGTCAATCCAGCAAGAAGATATAACATTTATAAATATATATGCACCCAAGATAGAAGCACCAAAATATATAAAGCAAATGTTAAAGGAGCTCAAGGGAGAAAGTGATAACAGTACCATATAGTCCACTTATGTCACTGATCAAAATCAAGATCATTCAGACAGAAAGTTGGAAAGGAAACTTCGGCCTTAAACAACACATTAGACTAGATGCATTTAATAGATATATACAGGAGATTCAACCCAAAAAGAGCAGAATATACATTATTCTTTTTTGTTTAATGTTTATTTTTGAGATGAGGAGAGAGAGAGATACACACAGAGTGCGAGTGGAGGAAGGGCAGAGAGAATGGGAGACATAGAATCCAGAGCAGGCTCCAGGTTCTAAGCCATCAGAACATAGCCTGATGCGGGGCTCATACTCACTAACTGTGAGATCATGACCTGAGCCGAAGCAAGACACTCAACTGACTGAGCCACCCAGGTGCCCCAGAATGTGCATTATTCTTAAGTTCACATGAAAGATTCTTTAGTAGAAATCACATGTTAGGCCACAAAATAAGTCTTAATAAATTCAGTAAGATTGAAATCATACCAAGCATCTTTTCTAACGAGAATATCATGAAACCAGAAATCAATTACAATAATAAAACTGGAAAAACCACAAATAAGTGAAGATTAAACAACGTGACACTGAACAACTATTGGGTCATAGAAAAAAAATCAAAGAATAAATAAATACCTAGAGACAAATGAAAACAGAAGAGGGACATACCAAAATATGGGATGCATCAAAAGCAGTTTTAAGAGGCAATTAGCAATACAGGTCTACCTACTTTAACTTCACACTTAAAGGAAATAGAAAAAGAAAAAATGAAGCACAAAGAGAGTAGAAGGAAGGAAATAATAAAGATCAGAACAGAAATAAATGAAATAGAGACTAAAAAGATGATAGAAAAGATCAGTGACACCAAGAGCTGGTTCTTTAAAAAGAAAAAAACAAAACTGACAAACTTTTAGCTAGATTCACCAAGAAAATTAAAAAGAGACAGAGGGTTCTAATAAATAAAATCAAAAATAACAGAAGTTACAATTGATACCACAGAAATATAAAGAATCACGAGACTGAAATGAATAATTATACACCAACAAAATGGACCACCTAGAAAAAATAGATAAATTCCTGCAAACATACAATCTTCCAAGACAGAATCAAGAAGAAGTAGAAAATCTAAATAGATTATTAATAAGGATATTCAGTCAGTAATCATAAATCTCCAAACAAACAAAAGTTCAGAACCAAATTGCTTCACTAGTGAATTCTACCAAACATTCATAGATCTAATACTTCTCAAACTCTTCCCAAAAATTGAATAGGAGGGAAAGCTTCCAAACTCATTTCACAAGGCCAGCAATGCCCTGACACAAAAGCCAGACAAGGACACCACAGACAAAAAATAAAATTACAAGTCAGTATTCCTGATGAGCATAGATGCAAAGATCTTCAACAAAGTATCAGCAGCAGGCCAAATTCATCAATACAGTAAAAGGATCATATACTGTAATAAAGTGGAATTTATTCCAGAAATCCAGGGATGGTTCAACATCCAAAATTCATTCAACACAATACATGACATTAATAAAATGAAAGACAAAAAACCATAATTATCTCAGTAGATGCAGAAAAAGTATTTGACAAAATTCAACATGCATTTATAATAGAAAATCTCAACAAAGTGGAGATAGAGGAACATAATAAACATAATAAAGGCTATGACAAACCCACAGCTATTATCATATTCAATGGTGAAAAGTGAAAAATTTCCTCTAAGATCAGGAACAAGACAAGGATGTTCACTATGCACACCTCTATTCAACAAGGGACTGGAAGTCTTGACCATAGCAATTAGGTAAGAAAAAGAAATAAAAGTCATACAAATTGGAAAGGAAGGAGTAAGACTGTCCACTTTGTAGATGACATGATACTATACATACTAGATATACAAGATTCTGAAGACTTGGCCAAAAAACTGTTAGAACTAAAAAAAGAATTCAGGAAATTTGCAAGATACAAAATCAATACACAAAATATTGCATTTTTATACACTAGTAGCAACCAATCCTGAAAAGTAATCAAAAAAGCAATCCCATTTACAATCTCACCAAAAACAATAAAATACCTAGTCAAATTTCTTTAACCAAGGATGTAAAAGACCTGAGGCATGATAACTATTAGACACTGATGAAAAGAAGGGAAGAAGACAGAAATAAATGGAAAGATATTCCAAGCTCATAGATTGGAAGAGTTGTTAAAATGTCCTTATTACCCAAAGCAATCTATAGATTTAATACAACCTTTGTCAAAATTCTAATGATACGTTTTATAGAACTAGAACAAATAATCCTAAAATTTTTACGGAAGTACTAAACACTCCAAAGAATCAAAACAATTTTGAGAAAGAAGAACAAAGCTGGAGGTATCACACTCCCTGATTTAAAACTAGACTACAAAACTATATTTTAAAAAGGAGTATGGTGCTGGCAGAAAATCAGACACACGGATCAAGAATAGAGAATAGAAAGCCCAAAAATAAATCCACTCATATATGGTCGATTAATTTACAACAAAGCAGGCAAGAATATACAATGGAGAAAGGACAGTATATTCAATAAATGGTGTTGGGAAAACTAGACAGCCACATACAAAAGAATGAAAATGGACCACTATTTTATACCATATACAAAAATTAACTCAAAATGGAGTAAACACACACATGTAAGACCTGAAACCATAAAATGAGCTCCTTTTCTTAGCAATATTGTTTTGTTTTGTTTTGTTCTTTTGGATCTGACTCCACATCTCCAAATGCAAAGGAAACAAAAGCAAAAATGAACAAATGAGACTATCAAACTAAAAAAAAGGCAAACAAAAACAAAACAACAACTTCTGCACAGTTGAATAGTGAAGGGAACTATCAACAAACCAGACAACCTACTGAATGTAGGTTATTTGCAAAGATATTTGCAAACCATATATTTAATAAGTTGGTAATATCCAAAATATTTAAAGAACTCCTTTAAATATTCTTTATTTAAAGGATCCATCAGATCCATCACATGGAAAAAACAGGCAAAGGGTCTGAACAGACGTTTTTCCAAAGAAGACATACAGATGGCCATCAGGCACATGAAAAAGTGCTCAACATCAGTAATCATGAAGGAAATGCAAATTAAGACCATAATAGTGTATCACTTTACATTTGTCAGAATGGCTGTATTACCAAAAAGACAAGAAATAACAAGTATTGGCAAGGATGTGAAGAGTAAGGTGGGAACATAAACTGGTGTAGTCACTATGGAAAACAGGAGGTTTGTCAAAAAATTAAAAATAGATACCATATGATCCAGCAATTCTGCTGGATATTTATCTGAAGAAAACAAAACACTAATTAAAAATGATATCAAAAATGATATTGCAGCATTATTTACAATAGCAAAGATATGGAAACAGCCTAAATGCCCATTGATAGGTGAATGGTTAAGATGTTGTATATACAACGGAATACTAACCAGCCATAAAAGAGAATGGAATCCTGCCATTTGTGACAATATGGATGGACCTGGAGGTTATTATGTTAAGGTAAAGAAGCCAGGCACAGAAAGACAAATACAGCATAACTTCACTTATATGTGGAATCTACAAATCAAAACAAACAAAATACAACAAAATGCAGGTTCACAGATACAGAGAATGGATTGGTGGTTGCCCAAGTCAAGGCTGGGGTGAGTAACAAGGACGAAAGTGGTCAACAGGTTCAAACTTCCGGGTATAAAAATTAAAAATCATGGAGGTGTATTGCATAGTATGGGCAAGAGGGTCAATAATATTGTAAAAACCATCTATGGTGGGAGATGCTAACTAGACTTACGGTGGTGATCATTCTGCAGTATACACAAATGTCAATCACTGTTGACCTGACGTCACCTGACGTTAATATAATATTGTGTGACAAGTATACCTCTAGAAATAAATCAAATGTAACCCCATCTTGTTTTACCAATAGGGAAACTGATAAATGCCTCTTGGTGCATAATGCTACCTTCAAACATGTGAGCTCTTCAACAAAAATGAAACAAATGAGGTGTCTGGGATTTCAGTTTAATGACTTCTGGCCATCACATATGTTTTGCTGCTCAATGGCAAGAATGGGGCTTTAGTTCACTTTGGTCATAGTCAATGCGCTAACAGTTATGTACCTTCAAACTTGATTATTGTTAAGTTGATCGAGTTGATCTTCATCTGTACTGTAAACAGGGTACTGCATACAGTCTCCATATATGTTTATCATTTTTCTGTCATATTTAAGAGTTGGTTAGGAATACATAAGAGGTATAGTTACTAAAATATCTGATTTTTTTTCTCCCCTCCCCCATTGAAAAGAAGGGGCTTCTGTTGTTCCTACATGACTAGTTAGAACCATAATAAACATTGTAGCAGTAATTTGTAACATGAGTATTGTGATATGCTAGTAACACTCTTGTAGCCTTGTTTTACAAAGTTTATTTTATTTTAATCAGTTCAGTATATTGCACTGTTTTAGTTATTTTACTTATATGAAATCTACCACACCAGAGATGAGGTAGTCTCTTTAAGTGTTGAACTGCTAGTGGAACTTATACATTTACAATAATTCAGAATTGGTAAGGAAAATGGTCCACCAGTATTCAGTTGTATATGGAGGGGCTTAGATTAGAATAAAGTGGTATAAAATGCAAAAACAAACAAAAACACTAAAGTATGGAAGTCTATTCCCTAAATGCCATTCAATTCAAGATTTTTTCCATCACATACAGTCAACCAGAGTGCTTATAAATTACATCCTAGATAATCAGCTTTAAGGCACTTGTTCTATGTTAGAACACATTTCTCACTTTGTAATAATATGTCATGTCTAGAGTCATTCTACACAATTCTGCTTAATTTTTAATGTCTTTGGAAAATATAGCATTATTTCAACTAATCAATCACTAAATGTGTCATTTATATTGAAAAATGCATTTTAAGTTATGGAAGGGGCGCCTAGGTAGCTCAGTCAGTTAAGCGTCGGACTCTTGATTTTGGCTCAGGTCACGATCTCACGGTTCATGAGATCAAGCCCTGAGTTGGGCTCTGCGCTGACAGTGTGGGGCCTGCTTGCAATTTTCTCTCCCTCTCTCTCTCTCTCTTTCTCTCTCTCTCTACTCCTGCCCCGCTCTTTCTCTCTCTCCCTTTTTTGCTCTTAAAATGAATAAGCATTAAAAAAACTTTATGGAAAATAGACTTCAATTCTTTAATGGTGATGACTTAATGGCATTATTAGGGTCAAGAATTCCACCAGTACCAATGTAAGGAAAGATAATGCTTCTGGATATTGAAAAGTTCTGTTATCTTTTAAATTCAGTTCACACTCATTCGATTCTTCTATTTTGACACATGGAGTTTGCACTCTGGAAGCTCCCAGCCTCACATAGGAAGCAAACCCCACTATAAACAACTTCAATAAAGTGATATAAGAATAACAATGAATATAAGTTAGAGATTATGTAGAGAAAAGAAACTGAAACAGGATGGTGGCATGGGATTTAAAAGGGGCTTTGCTGAGGAGCAGAATGTACATGTAGGAGCTCTGACCTAGAAATGAAAGTTATGATTTTACTCACTCATGTGAAATTTTATCCACTCATCTGTAATTCTAATATTACTCAAAGAGTTTGGTAATTAGATAACATCAAACCATAATTGTAAGCTATAATATTATAACTGAATTCCTTTGTTTGTTTGTTTGTTTTGCTTTCTTTGAGTCTGAAGTTCTGGGAAATAACCTTTTGGAATTCATGTTTATAAAAGAGTAACAGCCAACACTGATGCACTTACCACCACTTAGGAATTACTCCAAGCACAGTATGCCATTTAATCCTGACAACATGCATATGAGGTGAACTGTATTGTCTCCATTTTGTGAATAAGGAAAATGAAGCATATAGCGGTCAATACCCTTCCTCAAGTCACAGAGCCAAGATCTCACAACAGTCCCATACTGTTCCCAAATAATTAAAATAATAACTAGCATCTAGTTTGATGCTTTCCCCAGTTGCCATTTTATCTGAGTTCACACATCACAGTGGCATTAAAGGAACTTAGCCAAGATTACTTCTGCTTTTGTATCTATTACATAGCCATAGCCATGGCTGAGCAATTCTTTTATTTTTTATTTTTTTTAAATCCTGGCTTTCCTATTTATTGCAATTATGCTTTTAGAATTATACTCATTATAGCAACATGTTGGTACATTGAACAAAAGGCACATCACCACCATATTGTTGGTAATACCCCTACAATGGAAAATAGCAAATACGTTTCCATACTACAATGGGTAGATATTCAACCTGTGGTACACTCACATAACGGGATGCTCTACAGCAAAGAGAATAAATGGTCTACAACTACAGACAATATGGATGAATCAACCAAACAATATTTGGCAAAATAAATCAGACAAATGAGTCTGTTCTATGAGAATCTGTGTGTAAAGTAGAAAAAGAGACAAATAAAGCTGTTCAAAGTCAGAATAGTGGTTATCCTTAATTTGTGAAGTGACCGGGATGGAGAAGGAGAAGAATTTTAGGGACACTGATAGTGTTAATTTTTTTAAGGGTGCTGGTTATATGGATGTGTTTGGGAAATTCATTGTTATCTTCATTCATAAGGTGTATACTTTTCTGTATGTATATTATACAACTATATTTGTCTTAATCAAACAATATAACTCATTGTCCACTGAACAGAGCGACTAGCTATAAAACTGACGTATTAAATGGAGCAAGTGGTAACAATTAAATATTATTTTATGAAAACACTGCTTTGGCTATTCAACTTCATATCCTTAGCCCTTCAATCATTACGGGATACAAGCAGACAGTTTATCATCTTCAAGTGAAATCATCTAAGACTTTAATTTTCCTGGTTTGGATCTGGGCAGAAGGTAGAAAGTACAGAGGAAACAAACAATCTTAGCGGTAAAACAGGGTAAATGCTTGGGAGATGGAAGCAAGGAGGTGAGCAGGAAACATAAGCAGCAAATGAAAGCCTCTAAGAAAATTCAGAAGACTACTTACTAATCGCATGGTGTCACCAGAGTCTCTGAGGTAAGAGAAAAGATGGCCTGGCCAGGCATAAGTCTATAAAAGGGTAAAGACTTTCTTGGACTATGAACGCAGGGTCAAACTCAAGTGTGAAGGGCAGTGATAAAAAGCGATAGTTGGTTCCAGGCACAAATCCATGGTAACCATCTTAAATTGTGCTCTGTTCCCCTGGTGGTCTGTCCAACTGCACAAACTACAATCGCCTTTAAAGCCACTGCAAAATTCCCAAGTATTAAAAATTGGAGACATGACTGTAGCTTGAGTTAAGCAGATATATGTGCATTTACTTTGTTATTCCTCACTAAAGCCTCCCAACAAAGGGAGAAAGCATATTAGTCCCTAGAACGTTAATATAAAATATTTAGAGGGGTCAAATGTTTGCAGCTTTTAAGTACTGAAAATATGAATACTTGTCCCCAAGCACATAAAGCACCACCACAAACAAGAAATATTAATAAATTATTGCTTACTTGAATTGCACAGCCTGTGGTTCCCCTAGACGATGAAAGTCAAGCAACTCTTTTTAAGTATACATTGGAATTGTCAGTCATCTGCTCACTGGTAGAAAGTAAATAAGCCCCATACTAATCTTTGTGTTAGTGCCTTCTTATCTCCTTGTTAATCTGTAATTAATTTAGGAAGCAGCACATATGATTTGGGACTAGATTCAGTTTTATCTCCAACATTAGAATGGTAAATCCCTTCATTAACAGAAACAGTACATGGAATAGTTATTAAACTTATTTTTATTATGTTATATTGGATATTTGTTTCAGATTGCAGCCATGCATGAATGGATATTATATGATGCTTTGATGACCTTTCGAAATTCATCTGATTAAACACTCTTGTACTTCATTATGACATTTCTCTCCTTGTACTACCAGATTTGATGTGTATGGCTTAATAATGTAAGTAGACACAAATGCTAATAACTTCACAATTCACTGCTATTTTTTAATGCACATGAAATTTAGTACAAGTTTCGCTGGCTGGAGGCTTACATGAATCATATAAATTAGAGGGTAACAAAAGAACATATTAGCATTTGTTAGCCTAGATGCACGAATTTTGTACTAACCATTTTAATATGTACTACAACTTTCCACCCTCAAGTTAAAAAGCCTTTCAATTTTTCAACCAACATCATAATTGAATTGGTTCTCTTTCTGCCTAAGGATAACAATTTTACACTGATGGAATCTTTATTAGATTCTAAGGATTATACTGATGGTTCTGGTTTGTAAAGTCAAACACCACCACCCAGGGAAAGGGGGTATTTCAACGAATCATGAGCAAAAAAAATTTTACATTTTTCTTTTAAGGGGAAAATGCTTGTTTAATTATTATTGTAAAATAAGCTGAATAGGCCTCTGATAATTGATTCTCAGGAGAAATGGCCACACACTGAGAAAGCTATATAACCTAAAGTTTCAGGGAGCAAAACTGCCCCCAAATCATGGCTATTTTTTCACTTTAGGTGGTATTCTGTTGATTTCCTGATTAACATATTTTTTAAGTTGGTGTCTGAAATAGAATTTTAGAAGTCATGAGAGAGAACATTTCTTTTTATAGCTGAGAATTTTTGTGTGTGGCCATAATAATTTTTTTTGAAATGAGATTTAAATCAACTTCATATCAAATTATAAACATGTTGCACTTGATTTTCAAAGTCTGATTACTATCCTGACAGCCTGAAAAAAAAATTTTCAGATGCTCCAACATTAAAAACTCTACAACTATACAAATGACCTTAGAGATAAGCTAGATACGCCCTTGTGTTTTTGAACAACAAATCTGATATCTGGGAAAACAAAGGATATATGTAATACCTCCAAGTAATTTTGACTGTTTCTTATATATTTTATTAGATTTTTCTGTGGTCTTTGGTTACAGGTTTAAATTTGGGAGAAGAATTAAAACAAGTGTTACTGACCATAAAGGAAAAACTGAGAAATGACCAGGATAGCTGGAGGGAAAGCAAATGCACATAACTTTCTTGACTGCAAGCCCTAGAAAGAGACTTAAGTTACTAAGCACATACATATACTTATGGGTGCATGTGCACACTCAGACACACACAAATCAATTGGAAGGAAACAGGACAATTCATAATATCAAAAGAAGAATGACTTCCTCTCTAAAACAATATGAATCAGAGCAATTCTTTGTTTCCAGGTAGCATGAATTAATTAATGGTCATGTGTTTTTCCATTATAGCATTAAGACAATTTGTTTCTGATAAGGGTAACCTAGAGTTTTCTCTCAGTAACCAATTTGCTTCTCACTTAGCTCAAGAGTGGATCATATGTCCCTGACCTAAGCCAATGAGAATACCACTTTTTTTTTTTTTTTTTTTTTAGTCCTGGCAATTGTCTAGGGATGCACATATGATCCAGTACATAGCATATTTCTGAACTTTCTCAGAAATACTTTTATTCCTGCCACCTCATATGTGAACCTGAGAGGTTGCATTTTTAGGGACACTATAGTAATTTACTACCACTGAAAACAAATCACTCAAAGTTAGCAAAAATTGGGGGGGGGGAGATATACACATATGGACAACAAAACCATTATGTGATAAAGTAACTAATGTAGCAAAACCAAGCCAGATACTTGCACGTAAGCCTCATAACTAATACAATTTTAATAGAGTGAATTGCTCAGTAAATGATGCCTGACACTGCTCAGAGATTAAAGGCATAAAAGGTCACTTAAGACCAAACCCTACCCAGCTAACCGAAAGCCCCCACTTCCCTTAAGGTCTTGGTGATTCTCTAGAGAGTCTCTATTCAGCTACTTAATTCTTTATCTTCAGCAAAGTCATTATGTTTAATTAAATGTAGGAATGATGAAGTTAAACTAGACTTTAAGTAATCAGTTGAGTTCCAAAGAACAGGAATGATTAAAGTTCAGATTCCTAACTAAATAAAATATGTTTTAATAAAACAGCCAGAAGTACTATCTTTAAAATTGAGCTTTGACAATGGGCCAGTCTCTGAACTGGGTATATTTTACATTTTCTCATTTTGTCTCCACAATGACTGTTTCAGATAGGCATAAGTAGCCCTCCCTTCAAGCCAAGAGACAGAGGTATAGTGTTAACTTGCTGAGCTGGGATTCAAATCTGAGTCTATCTGATTTAAACATTCTTTTCTACTGCCAGCCCTGTCCAATCCAGAGATATCTTTCAATTATACTTGTATTATCACAATTTAAAAACTGGGTTTTTTAATATCTGTAAGCTCAAACTGAATCACCTTTACATACCTAGAACTCTATTATTACTGACTTCTCTCTTATCAGGTCCCCTCCCCAACAAACATAAAAAATGCTATTGGAGTTGTGAATTGGTACAACTTTTCCGAAGCATTTGGCAGCATGCTGCAAAGGTTTAAAAGTTCTTACACCATTTGAATCATCATAGTTAATGCCAGGAATATTTCCTAAATGGTTACATGTAATCAACTTGGTACATTTCAAAGCAATTCAGAATGGGATAAAATTACAATGCAACTTAATGTCCAAGGAGAACTGAGTAAAGCAATTATTGCTTAATTACACAATGGAATACTGTGAATCCATTAAAATATTTTCATAGAATACACAATAACATGGAAAATGTTCATGATAAACATATAAAACAAAGTAAGATACTTAAAAACTATGCATAATGTGACTCTAATCCTGCTTTAATACATGCACAGAGAAATGTTTGGTTATCACTAAATAAAGGGATTCTGGGAATTTCTTTGCAAATGCTGGTATGATCGCAAAGAATATAAACCTACTAGAGCAAGCTTAAACAAGAAAGGTGAATGTATCATGAGGTCTGGGGCATTTAAATGAAGTCAAGGGGAGAAGTATAGCTGGGCCTCAGGAGAAATGGGAACAGGGCACTGGAGAGCTGTTGAGAAACAAAGATGTCACATTCTTGGAATTGCTTTCCTCAAGGCTTCTGCTCCTTTGAACACCTGTTTTTATTCTCCTCTATAGACTGGCTCTCTTTGCTTCCATGTGTGCATGGCATAAGATGAACACTCAACTATGCCCCAGTTTACATATTCTCATTTCAATCAATTAGGGAAGGCTGACTAGTCTCCCTAAATTCAAAAGTTATAGGGGGATCTCATTGGTCTAACTTGGATCACATATGGATTCCGATCCAATAAATGGTGACAAAGGGGACCTGGTCACAGATAGGAATCTCATCTTTACTGCCGCTAGGGGTTGGGGATGGCTGCTCAGGTTATGGGACATTACCTTACAATTTTTCTCTAAGAGGAAAATTATTTCCTTTTTTTGCATTATTACGTTCTTCTGAATTTTTTGGTGTGAAAACATGCCTCTTTTGCACCAATGAAAAAAATTAGAAAAAAAAAAAAAAAAAGATGTCTCCCAGGTTGAGAGAAGCCATGGACACATCAGGTGATCTCTTCACATGGACAGCAGAGCCATGAATTATTCATAGTTTGCCGAAATTCTCCTAAGAGGTACAGAGTACTCTGGCTAGGAACTCGATAGAAATCTTTTATCATTACTACACTCTTTAAGTGTGTTGGTTTCACTGAAGATCCCGAGGGTCCAGTAAAATAGCTAATGGCAGAAGGAAAAGTCAGATGTGAGTCCAAGAAGCCAAGAGCATCAGAGGTCCCAGCTTCATTTGACCCATAAGAGAAAATGGGTAAGGAAAACAGAAGGAGCATATGATACAACATTCAATCCACCCCAGGAAAGAGGCATGTCAAGGGCTATGTCCCACCATTAGGAAGTTACTCACATTCACTGATTTTTAGTTTTGTAAAATGAACAGGCTTGAACCAAATAATATATAGCTCTGAAAATATGCCGTTCTAAATATGTGGTAAGAGTAATTCGTAAAATAATGAGCTTTGGATTTTCACTTGGTTTTTTTAACAACGAAAGTCTGTCCTCAAACTCTTTTGGCCTATATACCAGAAAGGAACTTTCAATATTTGGGGTCTTAAGTCATTTATTACAGAATAGGCCTTGTCATTCAGGAATAATCAGGTATGCAATGCACTGCTATCGTAATGGGTTTTTAAACCCTCCTTCATGGTTCATTAACATGGATGGACATAACTTCAGAGGTCATAAAGCACAATAGCTTTCCTACACTTAGTTGATAAATAGGTCAATCAGCTTACTTCATAGAGTCAACAACATTCCAGATAAGCACAAATTGAAACTCATACACAACTAATTGTATATGGGATGACCAAAATGTCAATTCAAAATTAACATCCGTGCTTTAAACTATTATCAACTATATGATTACCCTTTCTGTTGTACTCTGTCTATATGCCATGATATTCTCATTAACAGTGTGTCTATATTTTTGTCTTTTTGGGAGACGGGGCAGAAAAACACAGTTTTGAACATACAAGTTAAATCTTCATCCAAAATTTATTTTTATTAGGGGAGCTAACTCTCAATATGTTATACTCCTTATTCTGTACTGTTTTCCGACTGCTCACTGTACATTATTTTAGTTCCAAATCAATGTGGCTCTTTTTTAGAAAAGACGTGCTACACACCATAAGTGTACTTGAATTCCTTCCCTGATAATCAAAACTCTGTCAAGAGGTTTGCTAGCATTCGACTCTGATATTATACTGTTTGACATCATTCAATAATGTGTTATACACGGAACAAACAAGTGTTACTCTTTAGTCTCCAACATATGTCAAAATAAATGGCTATTTCAGTTGTAGCTTTCACTGAGTGACATTTCTATGTGGTGTCATGCTTTTACTTATCGACCTTAGCTTCCTGGAGCGATGAGCCTCAAGACCAAATATTACCTCCATTGTTCCCTAGCCTATTTTTAACAAGTTGTCAAACCCAAAGATCCATTCCAAACAATTTCATGAAACAGTCCATCATGCCTCATCTACTAAATTGCTTTTATTATCTTCTGCACCATTGGTACCGAGACTAGACCCAGTCTTCCAGTTTCTGATTTTGTGAACTACAGTTCATATTCCTATGTAACTTTCTTTTACCATAGCTACAGGTGTTTGGATTGTTGATGCACAATGAGAAGATTATGTCTAGGGATAATTTTAAGTAAGTGAGATTATTCAAAAATTATGTTTATAAGTTGCTTTACAGACATCATGGCAGAGGCTTGCAAAGGAAGAAATTCAAAAACTGAATTAGATGGATCTAAGCCAGACATTCAACTTCAATGTCAAAGTCTTACAGTGGATAATTCAAAACCGCTTCACCAATTTACTCTGAATTTCTGTGTTCATTTTTCCCCCTCTCCCAGTGCATTTTGTGATGGTTAATATGACAGGTACTCAGTCACATCAATTGTTCCTTTTTTCCTTGAAAGATTCTATAGTTTCCTTTTGTAATGTAGAGTCTTTTAGAAATTTCAAGTGAAGTCTATGCCTTCCCCATCTTTCTTATATGTTATTTTTGCAAGTGGGTCATAGTGGTAAGAAGAGACAATGTGCATATTTGAAAGCTGGGGAACATTCTTGAACTGAAAAATAATGTCAAAACAATTCCTGTTGTAAAGAAATCAAAGTACTAAAAATGAAACAATTGTATCTACTCTACTATTCCCCTCCCTGTCTTCCAATTACACAGAATCACTACTTTCAAATATTTTGATCTTAGATCTATTAATTATTACTTCCTAATCCTAAATAATTCACTTACACTGGTACTTCTAGATTTATCAATTCAAGACACTATTAAATATCTAGTTAAAATTTGAGGACTTAGCTCATTTATTCTACCCTTCATCTCCTTATCAACATGTAATCAACACTGTAATAATGAGCATTTCCAAATTCATCTTTACCATCAGTGCCCCCAAATATTCATTGATTCAGTCACCTGATAAATCAGTATTGAATAACAAACATACAACCAAGCCTTTTGTAGGCACTCTGGTTATAGCAGTGTATACAACACAACAAGGCCTGCCTTCACAGAACTTTCATTCTAATCAGGAGAAAATAGGCCACAAACAGAATATGCCAGATGCTGATAACACATTAAGAACAAAAAATGAAAGCCGTGTAAGGAATTCAAGAGCATATATAGCATCATCCAAGAAGGCCTTTGGCTTTAAGGTTTAAACCAGGTTTACACCAGGTACTGGCATTAAAGTAAATAAGATATGGTCTCTATCCTATTCTTTTAGGCAACATAGTCTATTAATAAACTATGGAAGGACCAGTCACAGCTCTACTTGCTGATGAAAGTGTACCTTAACAAAAAGTTTATTTGTTTATTTTGAGGGGCGTGTTGCAGGGAGAGAGGGAGTCCCAAGAAGTTTCCACGCTGTCATCACAAGACCGATAGGGGCTTGAGTTCATCAACTGTGAGATCATGACCTGAGCTGAAAACAAGAGTCGGACAGTTAACCAAATGAGCTACTCAGGCATCCCTGAATAAGTACTTTATAAGGAGTACAAGGAAGGACAATTTTAAAATTATCTCATTGAATGTACTTTTCTTTATTTTTTAAGTGTTTTCTATTTATTTATTTATTTATTTATTTATTTATTTATTTAGAGACAGAGAGAGAGCACAAGCAGGGGTGAGGGGGGCGGGGAGAGGAAGAGGAAGAGGGAGGGAGGGAGAGAAGGAGGGAGGGAGGGAGAGTGAGAGGGAGAAATAGAGAGAGAGAGAGAGACTCCAAAGCAGGATGCACACTCAGCATGCAACCCAACTTGGGGCTTGATCCCACAACGCTGGTATCATAACCTGAGCCAAAATCAAGAGTCAGATGTTCAAATGACTGAGTCATCCAGGCACTCCACTGAGTTTACTTTTCTAAAACATTTAAACCATCCTTCAATGGAAAGCTTTTTAAAAATTACCATTCTGTTTTTCTTAATTTTTGTCATGATCCATATGAAGTTTGGCAAATATGTGTAGGTACTTTCTCGCCCCTTCCCAAGGCAGAAATCACTAACCTGTCATAGATGTATTTCCAAATGAACCCTGGTGTAATCTCAGAAATATTTTCTATAACAGAGCATAAGATAGCAGCGAACATTATTTTATTTGTGTATAGGAGATGAAAACTCATTGCCATCCAAGGCTTAAACAGGCACTTCACAAAAGATGTTAGGAAAATAACTTACATACTTCTGTGAAAGGATCAATCTCATTAGTCATCACGAAAATGCAAATTAAAACAACCATGAGAGAGTCATGCTAAAATGAAAAACTATGATAATACCAAGTGCTGGTGAGGAGGCAGATTAAGTGAATGTTTCACTGTAAATTGTTTAGATTACAAATTGGTTCAACTACTTGGGAAAACTGTTGGATGGTATGTGGGTTATAAGCTTAGGAATCCTCCAGGCTTACACCAATGGGCTAACAAGGCATAAAGAAATACAAAGCCATAGGATGCTCACACCCAAGTTTGGGTAAACAAGACAAGGCAACCAAGAATAGGGAGGTGCAAAGGCACCCCAGAATAGAGAGGAGGTGCAGAGCCCCCAGAATAGAGAAGGGCAAAGTCCCAAAATAGGAATGGACACAAAGGCTCCCAATACAAAGGTATATGAGGTAAGCAAGATCAGGCATGCAAGGCAAAAATGCCCCCCAATTTAGTACTATAGCAGAAAAGCTTTCATAGGAGAATAGGGCCATGGTAGGTAAATTGGTGAATTGGACTATGGACCTCTGCACTGCAGGCAAAGCAGCCCAGAGTGGAGATGTTTAATGAAAGAAAGGGTGCCTTGTCAACCCTGAGATTATTCCCCCTACCTGCCTCCTCCCCTAGGTTCCCTAAGGTAAACAGAGGTGGTGCCTCATGTCTGCTGTAACCAACCTCCCACTCTACTGTCCTGTAGGCATCAGGATTTTGCTTTGTATTAACCCAAACCCCTAACCCCAAATATCTTCAAGACCCCCTTTCCCTCATGTTCCATAGTTAATGTTCACAGATTCATTGTCCCTTTGTGCACGTCCATCACCATGTTTGTAAGCCTTCTGATCCTAATAAAAATGGGGCAAGGACCCTTATTCAGGGCTCTTGTCTTTTCCCAGACATTAGCCATCTCTCACTTTCAATCCTGCATCCTGCTCTTTTGCTAGACAAGAGAAAACTTTAGACCCAGAGTCTACAACAATGGTATCTGTAAGAATTGAGTATGTACATTCCCTTCTACCTGGCAATCCACGCCTAATGCTATACCTAAGCAAAATATGTCTATATATTTACCAAAAAATAGGCACAAGAACATTCATAGTAACAGTGTTCAAAATAGCAAAAAACAAAACAAAACAAAACAAAAAAACCCAAAAAACAAACAAAAAAAAACTGGAAAACACCCAAATGCCTTCATCATTAAATGGATAAATAACATTTTTACAGTATCATTATCTATTACATTATGTAATACTATGCAGTAATGAGAACAAACTAAACTATTTGCACCATGGATGAAACTCATAAACATAATACTGAATAAAAGAAGCCAGAAAGGAATATAAGATATAAAGTTTCATTTATGTAAAATTCAAAACACAAAATTAGTCTCTGGTGGTACAGGGTACCATTGGGCAGACTATGAAGATTTCTGGGAGATGATAATATTCTAGGTGCTTCCCACATGGGTGGGCTCATTTTTTGGAAAATAAATTGAGCTGTAGTCAGATAATATGCATATATGTTATAATAAGTTAAAATAATTGTATGCATGTTATAGTAAATTAAAAGCTTATTTAAAAAATAGGGGTGCCTGGGTGGCTCAATCAATTAGGCATCAGACTCTTGTTTTCAGCTCAGGTCACGATCTCACGGTTCATGAGATCAAGCCCTGCATCGGGCTCTGCACTGACAGTGCAGGGCCTGTTTGGGATTCTTTCTCTCCCTCTCTCTCTTTCCCTTTCCCACTCACTCGCTCTCTGAAATAAATAAACATTAAAAAAAAAAAAACTAACCTGAAACCTTTGGGCCATCCTTGAAATCTCACCAGTTTTGGAATTTTCACTATTTCCAATTTGAAAATCCACTAATTCTTGGATTTTACCCCCACATGAACATCTTTCATTATGAACATCGCTATAATTAATTGCAAGAAATTTTAAAAATAAAATTTAAGCTTCTAAAAATAACCCCAGGTTTGGGGCACCTGGGTGGCTCAGTCGGTTGAGCATCCGACTTCAGCTCAGGTCATGATCTCATGGTTCGTGAGTTTGAGCCCCACATTAGGCTCTGTGCTGACAGCTCAGAGCCTGGAGCCTGCTTCCGATTCTGTGTCTCCCTCTCTCTCTGTCCCTTTCCCCCTCATGCTCTCTTTCTCTCAAAAATAAATAAACGTTACAAAATTTAAAAAAATTAAAAAAAATTAAAAATAAAAATAACCCCAGGTTTCTGGTGAAATTAATTCCCTTCAACTTCTAAATGGGCTCTGTTCATACTTCACTTGATTTTATTTTTACGTCAAAATTTGACTGCATTTTTTTTTCCAGAATGAGCTAAGTAAAATTTGGGAATAAAATACTATTAAGAAGAATAATGTATTAAATTATTAACATAATGGGTTTGGGCATTTATCAAAGCACTTTCCTTCAAGAGCTAGGAAAAGAGCAAAGTGAAAAGTAAAAAATATACGATTCAGGTGTGTTTTTCTAGTATGTTTTATTCTTCTTACTTACATAATTTGTTTTTTAGGCTTTTTCCAGTGGGTCTAAGTTATTTGTTCTTTTCTGCTCATCATTATTTCTTTGGATGATAAATATAAACCATGCCTTGTAGAATTTATGTGGTAAATTCTCAAATGCTTTTCCTTATATAATTTTTTCGTATTCAACCTTTAATTCAACTCACTACTTTTATAACAATAAAATTAAAAGCTTTAAAAAGAAAAAGAGTACCTGAGATGATCCATTTAATTCAATTTTAGAAAATTTATTCTTTTTGCTAATGATTGATATGGTGGCCTGTCTGTGATCCTGTTCCTTATTGAGGTAGCCTGAGGGGGGGAGCTGTTGGGGCTTGGATAAGGGGCTTTTTGGCTAATAAAGAGAAACTGTGAAGGGTGCAGGTTTCTGCCTCTACTAGACAATCTAGGCAGCAGCAATAAACACAGAATCAATCAATGGAAGCCAACACTCACAAGCCTCAATCTTTATTTGACTATGATAAATAAACTTGTGGCTATTCATGTTTTTATAATTGATTGAAACTCATTGCTGAACAGAATTTACAGAATGGGAATAAAGAGCTACGAGGACAGGAAAGAAAGGTGGAACAAGGAGCTGATGATGACAGTATTGATCTAGTGAAAGTGTCTCACCTGGAGCTGACATGTCACTGGACTGTGACAAGTAGGTGTGATAACAAATGTACTTATTTTTAACCAAGTTTTCATTAGAATTATATAAGGAAAAATAAAAACGTCTTAAGTAATTTAGATGGACAAGTCTTTTCTCTTTCAGACTTCCCCGAGTTCTCAGTACAGTGCCTCAGACTTGACCGGTGCCCTACAAATATTAGCTGAATTCATGATCTGTGCTTTTAGCTCTTTGTACCTAGAGCCAGAACCTTGTTTCCATAGCTTTTCTCACTATCATGTTCCACACCCCAACCTCAAGAGGAAAATTGTATTTCATTAAACTTATTTAAAGTTGATTAATATACTGATTAATTTAATTAACTTAAACTTACAGTTAATTTCTTTAAGGAGAGGTTTTTGCAGGCAGTACCTCCCTCCGCTCCATTAAGAATATATGTGTTACCCCCCACCCATGTTCACTGCAGCATTATTCACAATAGACTAGACATGGAAGCAACCTAAGTGTCCACTGACAAACTAATGGATAAAGAAAATGTGGTGTATAAATGCAATAGCATATTATTCAGCCATAAAAAAGAAGGAAATCCTGCCATTTGAGACATGGATGGAGTTTGAAGGCATTATGCTAAGTGAAATCCGTGGGAAAGAGAATGACAAATACCGTAAGACCTCACTTAGATGTGGAATCTAAAAAAGCTGAACTCATAGAAACAGAGTAGAATGGGGTTGCCAGGGTGGGAGGATAGGGGAAACAGGGAAATGTTGGTCAAAGAGTACAAACTTCCAGTTATAAGAAGAATAAGTTCTGGGGAACTAACATAAAGCATGGTGACTACAGGTAGCAAAACTGTATTATCAACTTGAAAATTGCTAAGAGAATAAACCTTAAACACTCTCACCACACACACATACACACAAAGGAAACAATGTGAGATGATAGAGGTGTTAACAAAGCTTATTGTGGTAATCATTTTGCAGCAATGCATACATGTATTAAATCATCACCTTAAAATGACACAATGTTATATGCCAACTCTAACTCAACTGAGCTAAAATATGTGTGTGTGTGTGTGTGTGTGTGTGCGCGCGCGCACGCGCGTGCATGTGCGCGCGTGTGTGATAGCTGCTGTTACCCAGTACCATGTGTGGTGGTGAGAGGACGGGGGAGTAGTAGGGGTGAAATACCTCATTTACTAGCTTCCTGACACAAAAATGACAATGACTATGGCTCATCCTTCTGTGCAATGTTCTGCAATACGTAGTAAATAGAATTACACAAATATAAATATTTACAAGTTTATTTATCATATTCAAATAAACATTATGCATAGATTAGAGGTTGTTTTGCTAAATATTTTATTCATGTGTTTAAAAGAACACATATTTGTAGCAGTTGTTCCATGGATATGGTCATATTTCTGAAACTTGGTAGGCACGTTTTTACAAGATACACTGTAGAATATATCAACAACTAATGAATTAGAAATACTGATGACAGTGCACTGTAAAATGTATTAGGACACTAATTAGACAATCGCAGAAATGCTTACTGATGGCTTTTAAACACCTGCTTGGCAATTTCTAAGCCTGGGTGTTACTTCATTTAACAATACACGCTTAATTAGGAGACAGAGTTAAGATTAAATAATAAACCCAGGACCGCCCAGCATGCTCTATGCTTTTAACTTTCTACCTCATCCACAAAATTTAAGGAATGATAATTTCATTTACAGAGGAAGCAATAGAATAGATTTATCTGTTCCCTCAGGGCAGATTCTAATCGCTGTTATGAACCTCATTTCATAGAATGGCAGAGAAGATTTAGGAATAAGGTGTGTATGGGGGTACTGGAAGGACGTGAGAGCCTAGAGCAGAAAGCTGATCATTTCCAGGTGCGATTTCTCCAGACAAGGGGAAGCCCATTTCTCTGTGATCAGCCGAGACCAAATTTTGTTAGGGTTTCCACCTTGGTGGCCTGCAATGGGTACCTGTTGTTTTATGTGCTTGCCACCCCACTTGCACACATGTGTATGTTCCTCCTATTTTTCGACACATGAATATGGTGGAAGGACCCACAATAATAAACACGACAAAACCCAGCTGGCTGCAGTTGGTGAGTGGTCTCTGACCACTCAGAGAGTGTTCTGGGGACCAGCAGTACTGACCTCACCTGGCAGTTTCATTAGCAATGCATCATCTTTGGCCCTGCCCTTGACCCACTATATCAGAATCTAAATTTTCATAAATTCCTCAGATGCTGTGTACAATCATTAATTTGTAATGCACTGCCCTACAGCACTTTATTACAATGCCTCACTCAGTCATTGCTTTTGCTTCCCTACAATACTCTTGGGTCATTGTAACAAATACCCCTTTGTCTTTTAGCTAACCACAATGGGTTTCTACTACCTGCTACTAGAAGACTCCAGAGAGCCCCACTTTACCTCTTCAATCAATTTTATTTCCTAAAACAAATGAAACTTTAAATTTAATTTCCAAAACAATTTCTTTCTCCAAGCAGCATTAAAATAACGATTGAGGGGGATTCATATTGGGGGACCTGAAATTAAGAGTTATTTGTTGTGACTTAAAGCGTGATTCATGAGTCTTTGAACACAGAACAACTAATGATTTGGACTGTGTCTCAACTTTCATTTAAGCAGGGTGGCTATTTTCTGCCTGATTTCATAAATCATAGAAGTGTGCATTTAGGAAAAGTTTATCAGTAAGGTACTTTCTATTGGTCTTAACATCTAGAAAATAATTCACCATTCAAATGTTAGATTATTGTCTTAGAATAATAGCGAAGAGGTTTAAGTACCATTTGCACATTATAAGTCTTTTGTGATGAACCATATACTTGCATTGTATCCAAGATTAGGTCAGAAAGCCAAAAAATGTTTTCAATCAATGTTGCCTTCAAATCTCAATAAATGTTAAATGTAGCTGATGGATACTTGAAGATTCACTATATTATTCTCTTTATTTATTTATTTTTAATTTTTTAAAAGTTTATTTATTATTGAGAGGCAGAGCATGAGTATGGGAGGGGCAGAGGGACAGGGAGACACAGAATCTGAAGCAGGCTCCAGGCTCCAGCTGTCACCACAGAGAGCCCGACGTGGGGCTCGAACTTGCAAACCGCAAGACCACGACCTGAGCCGAAGTTGGACGCTCAACCCAGTCACCCAGGTGCCCCAATTCTCTTTATTTTTTATGCTTGCAAAATTTCATTTAAAATATCTTCAAACTCAAAAAGATATACACATTAAATGTGCACAGCTTTTGTATGTCAATCATGCCTCAATAAAGGAGCTTAAAAATATACAGATTGAACAAAAGAATAAAATCTCAAAACAATAGATAAAGCCACCCTTAAAAATCTCTTCTTGGAAGCAACTATGTTGAGGCTAGTCTAACCTGTCCTCTGTATAGAACTGCAACATAGCTCATATCTCCTGCTGGGAGATCATCTTTTTCCTTGGTTAAGCACCACATGAAAAAAGGACTTGCCAATTTGATAAGCTAAAAAAAATTGCATTTTCCTCTTTTAATTTGTATCGCCCTGAATACTAATGAAGTTGACCCTGTTACATTCTTTTTCAGTTTTTAGTCCTATAAATGTCTTCTATTCCTATTTTGGCCTCATTT
Organism: Acinonyx jubatus; assembly: GCF_027475565.1. NCBI lineage: Eukaryota > Metazoa > Chordata > Mammalia > Carnivora > Felidae > Acinonyx > Acinonyx jubatus. The sequence goes on along the minus strand of NC_069383.1, from coordinate 125,262,039 downwards.
TGCAATAGGATCATTCATTCTTTTATTATTACTCTCTCAGGATTCCTTATACATTACAGATATTAATTTCATTATATAATTCATGTGCCAAGGTTTCCCTGTTTTTGTCTAATTTTTTTTACCATATATAGAAGATGTTAACATTTATTCAGATACACATATATACATCATTTTTTCCTATCCGCTTTCTCTTTGCCTTTCTACTTAAAAGCTTTCCCTTTCCACTTATTTGTTACCTATTTACATATTTCTCCTTATTCTTTTATGATTTAACAAATTATATGATATTTAATAGAGTATATATTTTATGATTTCATATTATAGTCAACTCTTGAACAACATGGGTTTGAACTGCACTAGTCCCTTTATACACCGACTTGTTTGTTCAATACAGTACACTAAATAAATTTTCTTTTATGATTTTCTTAATAGCATTTTTTTCTAACTTGATTGTAAGAATATCTAATACATATAACACATAAAATATGTGTTGATTGTTTATGTTATCAGTAAAGCTTCAGGTCAAGAGTAGACTACTAGTAGTTAAGTGTTTGGGGAGTCAAAAGTTATATGTGGATTTTTGATTGTGCACGTAGGTGCCCCTAACACCCACATTGTTCTAAGGATCAACTGAATTCCATTTGGTACTGATTTAGATACATTTTGTGAAGCACAGTTCTGACTTGGTTTTTCCTCTCAGGCAGACAATTATTATTTATTCTGAAAATAAATCCATCTGTCCATATGTACTTGAATTTTCTTCTTCATATTCTAAAAATTATGAAAACAGGATGCTCTGTTTATATGGAATCTCTTTGTTATAGGTGACCATTCACAAGTCAACAATAGGCAGTTTTAAGTCTTTATAGGTGAAAATATTATTCACTTTTCAGAAACAGATGTACTTTGAGAAAATAAAGAAACTTTAAGATCCCCATTTGTTTTCACAGAATGAGTAGGAAGGAGATAGAATCTAAACTGTTCCTAGGTAATGTGGCTGCCCTTCTCTTGTGTTCAAAACATAAATTTATGACACTACCATACAGTCAAAATCATGGTGCATATAACCTTAAACTAATCTTGAAATTCCCATGAATGGGACAAAACTTTTCATTTTTATTTTGAAGATAAGGCTTAAAAATGTAAATAGCCTTAGAAAGAGTTTATACATTTTGGCCTCAAAGAACTTTAGATATGTTACTGATAGGAGCTAACCGGGGGAACAGGTATTGAATGATAAGGGACCTTGCGACCAAAAGGTTGGGGATGAAGGGAAGTTAAAAACACAGTATGAAAAATGGAACCTTTCTATCACTGCTAGTCTTGCTATAACTCCCATTTCCAGAAAGGCGATCATATCCTAAGTACAATCTAGCAATCCTTCTCTGAAAGACGGGCAAATGAGTCCCATCTGTAAAAAGTGAGGGAATTCTCTAGGTCGTACATTTCATTTGACCCTGGTGATGAAAATCCTAAATCATAGGTTGATGAGAAAGACCAGATAAACAAGAAGAATTATAAAGTCAAAATACAACAGTGTACCACAAATACACATAAGACACACCTGTGCTCTATGAAGGGAAAACCAAATTCCAAAGAGAGAAAAACAAACAACATATATTGTACCTAGAATCAGAGTGGACAATGCTTATAACTTCAGGGAGGGCAGAAATAACATTTAGATGACTTAGGTGATAAGTTGTCCTGACCCCAAGGGATGCAATGTTTCAGGGGTAAGAGAACATAATAAGTTTGGTGTGTATCTAGGGGGCAGGAGACAACCTTTCCCAGGGACACAATGACCTGGACTGATAGATGCTGAATTTATCACTGGTTTGCCATACAGCTAAGAGGTGAAAACACCTTCGATGCAACAAACTTAGTAGTTTGCAGAAAGAAGTACTTAATGAGGTATTTAATCTTAAGCAACAGAATGGTAAAGGAAAGATATTTTCTTTTACAAAGAGACAATAAAAGTGCTTTTCTCTTTAATTCTATTTTTGCTCTCTTAAATCAATGAACTCCAAGCATTCTCCAATGCAAAATATTCTCTCTTGTACAAGAAAGGGAAACACAGGAAGTTCAGAATATAACATCTTTCCTATACCCTACTCTACCCCTCTACCTCTTCCAAATAAGAGAAATGTGTTCTCATTTATATTATCCTTCCCTGAAGTTGACTCTTGTTAAGAAGAGTAATAAATATCATATCAAATTTTCACATGGTTGAAAGGCAAAAACAGAAATAAATCTATTGTCTTATCCTCTGTGCAATCCTTTATAGATCAAGTATTAACATCGATTTCTTCCAAAATAGCATCTCTATGATATTCTCCATTATTATTAAATGATACATCATTTTGCATTTTATATGGAAGTTAAATCGGACTGTAGCTATATTGGCCTGTCAGTGATTTTATCTGCTTTTGTTTTGGGGGTAGCGGTCATTTTATTGTGTCTGTTTATTGATTTAATGATGATCGTTCTTTGGATGATATCCAAATCAACATCTCTGTTCATTTTAAAACACACCTCAAAGTGTCTGCTGGATATTTCAACGACTTCTCATTTCTACCTAAAATCTAGCATGCTGAATGCTAGTCTCACAATCTTATAGTGCAGTCCACAAAGAAACCGCTTCATTCGCTGATTTCCTTTTTGGTCTCTGATAGGCGTAGCAATGAGTGGGAGTGGAATCAGAATCCAACATTAATAGAATCAACATCTTCTAGTGAAAGATGAGGCTTGAAATCTTTTGTCACCCTTGCCTCATTTCCTATCTTTCCTTCCTTCACATCTAATTATTCACTTAATGTTAGTTTCCTCTACGTAACTTCTTCCTTCATGGATAACAGCAAGCAAGGACTCCGGACAATGAGAACTATGTCTTTAACCCTCCCCATGTCCAGGATCATGAGGTGTTTCACTTCTATCCAGGCCTCAGGAAATGTTGCCTTCACTCTCTGGATCCCTAACTTATGGCACTGTTAATGACATATTTCTATATAGGTTAGGGATCACACAGCTTTCTTTTATTTCCTTCTGGAAGGTTAGGTTCCTTTTTACTTTTTTCATGGAGGTCATCTTTATTTAAGTCAACAATTATTTTTGGAGCACATAACACATGCCTGATGTTGTAACAGAAAAAGGACCTACCTGTAAGAGAAGAGGCCCCACCTTTTGAGAAGAAAGAAGACAGGCAAGTTTCTATGTTAGACACTGCAACACAACAGGTTTATAGTTATCCTTACAACACATCAGTGCTAGAGACTGGGAGCGTAAGTTCAAAAATGAACAAGATCAAAAAAGAGGTGACATTTTAGTGATAATTGACAGAAAGGCCACCATCCCTTGCTGAACGGTACAATTTCCTAAAGGGCAAATACAAGAAGGTAAAGAATTAATTTAGAAAAAGACCTCACTAAGAGGTTGTGCATTAGAGTACAGCTTTCAGGAGACATGAAAGGGGTAAGAAAAGCTATAAGAAAACAAAGGTTAGTGAAGAATCTGGCTTTGCATTAAAATCCATGTGTGTTTCTTCAAAATCATAGGCGATGGTTATGGAGGTTTTACCTGCCAGGCCTCCTGGGAAAGCTATCCTCCTCACACCAGACTTGAGGTCACAGCCTGGGCGTGGAAGTCCCTGAAGGGGAGTGCCGTCAAGGATGCAGACTCCCTGGCCAGCCCTGTTCTTCACTTACTTACATTCGTGGCCCAGAACCTTCATTCCTAGGTCTTTTTGTCTGGGGCCTCAGGAAGAGGTCTTCTTCTGGCACCTCCACTGGGGCCTCCTAATGCAAATGGGGGGTGGGGTTGGATGGGGATTAAGGGCTTAACGATTTCATTTTTGGCTTCTTGCTTTAATCAGGAGCAAGACCCTACCAAATCCTTTGTGAAAATAGCATGAGGCCGCTCTATGAGGCAGACAATTCTAAGAAAGCGCCTTCTCTGGGCCCACGCATTCAAAAGCTCGCTCTTCCCTCAGGCCCTGAAAGCTTCCCCAAAGCTCTCAGACGTTTGTCAAATCTGAAAACCACAAGGGTAGGCCAACCCTGGATTAACAGTACTAGCAAACACAGGAAAGGAAGAAGGGAAATCACTACAGATAATAAGGCTCTGGGCAGACAACAGAACCCACCTCACCCGCCATAGGTAGAAGCAAGCCGTGGCTACAGGCAGAAATGCAATAGGCCTTTAGTTACAAGCAGTAACTGCCGCTATATCCACAAGTGGAGGATGAGGCAAAGTCTGTTCCTGTCAGAAGACAAGGTGTGGGTACAGGCAGGAGACAGCAATTCACCCAACCATAACACAATGGAGGTGAACATATTTATAATTAAAAAGAAAAATCACATCAAGGAACAAAGGCTCTTTAAACAAACACTCAAGAGATCTCCTGCCCACTGTATAATTGGAACTGTGATTAACACCGCGAGAAGAGAATATTTATTCAGTACTTTGTCAATGTTTGTTGTTTTGTGAACCATTAAAATCTTGGATCTCTAGCCTTGAACTTCCTATTTCTATTTCTAATCTATGGTTTTTATCCACAAACTAAAGAGCGGATGAAATATAATTAGAATATACCTTTCAAGAAGAGAAAGGAATATGTAATAAGAACATTTCAAAACACAATTTGAACTTGGACAAGGATCAGTGCCAAATACTGCTGCAAGTGGTGATATTTGAATTGGGGGCCCCTTATTGGATAGAGAGATGGTTTAAATCCCATCGAATTCAAAAGTGACCTGAAAACCTCTATTTGTCTTTCCTTCTTTGAAAAGGATTTGGATTCTAATCTTTACCCTCTCGGTATAATTTTTCTAGTAAGTACTTTTCAAGGACAATATAATGATGTTGATTTCTTTTTTATAAATATGCCCTTCCTAGGTGGAATAATAATCTGACTTAAGTGCCTTTAAATACAGCAGTACCATTTTACCTACTTTAAAAAGTCAATATGAAGGTAATCACAGATCTCATTAATCACTGCACCTTCGAAATCTATTTTCACCATACTAAGTGTTACATTTATAATGAATACAGTAGACCACTGACATTGACAGGTTTGTGTTTTATCATTTTGACAATTAACAGTGACTATGAACGTCTATGACGTGTAGTGCCTTGTAATTTTCCAGAGACCTGCATTTGAAGTGCCTGCTGGGAGAGAGATGATCAAGATTAAGTCATTTAGCTAGTGGGTGAGCACTCTGACCCAGCAGCTGCATACCTCACCAACACCTATCTGCATTAATATAGATCCTAAATCAAGCTGCTTTAAATTGTCAGAGGTGACTCTATTCTGACACATGTGAACTGGGCTGATTATCTAACACAGTGACTCTCAAACCTGAGGGTACATCAGAATCATCCAGAGGGCTTTGTAAAAACACAGATTACTGGGCCCCATCCCACCCCAGGATGGTGTGAGTGGAAAGTAAAATTTGCATGACTAGGAAATTCCAAGGGTTCCAAAGGGATGCTTTGAGGGCCACCGATCTAAACAATTTTATCCATTTCATCACTAGAAAACGATTTTTTTCAAAGTATAATTGCCTAAGCAAATAGCAGCAACAGTTTCACCAATCCAATTTGTTCATTTACACGGAAGAATGTGGGTCAGATATCTATACTGATTGTCAAAATTAAACAAAACCAAACAAAAACAAAAACAAAAACACTATTGTTAAATAGCCACTTCACTGAGACAAGTAAGCCCTTCCCCTCTCTACCAATGCCACTCCGTTCAGCCTACCCAGAAGCAAGCAGACGTTAACTCCTGTAGAGGACCTCTAGAAGCTTTCTAACTGGTCATTGCCCTCAGTTTAATAAAGCAAAGCATAAGACCTTGCCCAAGACAGGTCAGTCTTTTCCTTATGAGGAGGCAGGTGGGGGAACGGGAGGCACTAATAACAATTCTTGTCTTCTTTTTCATCTTTCCATTCATTTATTTTACCAATGTCTTACCATTTATGTATATATATCTTTCCTTTCCTTGGTTAAATTCATCCTTAACTATTTTATTGCTCTTAGTGATAATATAAATGGGACTGTTTATTCCTTTTTTCAGACGCTGCACTAGTGTGTAGAAATAGAACTGATTTTTGTACATTGATTCTCTGTCCCAAAACTTAACAGAATTGATTTATCTAACAATTTTTGGTGGTATCTTTACTTCAGTAAAATAAGGATTCTTTCTGATTAAAGAAAGGAGTTGGCAAGCCTGTTCATGCACATTTCAGTAATTGTGGCTTTTTACAATGGCGTAAATTCAAATTGCTGTGAATTCTTGAGGCTCCCAAATCACCCAGTCTTGTTCGTTCAGGTCAAAGATCAGAAAGGAATCTGAAAAACCCCACCATTAACAGCAATTCACCCTGTTTGAGAATATTCACTGTACCTTTAGAGCTGGCATAATGACAGCCAGATGACGATCTAAGAATTTGGGAAGCAGCCACCTCAAAGATTCAACAATACAAAAATGTCAATGATATTTCTGAAAGTTGTCTCATACATAAACATATTACATAATAATGAATACATAAGAATTTGTCATCACCATATGTTTTTATCTAATCACTGCCTTTCAAGATGTTCTAAAGCAGCACTAATACAGATATCCAGGGGGATGTCTTAGTCAAATCTTTGACAGATTTTTCTCATGTCCCTGTTGGCTAAATTCTTCATGTGTAAATTACTCTAGTTTAAATTTAATCACTTTTCCCCATTTGGCCTCTAGAGAAACACTTGTGTACCTCACAAAAAGCTCCCTAAATTTTAAGCTAATGACTTAAAAATCTCTATCACCTTTTCTTTCCTTTCTCATTTATTCAAATAAATAAGCACCTTAACTGGGTGCTAGGCTAAGTACGAGGGCTATAGACGAACTAAGTTTGACTCTGTCCCCATGACGCAACCAACAGGAGGGACCATCACAGTTTTCTAGGAGAAGGCATAAGAGTGGATTATGCTTCAACTGAGGAACAATATAGGGGGAAGAAAGGCATGACAAGGGACGTGTCTTGGGAAACTGTTTTTTGTAGTGGTAAAGAGGAACCACATGGCTGGAGCAGAGCAGCAAAGAGAGAGGGAAGGGCACGGAGGCCACAGCATGCATGACCTTGTTGAAGATTTGGACTTTAACTTAAGAACAATAGAAAAGATTTGAAGAGTTGCATGTTAGGTGTGGTTTGAACAGACTGGATTTTTTAATGATCCTTCTGGCTGCCGTGCAGAGACTGCACTTGAGAGGACTAGTGTGGGGAGACAGAAACTACTGCAGAAACTACTTTCACACCAGACGTGATGGTGGCTTGGACGGAAAAGATGATAGAGCACACGGAAAAATAGTAACCAGTTTGAAAAACATTCAGAAGGTAAAGCCATCAAGACACTTTGGTGATGAAGTGAATATGTGGGAATTGAGATAGAGGGAATTATCAAGGATATGTATAGTGGTGTCACTTCGTCTTAAGTTCAGGGACAGGGCAGATCAAGAGTTCATTTTCAGGTTGAGATGCCTGTGAGCATTCCCGAGGAGATATCACAGGTATGCAGGTCTCTCCCTGTAAGTTTGGAGTTCAGAAGAAATTAACTTTTAACCATGTTGGTCATTAATATCTGTGGAAGCAATGTCACATCGTGGCTATTTCAGGCTTTGGACTCAAAGGCCCGGGGGCAGGACCAAAGAGATCATGAATCCTCAGAGAAAGACTTTGAACTAGCTTAGAAACTTTTTTTTTTTTTTTATGGTTTTCTGGTTCTATCCCATGAGCATCCATATAGTAAACTTGATCAAAGTTTCACCTACTCTATATCTTGAATCCAAAAGAAATAAACATAATAGATTTCCATTTGGCTATTGGATGACTAGTTCAAAAGAGATTGGATGAGTAGACTAAATTTAAAGGGATCAATAAACAATACAAATAGCAACTCTGTCTTGCTGGGGATACTTTATATATTTTGGGTTTTTTCTCTAATTGCTTGGCACCCTAGTTACTGACTTTCTGTGAGATTAACCCTATGACAAACAGTTCTAATTCTAGTGATAGTCAGCTCCTTCACAATGCCATGCACTAACCAGTTTGCTCAGAAGATGTCATCAGCAGAGCCAGTGAGTTCTAACTATGAAATCTACATTTTCATGCAATTTGAAGCACTAAACAAAAATTCGCAGAATATTTACTTAACACCAAAAATAATCTATTTCATGCAAAGAACATAATTGGATTTTTCACATTTGTATATAGACCTTGCTTCTCTCTGTACTAGCTTGGGAGATAATTTCTCCCTCTGCTGGAAAAGAGTACAGCTTCAGAACAAATTCATATTTGGAAAATAGTACCTTAATATAAATTACTTAAGTGACCATGATTAAATTAAAAAAAGTTTCTCTAATATGAAGGATAATTTTCTTTCTGTTTTAAGAACTGATTCTGCCTTGTCACTCATAAGAGTTATGACTCACTGAGAAATTACTACATATGTACTAGCCTTTGAATAAATTCTGTGCCCTGTGCATTGTAATTTAGTTCTCAGCCACTATAAGAGGCAAGCAATATCTCATAAATCTCACATCATATATTTTTATATAAAATATATATATATATACTTTATGTTATGTTTTATTTATTGGTTGGTTGGTTGGTTGGTTTAAACAAATGAATTGAAGGTAAATTTATGTCGAAGTGAAATGCCCAAGGTCATGTATCTGTTAAGCAGCATTTGTAAGACTTGAATCTTAGGTGTAATCTTCAGTTGCAGCCCTTGTCCACTCAAAAGATCTCTTCAGAATCATTTTTATCTTTGCAAGATTTCACAACATTCATGGCATGTTTGCCTCAGTGAAATGAACAATTTGAATTAAATACTAACATATGAAAGACCACCTTCAAAAATCTTTCACGTACGATCTTTGGTATTTGGGGACACATGGGGCTTGGTCTCCAAAGACAGAATTATTTTCTCAGACAAAATGCAACTACTGAGAATTACAGCAACTCACACAGCAGCAGCACCTACTTGCACTGAAACACTTGTCTTTAAAAATGATCAGCTCTCTTAGATATTCCATTCATTCTCCAACTGTAAATTATTTAGAAAAGGTATCACTTCTGCAGTTCTAATAAATCCTATGAACTATTTCTCATGATATCATATTCATATGAGAATGAAAATCTCCATCTTCTCCATCTTTTGTGCCAAAATAAAATATAGCAAAGCTGCTGAAAACTTGTATTAAAGCCCTGAAATTATGTTTCAAAAAATACTCAGGAAATATTCAAAGAGAGCCTCTTTGTGTGTGCGTGAAACTGATTAAAAGCCTAATATATTTGCATGCAAATGGAGATATCACACCAATGGCATGAAAGGTTGCAAGTAGGTATCTACTTGTTTTAACATGAAAATCATACTACTCACTGTGTACATGCCGTTTTAATGCACATCTCTTCCTTAATGAGTTCTGAGTAATAATAAGAGAATTATGCTAGAAATTTCATATGGAATTATGTAATGTATGAAAAGGGGTTTGCATAACGTTTCTCTTCTATCCAGGAGATGAAGTGTATAATTCACTAAAACCCTGGATATTAATAGCTCCTATATCTGGACTGAACAGTCTTAGCTATAAAAGAAAATTTCATAGAAATATAGTCTAGTTTAAAAACAGTGTTTTCAGAAGACATTGAGAGAGGGAGAAGATAGTATTTTTATTCATATTTGTGCCTTGCCATCTGTGGACAGGCTAAGGATGGTTGGACTTTTTCTTTTCTATATGAAACACCAGAAATGGGCCTAAAGGGCATTGTTGATTTTACCTGACACACAGTGATTTCAGTCTTTTCTTGGGAGACACCCTCTGCATGATTCTTCTGTCCCAAAGCAAACATGTTGAAATGTCTTAAAAGTCCTCCTATGTACCACCCCAAAAATATTTTCCATTCAAAAGCCCATTCTAGGGGCTTAGTTTAGAAAAGTTTTTATTATTATTGACATAATCTTTAGATCTTAGGGCATTTGATAAGAGTGTTAATAGACAAAGCATTTCTCCAATAAATCAGCCAGCAAATTTCAAGCATTAGTTACTGTTAAGTGAAGCCTGTAATTCTATCTTGCAATTCATTCTAATAAAATATATACATCATTGACATGGAAATAATTTTCAAAAATCTGGGATTCATCGACAGTACTATATACATAAATCTGTGGAAATAAACTCTATGTATGCATCTGTTACATTAAGTTTCCTAAGTTCTGTCCTGTTCTAACATCTTCAGAGACAAAGGAGATTGTAATACTTGCAAAATAATTGGGAGATGCAAATAAGTAGGAAATGGCATATGCTAGAACACAAAATATAAAGGTACTGTCTGTTTGCTTCCGAGATCAACTGATTCGCCTCACTTTCCTCATGATTAAATTTAACGTGATAGTCCTTTCTGAAGTCAAACAGATCTAAGTTATCAGATGAAGATGAGCAAGGCAGGTATCCAGACGGGGATCTGGGGAGAGGGTGGGAGGCATGATGGTGACCAGAGATCAGATGATCAGATATGAGGAGGGGTCTTCATGAATAAGTATGAGGTGGGGTGGAATCCACCCTAGACCTAATCCTCCTGTTCCATGTCAGAGTGCAAGCGGGCTATGGAGGGCTACCTGGTGTGAGGCGTTAGACCCCAAGAGGGGTATGGAGGATATCTGTGTGGAAGATGGTATGCCACAAGTATGTGAGCCAGAGAAGAGTAAAAGAGTCATCCACAAAGGAAAGCACCCTGGCTGAGGATGTCTATGAAAGCGTAGGATGTGGTGGGGTGGTTGGTGGGGGGATGATGTCCAGTATGAAGTACAGGAACATAGACAGGGATAGGAGATGTGATGGATGTGTTGACAGGTGATGGTATCATTTCTACACTGGTTACACACAAGGAAATTGACCAAATGAGTAAATACCTTAAGGGACATGGGATTTGGTTTTTCATTGTCAGAGAAAGAGGTAGCAAACCAAAATGCCACAGAGACTAAATAGATGTCCCCTCTTTATTGGGGGGAGGGGAGGCACTGAGGAAGCTCTTGAAAAGTTCTAATATTTGATTAGTGAAACTAATCAGCCAGTGAAACTATACTGTAAGCTGACAGATGAGTCAGACGAGTCTCACATTTTCTTGAGACTTGATGTATAATTATGCATGATGAATTAAAGGCTCAATTCTCCACCTACAGACAGAGGAGTCTGAAACCTAGAAGGGGGACAGGTGATCCTTCTCTTCCATGAATGCAATAAGTTACTGTGTCTCTTGAGACTAGTACAGAAAAAGGAAGAATGCTAACATGATCAAAGAGATTATTACATGCTGAACTATGACATATTCTTTAGATGTTTTGTCTCATTTCTTACTGCATATTGGTAATATGGATATTATAAGGCCGTTTTGCAAAATGGACAATGCAAATCTTAGAATTTAAATACACGAGTATGTTACAGGATTAAAGATCTTGGTCTGATTTCAAGCCCATACTTTTTAAGCCTTTATACTCTCTCCCTAAAATGAAATAAAAATAGCCTCCCAGATACAGTAGATTTTCTGATGTTGCGCTATTCCCAAACTTCAGTAATTCTGTTATAATAAATACTGTTTTCTCAGTACACATAAATATTGTATCATCTATGAAAAAAATTGTGAGAAAATGGTTATGGCTTGAAGATAATCAAATGTTTTCTAAGGAAATGAGTTATTCTTTTTACCACAGTGATAACAATTTACACATTTTATGTGCAATGTGACTTTGTTTTTTCTCATTTCTGATGGCTTTGCCACATGGTGCCTTTTTAACTGCCCGTTTTGTTTGTAAACTTACTTAGTTGGTAAACTAAGCTTCTTTGAGATATAGGATAAAGTTGAGCACCTCCTGAAAGGGTTACCATCTGGTCCTGGCAATGGTCTTAAATGACACTACTTTTGGAAACATATCTAAATTTCTGGCTTGAAGCATTTTTGGACTGACCATTTAGGATGAATTTATGTAGCAAACTTGTGCAAATGTCAGCTTGGGCTTATATATTTTCAGGGGAGACATTTTATTCCCTCATTCGGTACGAAGTTTGGAGACAGGCAATTTTCCTATTTTTACCTGGGAACAGAGTTACTTCTAATTCATCCTTACATGAGGAGAATAGCACTTTTGAGTTCCAAATAGAAGAAAAGTGGATTTCTGCTTTGACTTTCCCATTTGGGCTCAGCTTTAAAATTGTTTTCTTCTGTACCAGCACCCACCCCAGTCCCAGGAAATATCAAAGATGACACTCAGAAAAACTATGATTTGCCCATGTGATTCAAGGTGAAAGCTAACTTCACTGTTCCAATTAATCTCAAGTTGGTGGCTTCACTCAGCCATTGCTCTAACTTCTTTACTTTGTTGTCAGGCTACATACGCATTTCTTTTCTTTTCCATTTTGTGTATTGTTTTCAAAAGAAAGGTCAGTGCTAGATTCTCATCTGCCACATTGCCAGAAATCGTACTAGAAGGCCAAGTTTTCATTATTTCTTTGTTCAGTCAGACTCTACAGTTCAGTAATACACATTACTAAAATTAATTTGAGGGAAAGACTATTACAGATGGCATGGGTTATCTCATAACTTGAAATTTACAGAAGAAATCTAATGTATGTTAATCTTTCCCCTTGTTCCAGTATTTCTTTTCTTTTCATTGAAGATCAATAATTTTAAAAAATATTTTAAGGGATAATGAGTTGACAGGCCTCCAGGCAGACTTGTAGTCTATCCTCATTTCAATAAAAAAAAACAAAATCATATCACTTCATGACATAATCTCTCTGGACTACAGTTGTAAAGTTAGTTCTCTCATAAGGAAAGTTTTTTGTTTCTTGTAACTACTAAACCATGGTCAAGATCAATACAGGGATATAAAGATTCAGTCACCAATAGGCCATTCTTTGACTAAAATCTAATTTGTAACTACAAGATCTTTGAATGTATTGTTTTTATTTTTTATTTTACTTTTTATTTTATTTTTGAGAGAGAGAGAGAGAGAGAGAGAGAGAGAGAGAGAAGTGTGTGCAAGCAGTAGAGGAAGAGGAAGAGAATGTTAAGCACGCTCCACACCCAGCGCAGAGCCCGACACAGGGCTTGATCTCGAGACACTGAGATCACGACCTGAGCTGAAATCAAGAGTCAGATGCTCAACCAGCTGAGTCACCCAGGCACCCCTGAATGTGTTGATTTAAAAAAAAAATTTTTTTAATGTTTACTTATTTTTGACAGAGAGAGAGACAGAGCATGAGCAGGGGAGGGGCAGAGAGAGACACAGAATCCAAAGCAGGCTCCCAGCTCTAAGCTGTCAGCATAGAGCCAGACGCGGGGCTCGAACTCACAGACAGCGAGATCATGACCTGAGCCGAAGTTGGACGCTCAACCTACTGAGCCACCCAGGCACCCATGAATGTATTGATTTTAAATCAATGTGTCATTTCATGGCTGTCAGTCTCTACTTGTAATTCTGGTGTGTGATTTGGTCTCAAAAGACCTGATCTCAAGTTGGTAATGCTTATTACATTAAAACTTGCCAATGCCACTTGGAAAACTTAAGCTACGTTAGTTCATTAAATTATGCAGTATTTAATATGGTGCTTCAAATTATTACAGATACCTGACAGACGTACAAGGGGTTTAGCGACTTGTCTTTTGGAATTCAGTGATTGGAGATGCTTCTTTGAGTCTTAGGGGTAATTCTTCACTTCACAAAGTTAAGACAGTGGACTGTGTCATGCAGAAGCCACATTTATTTTTACTTATACTTGCTTTGAATGAAATACAACTTTTTAATACTATGTAGTCAAACTCTCTTGTTTCAGGTCTGATAAAAGCAAGAAACCAATTTCCTGTTGTTTGGTTAAGTCCTGATAAAAACTAGAAAGGGTGATGCTTGGCAATGCACAAATGATTGCTTGTGAATTTTATATGAACATTGAACTTGGTTTAGTCAATACATTCCATTGATTTGTTTAAGCAATATTATCAAAATTTGTTTTGAGAATGATAGTGTTGCCTGGCACAGTGCCTGGCACATAAGAGCATTAGGATGCAGTCAAATATGTGTGAAATAAATCAATCACTGAATAAACTGTATAATGGATTGATCTATTTAAAATAGCTCAAGGCAGGGCCTGGGTGGCTCAGTCGGTTAAGTGGCTGACTTCACCTTAGGTCATGACCTCACAGTGTGCGAGTTGGAGACCTGCGTCGGGGTCTGTGCTGACAGTTCAGGGCCTGGAGCCTGCTTCGGACACTGTGTCACCCTCTCTCTCTGCCCCTCCCCCACTCACCTGCATGCTTGTACTCCCTCGCTCTCAAAAATAAACATTTAAAAAAATAAAATACCTCAATAAATATCTAACATTTAGAGAGCACATTATCCTTAATTGTGTTAACTTGTCACACAGCTTATCTAGGTCAGAGCTTTTAGCTGTGTGGATGTGTGGATGATCCTGAGGCCCTGGGAATTATGTGCAAAATTATGAGCTAAACGTCTAAATGTGTTTTTTCCTTCTGGGGAAATAATCACTGTTTCTACAAGATCCTTCAAGTGTTTGAGATGAATCAAGTTTAAATATCACTATCTCAAAAAAACGTGAATTGGTCACTAGCTAAATCCCAAGACCTGATCTTTACTACTGCTCACCTGCTTGTACTCACTAGCCTTTTGTTATATTTTCCCCTAAGCTCTTCTTTCCGGCTTTCCTCTTTTCTTTTTTTTAATTTTTTTTAACGTTCATTCATTTTTGATAGAGAGAGACAGAGCACAACTGGGGGAGGGGCAGAGAGAGAGAAGGAGACACAGAATCAGAAGCAGGCTCCAGGCTCCGAGCTGTCAGCACAGAACCCGATGTCAGGCTCAAACTCACAAACCACGAGATCATGACCTGAGGTGAAGTCAGATGCTTAACCAACTGAGCCACCCAGGTGCCCCCCAGCTTTCCTCTTAACTCAGACAAATGACATTTGAAATCATCTCCCAGGTGATGGCACCTGCCCAGACCACCTGGACCCATTGAGCTAAATCTGACTTGCACCTGTGCAGATGGACCATGGCGTGACCTCTAGAATGACCTACAATTACCTTTACCTCATTATGATACTAAAATCTCCAGCCAAGGTAGAACACCAGCTTCATTTACATAATATACAATGTATGTGTAGAACTGTTTCCTTAAGGCACCTACGTTACCTTATGTCTGGCTCTACATAGGATAACAAGGCTTCCCAATGTAAATATTGATTGTTGGGGCACCTGGGTTGCTTAGTCGGTTAAGCATCCAACTCTTGATTTCAACTCAGGTCATGATCTCATGGTTCATGACAAGGAGCCCCGCATCAGGCTCTGAGCTGACAGTGTGGAACCTGCTTAGGAGTCTCTCTCTCTCTCTCTCTCTCTCTCTCTCTCTCTCTCTCTCTCTCTCTCTCTCTCCCACACCCCTGCTCATGCATTCTCTCTCCCTCTCTCAAAATAAATACATAAACTTTAAAAAAAATAAACATTCATCCTAACCCTAAAAGAAAGGAACCCAATCACCCTCCCTTGGGGAGTCACAGCTTTGGAAGCGATTTCCTGTGATCTCCTTATTTGCTACAAATAAAAGTTTTCTTTGTGACAACTCAACCTGGTACAGTTCCTGACTCACCAAGGAGCAAACTCATGTTGGTTCAATTACAGGTTTATTATTATTATTATTATTATTTTCAGATTTATTTTGGATCAAGGTATATCCCTCAGCAACATGGTGTTCTCTTACTAGAATATCAAGAAAAAATGCTCTGATATAGCCAAGTCTTGGGATTTCGAAAAACAAAGAAACAAAAAACCAAAGCATTATTAGGCACAAGCTTTGCCACTTCCTAACATAACAAAACCTTACAAGGTTGTAAACTGCACAGTGGTAGGAATTCTTTGGCCTTGTTCAATGGCTATATTTCCCAGCACCTAGAGCAGCACCTGGCTTATAAAAGGTGATCAAATTAGTTGAGTAAATGAATTAAAATTCAAAGGAATATTGCTTTTGTTTCCAAGAAAAGAGAAGAGGCTTATTGCTTATATTTTAACAATTCCGTGATCTATCATTATAAATACTTAATAAACTCAAAGCAAAGTATGCAAAAATTCAATATCCTCACAAATCCCAACTTAGGTAAATTTTAACATTTATGTGAGAATTATGTTATGCACTCAGATTTTAGAAAGACCTGTAATAATTAACTCAAGGAATAACTGAAGCTATTTTTTAAATGGCCTACCATAAGTTTTGAAACCTGACCTATCACCATTTTTGAAAATCCTCCTGGTGTATGGTGAAATATATAAAGAACATCGAGCGGTGCCGAGGTGGCTCAATCTGTTAAGCATCTAATTCTTGATTTCAGCTCTGGTCGTGGTCTTAAAGTTAGTGAGTTTGAGCCCACATAGGGTCTCCACACTGTCAGTGCAGAGGGATTGGGATTCTCTCTCTCTCTCCCTCTCTCTGCCCCTCTCTTTCTCTCTATCTCAAAATAAATAAATACACTTAAAAAACAAGAACTTTGGCAAGTAAGTCCCTATAAGTAATACCTATGATGTTATATTCAGGTTTGAAGTCAAAACTTGAATCAACTTCTGGTTTGTTTTATCGAATGGTTTCAAATGTTAGAATCCAGCTCAAAGAATCACACGATTTATTTTATTCATCTGTCAAAAACATAGTGCACACTGAGCACAACATGTTTGTGGACAAGACAGATATCAACAGAGCTTATACTCCAGCAAGGGGAAAATAGAAAGATCTATGCCTTTGATTTATATTTCTTTCTAAAAGGATTAAATCACAATTTATTAGATAATTAAACAAAATGAAAGAAAAAATTTTAAATAATCAAGAAATAACAGTGAGTGCTACATTATTCATTATATCCACATTTACGTGTTCATGAAAACTGAAACCTGAAAAGAACACTAGGGATGATCTAATCCAACATTCATTTGACAGATGGGAAACCTCAGACCAAAGAGGTGAATTGGCTTGTGCAACATACGACAGGTGAGGTAGGAAGTCAGAAGTTAGGATAGATACCATGTTTTCTGATAGCCTTTTCGGAATACTTCCTCATAGAATGGGAACCCACTTGTCCCCAATTATAATTACTGAATGAGTGTTAGTTGAATTCATTAACTAGCTACATTTTGTTTCCCATATAAAGAAAGAGACATATAATGTGCCACTAAGATGTAGGTCATGAACCCATGAATGGGTTAATACTTATTAGCAGGTATTCTAGTAGTTCCAACTCTCTTAATAAAAACAATGCTATGGATAAATGGTTATCTTGGTAAAATGCTGATGGGAATATTTAGGTACACCATTTTGGATGATCATTTAGTAATATCTATCAATATTAAATATGTCTACCAATTGACCTTGCAATCACATCTCTAGAACACAAGCCCACAAACATGCACACAAATTAGCCAGTATACTTATAAAAGTGACACCTGTAATAAAGAGGAAAAAAGGCAACTATCTAGCTTTACTCCGTCATTAGGATTATAGTGAAGTGACTATTTTAAAGTTTCTGTGAAAATTTTAGTCCCATCATCTATGATGGGTCTGATATATAATAGGAGCATGATCAAATTTAGTCTAACTCTTCAAAAACACAGAACATGACACAACACCTTGAACACAGAACTTGAATCTATATTCTTGATCAAAAGTCATCTTACCCTAAATGTACCCTTTCAATCTACTGGAAGGAACAACAAAGTAATGATTGAGAACCAGAAGTGGCCAATAGTGCCAAACATCTAGATACTTTTTTAGGCTCTAAGACTTGACCATTCAAAACATATTCTTCTTTTGTTTCCTTTTGTAAAACAGGAATAACATTACCAACCTCATTACACAGTTTTAAGCAATTATCCCAACATCAGAGGCATAGTGAAGGGCCATCACCATCATTATCTGTATATGCACATAGGAGTTATATACTCTAACCACCAATTTTGCTGTCCAGGAAGGGGTTAAAATCCTGGCTCCATTTTTTTGGGCTGTAATGGAGGTCAAGGGAATGTTACCTCCAATAGTCCTTTGTGTTTCAGGTAATTGTAAAGTAGCATTATTTAATAACTATACTTTAACAAAAATCCTGAGAATCCTTCCTTGAAATAAATGTCTAATATGTTAATTACAGTGAATTGTGACAGGGCTATTGAAGCTGACTTTAGTAATAAGCAAATCTCTTTAAAAGAAAAATATACTAACATATCATGTGCCTACTAGAGAGAGAGATTCTGAAATTATAGTAGTGTACAGAGTAAAAGTCAAAATTCCTTCCTTCTCTCTCCAGGTATAACCATTTAGTATGTTTGGTGTATTTTTTAAGGTGTATATAACCACTAACTAATATTGAACTTTAGATTTCAAAAAGGGACATTTTATGTGCTGCTTTGCAAGTTGTACCTTCTATAACTCTCAAATCATGTGACCAACATTTCGAATTGATGATCTATACAATGTCATGGTGTCAACCAATGTATATTCTTGTGATCACATAGCTTTGAGAATAAACAGGCTTAATTTTATATAGATCAAGAATCAGCAGTTCTTCTTCTGTAAAGGGCCAAATAAGAAAACATTTTTGATTTTGAGGGTCATATAGTCTTTGCTTCAACTATTCAAATCTGCCACTGAAACATGAAAGCAGCCAAAGACAATAAAGGAACAAATACGGATGGATGTGTCCCAATAAAACTTTATTTACAAAAACAGCGGTGGGCCAGACCTCACCTAAGGGCCATGTTTCTTGAGCTTTGCTTTAGATTTCTTTTTAGCATTCAGTGCTGGTGCTGTAGACCCCTAAATTGGACAGCATATACATGAATTTTATAACTTGGTACAAACTCCTGCAAATGAGAGATTTCATAAAAACCTTTAATTTTTAAAGGCACAGAATTGCCAAATAGTGAGTTAACCGCTGTCAGGGCAAATGAAAGGCATCTCTCATGGATAGAATCCTAACATAGAGAGTTTTACTTTATAAAGAGAAAATAGCACATTAGTTACTCTTCATTACATGAAAAAACAAAAGCTGCTCACAACATATTAAAAGCATGTGGATATTGAGTGAAAAGAGAAATAGATGAGCTATGGCAGCAAAAAGAACCATTTCAGTGCATTTTATTGATCATTAACCTTTTGCTTTAGGAGGCATTTGAAAACAACAGAGAACTGTGTTATTGGTTTGGCATGAAACCTCTAATGATGCATGAGAATATATGCTCAAAAATGTCAAAGGTCACTGGAGAAATCACATATTGGCAGATAAAATGTTTTTGATGTTGTGTTATGCAGAAGTAAAAGGGCAATAAGTTAACTTCACTTGTAATGCTGGCTTGGGGAACTTTGGTGGTATTTAGTAAAGTTAAAACTGAATGTGGTTTATTCTGGCTTTCTCCTTCCTAGATACCATGAGATAAATCTGACGGGTAGAATATCAATGTCAAGAATATATTTCTTACCAAGCACATTCAAAATTGTCAAGAATCAACCAAAGTAGTTATATTCGTGGTGGTTCAGTGGTTTATCAGCAGAGATTGTCAAAAATTGGAGAACCTACTCACAGGCAAACACAATCTTAGCTATATAAAGCATGCTTCCATTTTGTTCCTTCTGCAATTGCTAATGTCTAAAATATGTTCATGAGTGGTATCTGATCTTAGCTATTAAAACTATTAGCATAATATTTGAGCCTATTTTTTTCCAGAACAAAAAAGTCCACAAATAAACTTGGGAGGGATTTTAAAAATGTGAACGTTTTGTGGGATTATATACCTTTTATACATCAGCAAGTAAACACTGGTTTGCTAAAAAAAAAAAAAAAAAAAGTTAAAAAAAAATCCTACCACAAACTCAGCATTATTCATTTAGGACCTCCTCTGAATTTCTTAAGCTGCTTTAATTGGAGAAGAATTCAACACTGCCTTCTAAAATAAACTCAATTTGCAAAATTAAGCCTTACAGGTGTATTAATTTGATGAAGACAAAAATGAACGTTAGACCAAAAATGTTCACTCATTATGAGGGTAGGCTGGATTTCTTGCTATCAGTTGACAATGACCTAAAATCTCCTGAAGAAAATACAACATTCACCCAGCAATAGCACTGCTAGGAATTTACCCAAGGGATACAGGAGTACTGATGCATAGGGGCACTTGTACCCCAATGTTTATAGCAGCACTCTCAACAATAGCCAAATTAATGAAAGAGCCTAAATGTCCATCAACTGATGAATGGATAAAAAAATTGTGGTTTATATACACCATGGAGTACTACGTGGCAATGAGAAAGAATGAAATATGGCCCTTTGTAGCACCGTGGATGGAACTGGAGAGTGTGATGCTAAGTGAAATAAGCCATACAGAGAAAGACAGATACCATATGTTTTCACTCTCATGTGGATCCTGAGAAACTAAACAGAAACCCATGGGGGAGGGGAAGAAAAAAAAAAAGAAAAAAAAAGAGGTTAGAGTGGGAGAGAGAGCCAAAGCATAAGAGACTCTTAAAAACTGAGAACAAACTGAGAGTTGATGGGGGGTGGGAGGGTGGGGAGGGTGGGTGATGGGTATAGAGGAGGGCACCTTTTGGGATGAGCACTGGGTATTGTATGGAAACCAATTTGACAATAAATTTCATATACTGAAAAAAAAGAAAACACAACATTCATAACATGTGGTATAAATGAAAAACACCAAGTATACATTAAAGAAGAAATCTTCATGGAGTATCCTGTAGGTAATGTTTGAATGATCTAAGATGAGTGGATCTATGAGTTTTTACTTTAAGTGGTCAAGCAAAAACAAAACAAAAACAAAGTAAGTTGTACTTTATTTCTAGTTTTCTGTCTCCTCCCACATGGAATTCATCAAACAATATTCTTGGCCCTACCTCCATAATCTCTCAAGCGGTCCCAGTTCCCCCCACACACTTCCTCTGCTCCGGCCCACGTGGGCTTCTCATTCCAACCTTCATACTAACCTCCCTCCTGGACTTTCTACCCCGACCCGTTTGACACACAGGGGCCAGTATAATTAAAAAACAAAACCAAGCAAAACACGCACAGAAAAACGATTTAAATTGTACCACTCTTCTGCTTAAGGAGTAAATGGCTTTCCATTGCTTCACATTAAGGGCATGTAAAAAAAATCCAGCTTCCTCATTATGACCAATGTCATACAATGTCCAATGTCAACAATATGTCTACCTCATCTGATGCCATTTTTTCTTGTTCAGACTCTCTTCTCACCTCAGCATCCTTGACTACCTGATTTCTCTGTTTGGGAAGCTGTAGTCTTAACTCATTTTCTGATTAGAAGATTCTCCCCCTTTAGTTCTTTGCTGAAATCTTCTCCTTCCTCTCTTCTCTCTCTGGAGTTCCATTTTCTCCCATTGCCATTATTAACTTATTCACTATATTTCTTTTACAGTCTATAATTATTCAGCTCATTTTCTGATTACTTGCCTAATGCCTATTACTTCTTATTGAATGAAAGCTCCACATGAAAAGAAGCACTATTTTCCTCGCTGGCTGCTATACCGCAC
Organism: Acinonyx jubatus; assembly: GCF_027475565.1. Classification (NCBI taxonomy): domain Eukaryota; kingdom Metazoa; phylum Chordata; class Mammalia; order Carnivora; family Felidae; genus Acinonyx; species Acinonyx jubatus. Next base: position 125,240,393 of record NC_069383.1, on the reverse strand, counting down.
TGCCTAGCACGAAGAACCATATGCAACGGATAATCAGCTATTCATTAAGAAAGGAGACACCCATGAAGAATGAAAATTCTGCAGACCCAATAATAAAACGACAATATAATGTACGCAGACACACACACGCAACTAGATGCTTTATAATTAAAGTTCCATGTCCTTACTAGGTGTTTCTTGAAAATACCATAATTGCAGTCAGAGACTGTATAAATAGAAAACGTAGAGAAAATATTATAGTAATGCAAAAATTAAAAACCATTTTGTTTATGCTGAAAATTCACCAGGAAGTTTAAGAACAGAATGACTTCAAGTGACCGATTTCCCATCCCCGAACTCCATAGGAGCCGGATCTGAAGCATTCCTCCATCAAAACGTGAAGTCTCGCTTAATGACAACGAGTTACTGAGCGCCCATCTATACCAGACTATGCTTTGTGCTGAAGTCACATGGACTCTATGTTAATCCTCACAACAACCTTATTGAGTTGCTACGACTATTCTCATTTTGCAGATTAGGGAATCTAGAATCTTTTATTTCAATAGGGCATAGGGATAAAAGAAATGCCAGCAAATCATCTGCTAGGCTTATGGGGGGAAAAAACGGCACTGCAGATTTTACTGCTGTGCTTAATCATTTATGAATCTAGTTTAACTTCTGTCTCTTGCTAGAAAATGGAGAGACTGTGGAGTTCTCAGTTAATTAAGAGAAAAGGCATTGCTTGTCTTTCTCCATGATTCATGCAGAAATGTCAGTGACTGGAGACTGGTATAGGAAGCAAGAGGAAAGAGAAGATTATATCTGACTGCAAGACAGAAGACAGTGATCCAGAAGTCTCATTTGTTAATTCACTTTATTAATTATTTTATTGATTGCCTTCCAATTACCAAGCAGAGTGCTATATGCCAGAGATAAAAAGATAAAGGAAAAGCATTCCCTGCCCTAGACATAGTTCCTGTCACTTGGGTAGAGAGACAAGTACACCAATAATAAAAATATGCTGATCCCTTCTATAATGGTTGGTATTTATGGAACACTTTTCAAGAGTTAAATACATACCAAACTTCTGGGTAAATAAAACAGTGTGAAACAAACCAGCACTAGATGCTTTTATGAGACAGTAGGGAAACGTCAAAAGCACAATTCATTAAGTAAATAAGGATGGCACATCTTTTTTTTTTTTTTTTTCCAACGTTTATTTATTTTTGGGACAGAGAGAGACAGAGCATGAACGGGGGAGGGGCAGAGAGAGAGGGAGACACAGAATCGGAAACAGGCTCCAGGCTCTGAGCTGTCAGCATAGAGCCCGACGCGGGGCTCGAACTCACGGACCGCGAGATCGTGACCTGGCTGAAGTCGGACGCTTAACCGACTGCGCCACCCAGGCGCCCCGGATGGCACATCTTAACAGACAATAGGACAGAAAAAAAATTAGAAGAAAATAGAAAAATCCATATTACCATGAAACAAGAAAAATGTATTTTCTTAAAGTTTGGCTATTTACAAATTTACCCTGCCCTCCCAAATCTTATCATATTGTTATTTATTTTAGACATAAAGCTGTCAAATTAATGCCTGTTCTTGTGTAAAACTTCATCCTTGATTGTCTGAAGTTAATTCCTGAGTCACTGCCTGACAGATGGTTTCAAGTTTTACATTCTCACAATAAAGAGACAAGTTTACCCTTTTCTGAAAAACTATCTAAATTTGATTTCCAATAACTCGTAAGGATAAAATTAGCGTCTAGACTTGATAGCTATAAAAATCCAGCATCTCTATGCGATATATTTGACAGTCAATTGTTTTGCATACCAAGTGACATTTTTATACTGACAAGTCAAATTTAAGGCATCCATTCAAATTAACATCGCTGGAAGTGTAAACATTTAATTGTAAATGCAAACACAAATGCGTTCCCATTCCTGAAATATTGTTTTATTTTTATTTTAGACTTTTATAGCTGGGGAACCTGGGTGGCTCAGTTAGGTGAGTGTCCAACTTTTGATTTGGGCTCATGTCGTGATCTCATGGTTGTGGGATAGAGCCCAGCTTGGAGCCTGCTTGGGATTCTCTCTGTCCCTCCCTCTCTGCCCTTCTACCATTCATGCTTGCATTTTCTCTCTCTCTCTCTCTCTCTCTCTCTCAAAATAAATTAACATAAAAAAAGACTTTTACAGTGTATTTCCTTTATAACCCTTTATTCAAATATGTTACTCTTCTTTGGTATTTGTATAACACTGTTACTATATACTCCCATATGTACAAACCTTATTTAAATTTCAGTATAATCTCTGTGTTTTTCCTGATTTTCAGAGGTTAAGGTTTAAAAAGTTAAAAAAAAACCCACATACACATCCATACACATCTATATATTAATATGTCTTTAACCTGCCCCACAGATTTTACACACATTCTTTAGAGAAAAGAAAATAAAATATAACAGAACGATGTATACAATGCTCAGATTTTGGCTTTCCCTCAGGCTCCAACTAGTAACTTTAATTTGATTTTAGGGTCTCCTCCTAGGCAAGCATTTTAGAAACTTCTGTGACTACTTCTGATTAATCACTAAAGCTCTCCATAAAGAACCCCTCTACTCACCCTCTTTGCCTAAAGATGCAAATCTGGCTTGTGCTTTATTGCATTCTTCAGATTCTGAGCCCATTATTGTCCAACTTTATTTGTATCCAAGAATGATTTAAGATTAGAAAAGGAAACCTTTCTGCTTACATCATCAAGCACTTGTCTGTGTGAATCAATGAAGAAAGCCTGCATTTTAAATTGTAGCTTGGCCCACATTGCAGCTTCTAAGGACTAGAGAAGACATAGTCTTTTCTGCCTTCAGACTCTTGTCCTGATTAACATTATTTTACCTGCTGCCCTAATAGAAAACAGACTCAAGCCACTCCTGAAAAGACAATGCAATGGTAATAAATTCAAAACATAAATCTGAAATGAGGCCTAAGAACTACAGATTCTATATTTTAGAGTGTGGAGCTCAACCACCACGTGAGACTTGCCAAATAAAAAGGGGGCAAAACAAGTTTTGTGATTCAAACCGCTGACTCATGTTAAATAAATATAACAAGTTTAGGACTGACAAAATAAAGATTTTAAGGGAGAGTTAGGGATGTTAGCATCACAACTACTTGTTTCCTTGATTTGGGAAGAAAATGGTTTCTTTCCTTTTGCCTCAATTTAAGAAAGAGGCTTCAAGGAGACCATTTTACATGTCACCTGTATTTTGAGTACGTGATGGATTGGGATGGGTTTGCTACATAAGACTATCTGAAGGAGAAGCCATCCAGTCAGACTTCTTGAATTGGAATAAAAGAAAAGTTTGCTGCTGCATTGGTCTTGGTTGTAAATCTGGCGTTTGTCGGGACTTTGAATGCCTAAGTTTCCAAATTTCATTGGATAAGATGTCAACCACGTGAGAGAACCCTTGGTGCCTTGAATCTGTCCCCACACACCTCCCAAGGACAAGAAAAGCTCAGCAAAAATAATCTTGGCCAGCTGAAACACAGCCAAAATATCTAGTGTGAGAAGTATGGGAACGTGGAGTTTCTTAGTCAAGGTTTTTAGTGAGAATTCTCTAGGATAGGGAGGTGGGTGGGAAGAATGTCTCCAAAGAGCCCATGAAAATGACCTCAATGGACTCTACTTGGACCTTGGGATCCACACAGTAAGGTGGCTCTCAGGACAGTAACTTCTTACATGACAGTTTGAAGATCCAAGAAATCATAGCAGAAGGTGCCAGTGCTATTTTTTTTAAGTTTATTTATTTATTTTTGAGAAAGAGAGAGTATATGGCAAGTGCAAGCTGGGGAGGGGCAGAGAGAGAGAAAGAGAGAGAGGAGGAGAGAGAATCCCATGCAGGCTCCATACTATCAGCACAGAGCCTGATGTGGGGCTCAAACTGGTGAACCCTGAGAATGATGAGGAGCATAAGGCAAGCTGACAGGCCACAAACGCCTCCCCCCCCCCCCACACACACACCAGGTGGGATATGTGTGATATTCCTCGGGCACTCCTGGCTGCCCAAGAACAAAGGAAAGGGGGAAAAACAGTGGTTAACTGACAGAACTCATAGTTTTGTAGGACCAAACTGTCTGTCACTCCTCCATAGTCATGTGGGAAACAAAGGCAGAAGGAAATGGCAGATAGAACTAAATTTCCTTATAATCTGAGGCCCACTGACAGATACTTTGAGGCTGGCAGAGTAAAATGTATCACCAGGAACAAACTACTGTCTTAATGCTAATGCTTTGCTAGAGGGCAAAGCAACCTGCTTGACAAGAGCTAGGCCTCCAGGATCCTGTGAGTCTTTAGCATATGAAAATCTCACTGGAAACTTCTCCTGGACTTTACCTCCCCACCAACTCCATGGTATATACCCAGTCTCTCCTCAAGGTCCCGGGACAGCTCTTTCTACCCACAGGTCCTGTCTCCGTGCTTCAATAAAACCACCATTTTGCACCAAAGACATCTTTAAGAATTCCTTCTAGGTCACTGGCTCCAGACCCCACGAACCTCACTATCACCTCCCCCCCCAAAATCTCATCAAGATCATGACCTGAGCAGAAATCAAGAGTCAGACACTTGGGTGGCTGGCTCAGTCAGTTAAGTGTCTGACTTTAGTTCATGTCATGATCTCAAGGTTTTTGAGTTCAGTTCAAGTCTTGTATCGGGCTCTGTGCCTAGAGCTCAGAGCCTTGAGCCTGCCTTGGATTCTGTGTGTGTGTCTCTCTCTCTTTGCCCCTCCCCTGCTGTGCATGCTGTCTCTCTCTCTCTATCCCAAAAATAAATAAATGAACATTAAAAAAAGGGGGCGCCTGGGTGGCTCGGGTGAGTTAAGCGCCCAACTTCAGTTCACGTCATATCACAGTTCCTGAGCTCAAGCCCAGGGTCAGACTTTATACTGACAGCTCAGAGCCTGGACCCTGTCTCAAATTCTGTGTCTCCCTCTCTCTCTGCCTCTCCCCTGCTTGCTCTGTGTCTCTATTTCTCTCAAAAACAAATAAACATAAAAAAAAAAAAAAAAAGAGTTGGACTCTTAACCAACCGAGCCATTCAGGCACCCTAGAAGTTCTGATGCCAGTTCTCTTAAAGCACAGTCCCAGAACTGGTCTAGCCTTACTTTTGTCATATTCCATTGGTTAAAGCAGCTATTGGACAAGGTAAGAGAAGAAGGGAAACAGATCCCATCTCTTGATGAGGGTGTGTTAAAATTTTGTAGCCATTTTTAATCTGTCCACAGTCACGACTGAGGAAACTAAGGCCAAGAAGGTGTGATATACTATGTCACTTCCTACCTCCTTCCTTTTTTCCCCCTATTTAGAAGCCATTGTTATTGAGAAAGTGGAGAAATAGAAGTTCTAGATAAAGAGAGAGGCTATGCTTACCTCTCCCACTGAGATTGATAGGATGCAGCAGACTGGAGATGAGCAAGGAGACAATTTTGTATTATTTTGTTTGGATTTAGCTGGAAAGCTTAATTATCAACTAGAACACTGAAAACAAGCACAGAGGTGTCACTGGCCTTGCCATAAATTATATTCAGGAGTAGAGAAACAATTAACATCATAAGATACATTTAAAAGGGTGATGTGCCCTGTTAGAAAAGCTACATCCGAAAGATAAGAGATAATGGGTTGGTGAGAATGTGGAAAAAAGAAACCCCTGTCCACTCTTGGTGGGATTGTAAATTGGTGCAGCTGGTATGGAAAATCGTGTGGAGGGTTCTCAAAAAATTAAAAATAGAAATACCAGGGACGCCTGGGTGGCTCAGTTGGTTAAGCATCTGACTTTGGTTCAGGTCATGATCTCACGGTTTGTGAGTTTGAGCCCCATGTCAGGCTCTGTGCTGACAGCTCAGAGCCTGGAGCCTGCTTCGGATTCTGTGTCTCCCCCTCGCTCTGCCCTTCCCATGCTCATGCTCTGTCTCTCTCAATGATAAATAAACATTAAAAAAAATTAGAAATACCAGATGAACCTGCAATTCCACTTTTGGGAATATATAGGCAGAAAGCTAAAAACCTGTGTGGAAATCGATGGAATGTGGAGCAAGCTGAGGACAAAACACAGGTTAATAACTCCCTTCTCCCGGGGAATATGTGTGCTATTCCTCAGACACTCCTGCCTACCCAAGAACAAAGGAAAAGGGTTTAAGTGCTTGCCATAGTGATGTGGGAAACTAAGGCAAATGAAAAATTAAATCCCTTTACTGCCTATAACCCATTGACAAGTTCTTGAAACCAGCAGAGTGACCTCCCTCTAGGAGTTCAGCTGTCTGGATGATGGCAAAAGGGAATCTTAACATTATCCCAACCCCCAGGATCCTGTAAGTCTACTTTACCATATAAAAATTCCTTTGGAAACTTCTTTTATTTCAACTCTCCCAAGATACATGCTGTCAATCATACTCCAAGCTTATGGCCCCCTGAGAGACATCTGAAGGGTCTCATGACTGAGGTTTTACTAAACAGAAATAAATGGCATTTCCCTAGCAACAGGTAGCCCCTCAAGGTCATGAAAACCTTGCTTCCAAAATATCTTAGAGACTAACTATCCCTGATCCCCTCCCAACCTGAGGGTATATAATGAGTTTCCCATTATGACCCCAGTGCAGCTCTTCTGCCCCCGGGTCCTGTCCCTATGCTTTAATAAAATCACTTTTTTGCACCAAAGACATTTTCAAGAATTCTTTCTTGGCTGGTGGCTCTGGACCCCCCCGCCCCCCCGGGCCACCATCACACCAAAATGTCATCAGAAGTAACTCTACCCCCATGGTACAGCATTGTTTACAGTAGCCACGACATGGAGACAACCTAAGTGTGCATCAACAGATAACTGGATAAAAAAGTGGTGTATATATGTGTAAACAGAAGGAGTTAGAAGGCCCCAGAAAAAGAAAGATGAGACATATATAGCTTTTGTGTCCCAAGAGAAGTCATTTTAGGTGCCTAGCTATGTTCCATGATTTATGTCCTCCCAGCTCTACTTGCTCAAGAACAAGTCTTGCAGAACTTCCTAGGAAATGTCAGAATTACAAAGAAATGCAAAAACCTCGGCAGTTAAGGATTGTAAGGGAACAAAGGGAATGCAGAAACTAACAATCTCTACCAGGCAGGAAACAGGCTAACCGTAAGAGAAACAATACATCAGGGGTAAAAACTCCCAGTGCCAGTTCAAAAGTATGCAAGGCCTTTCTTACTTGGAGATCTTGAGCTCAACACTCCATCTAGTTTATACTGGCCCTCAGAGGAAGTCCACAGCCTTTCTCCCTTGTCTTGATTATAATGTTAAATCTCTCTGTGGCCTCTGCTTTAAGATAATGTTAAACGTCCACCCTAGAAGCAACACAAGCTTCATTAACATAACATAGGAAGCACGTGGAGGCCTGTTTTCAAAGCATGTTTGTGCAACTTGCAGCCAAGTATACAGGAGATGATGAAGCTCAGCTTTCTGAATACTTATCCTAAACCCTAATAAAAGGAACCCACTCACTTCTGCTAGGGGAGTCACAACTTTGGAAATTATTTCCTCACGATCTCATTGTTTGCGGCATAATAAAGATTCCTTTGCAGGACATCTCTACTTGGTGTTGTCCCTATCTGCAATTCACCAAAAAGCAAACTCACTTCACTTCAATTACATACATACAATGGAGGTTTATTCAGTTATAAAAAACAAGGAAATCCTGTCATTTACTTCAATACAGATAGGATTTAAGGGCATTATGCTACGTGAAAAAAGTCAGAGAAAGACAAATACTGTATGATCTCATTTATATGTAGAGTCTAAAAAAACCAACCAAACAACATAGAAAAAGCAATCAGCCTCTGTGATTATCAGAGGCACGGGATATGGGAGGAAAGGGAAGGTGATCAAAATGTACAAACTTCCAGCTGCAAGATAAATTAAGTACTAGGGATGTAAACGTACACTATGTGCCTAGGGTATACAGTGCTTTAGAGGACAAAGGAAAGTTAATCCTGAATGCTCATCACAAGGGAAAATTATACATATATTTTTGCATCTATGGGAGATGATGGATGTCAACTAAATTTATTGTGGTCATCATTTCATGATATACATGTCAAGTTATTACACATACACTTTATACTTACACAGTGCTGTATGTCAATTAGATCTCAATAAAACCAGAAAAAAATTAAAACACGAAATAAAAGTGTGATAAGACAAAAATAAAATGCTTTATAGTTACATTTCATGAAACTTCCTGGTTCACAATAACTTTACAATTCATTTTCTCTCTCTCTCTCTCTCTCTCTCTCTCTCTACACACACACACACACACACACACACATATATATATATATATATATATATACCTAAGCAAATTATGTTATACAATGCATTCTTTTAATCAAGGTAAATATTTTAATAGAAAGAGCATGGATAAAGCTAAATGTATCTTTGACTGCAACTCCTCATTCTAATACTACCACCTTATCCCAGAAGTAACTATTATTACTGATTTGATTCATTTTCTTCCAAACCTTTGTATGCTTTTATAAATGAATGTATATCCAGGAAAAAAACATCACTTAAAGTTTCCACATAAGAAGAAAGATGTTCAGTTTTTCAACTTATTATCTGCCTTTAATGCCAACAAACTGTATTGCATATTTTTTTACGTGAAGATTTCTTTTTAACTATTGCATGCTAATCCATAGTATGTATTTATCACATTGTTTTTGATCCTTTCCCTTCTGATGGACATTTAAATTGTTCTCTCTCTCTCTCTCCATATATATACACATACTTCTTTCACAGAGCACAGCAACGCACTGATTGTCCTCATACCATTTGAAAAGTATTTGGGTGTAAATCTCAGTTTATAAATCTTTAAGTCTCAGAGGTGGTGTTTTAACTAGATGTATCCTAGTTTTTGTACACCTTCATTATGATGTCTGATTTTACTTTATAGATGGTTTTATTAAGAAATATTTTTGTCCCTTCCCAGATATTTTTCACACATTTGTACTGTAGAATGATGGCCCCCAAATCTGACTGTTAATTTTAATCAGCTTGTTACACAAAAATCTGTAGACTCCTTGCCTCTTTCTGAGAGGCATGGATGGTTGTGGAGGAGGCCAATTCTGATGCTTAGGTTTGAACAACTTTAATAAAAAGAGATGAACTAGAAGCAAACTCCATCTGATATTAAACTTTTCTTAAAAATTTTTTTCAGAATAAGGCATTTCCATCTATACTCCGGGCACTACCCAAGACAGCAGTATCTAGATGATTACCTCTGATGTCTAGTATAGAAAGTTGTAGAACATGCAGGTATCTGTAATCATTTGGTGGTGGGTACAAGCTCATCTACACATCACAACTAGCTGTGCACAGGGGTCCTCTTGGCCCAGGAAACAGGGCACTTTCAAGAAACAACCAAGAAAAGAATCCGTAGAAGATCCTGCTAGAAAGGACTTCAAAAACTTTCTATCTTGTGTTTTGTGGCTGAAAAGATTCCCCCCTCTTTTTTTTCCAAACCTTTTTGGCTAATCTTTTAGAAGTGATATATCCAGATCAATATGTTTAATTAGGGAACTTTTCTTCTTAAAAATCACAATGTCAAGATCAAACTGTTTTCATGTTAGAGTCTAACTCAGATTCACCAAACCCTCTCGCAAATATGAATGAGCCTGAAGATATGCCAACATTCCATGCGTATTTGACTCATAAAAATGTGAGAGTATCTAAGAGTCAAGTTTATCCCTTTACCTGTACAGAAAAACTTTACAACAATGAAAACACTGAGATCTGAATACACCAGAGATGAGGGAGAAACTTGTTTTGATGCAACGGTTTTTTCCTTTTAAAATAGCATTTAGTCTCAAGGAAGAATAATTGAAATCAAATGCTCATAGACTCAAGACCCTAAAATTATTTACTTATGACCATTTGGGGAAATTGTTCTGGGCCGGTAAAAGGAAGAGGGTCTTTTTCCTTTTTGATGTCTCTTCCAAACCAGAACAAACAAATAAACAAACTGGGCATTTCCTTTCAATACGGCATTTGCTGGGTCTGTTTTCACCTGGAGCAGCAAGCAAGTATACAAATGGGATTAAGGCAAGTCATATAAACTATGGAATAAAAGGCACAAAACATTTCAACTGCTAAGAAATGAGCTCTAACAGGGGTGCCTGGGTTAAGCGTCTGACTTCGGCTCAGGTCATGATCTCTCTCTTGGTTAGTGAGTTCCAGCCCCACAGGGGCTCTCTGCTGTCAGGGCAGAGCTCGCTTCAGATCCTCTGTCTCCTATTCTCTCCCCTTCCCTTGATTGCATTCTCTCTCTCTCTCTGTCTCTGTCTCTGTCTCTCTCTCTCTCTCTTAAAAATAAATAAATATATATATAAAAAAAACAAAAACAAAAAAGAAATTAGCACTAACCTCCTCATTCTGGGTGGGAACAAAGGTAGAAATCGGTCCTAAATGTGCAGTATTAAGGACCGACCTCTGCAGGTAAAGCGCTAACCACGTTTTAGTTATTATTTCATTTATCACACAACAGAAGCAGGCACTTCTCACCTCCATTTTGCAGGAATGTTAAAGGAATTTGGAGTGATCAAGTAATGTGCGCGAAACCACTAAGGAAGTGAATGGCAGACTCAGGACTCGGGGGAGATCTGATCCCAAGCACATAATCTTAGTCATTTCCCATATGTTCTATCATCTTTTCTAACATACAACTTGGATGTACTTACCAAGACTAGACCAAGACTCGGCTCCCAGCTTGGCATAATTTCCTTCCCACCAGTGCCTCGCTCAGATCTGGAAACTCTTCCAGTAGGCAACTTACCTACCACCTGCAACAGGTTCTTACCAGTTTAACCAGCACTCCCAGTTCCGCCCTCTCTCCTGAGCACCTGGGGCTCATCTACCCTCACAACCACCTGGACCCACCCGCTGTTTTCCACAGTGTGACAGCTGTAAACACGGTTGTTCTCCACAGGATTTAACAGGTCTGTGAGTAGAAGGATGGGCATGCGTGGCTTTCAAGAAAATTTTCCTTGAAGGTACTGAACGACCTTTCAGAGAAAGGTGAATATTCATGAATATAAGTGAAACGTTTTCCATTGTTATTACCTTGGAAACTATACCTAGCACTTATTTTCCCTCTTGCCATTTCTTTAGATTCAAATCTTGACCTGCATCTATTGTTCTCTCTCTCTTCAAGATTATTTCATTATTCGAAATGACTCTCCCGAGCTATGGCAGGAGGCAACTGGATTTAAAAAAAAAAAAGGGCATTCCTCTTACAGAGGTGGGGAAACAGAAGAGAAGGGCTTTTTTTGCCCCAAAGAAAGGGCCTAATGAACAAGAGCCTTGCATAGAGGGAAACAATTTCTGAAGGGTGAAAGCTTTTCTTCCGGTGGTAGCAGCAGCCGAAGACGTCTCTTTGATTCTTCAAATCCCAGAGGGACAGTGTGTCCCTGGGTAGTGGTCCTGGCAGCTGGAGGCAACGTGCTTTAGGTAAGAGCACAAAAATAGTAATGTTCTCAACATGGGTGTCTGTTGGATACTCTTCAAGTGATTTCCTTTTATATAACATATTCCTTTCTGCCAAGGCTCTCTAAAAATTCCTCAGCCCCTCCAGACTAACTTCCAGAACCTTCTCGGCATCCTAGACGAGCCAGAACAGGTCAGGTGACTCTGGTTTAAACTTAATTGCTATGATTCACGAGGAACATATATGAGGTCACAAACAGACCTTGTTTACTTAAAGGTAGTAAAAGTAAAGCTTGTAGTCTGAGATTTAACATCTTTCTGAGTAACATCCTCTGAATATTATTATTGGCATGGACTTGTGGCAACATTCTGAGCTTTTTGCCATTTGGGTTTATTTTGAGAGAATACAGATTGTGGCTGGTAGAGGCTCAGTTCCTTACATGTGCCCAGTATTGTGCTACAAACTTGATAAACATTATCTTAGTTATAACAATTACTAGAGCATATATTCTAAAATATCTTACTCATCCTCAAATTACTCTCTAGTCCCTTCTGTTGCTTTAGTACTTGCATATAAGCTCCCTGAGAAGAGGGATCTTATATCTGGTATGCAAAGATCAGTGTCTGAAACTATGGATGAATTCATGAACCAACCTTAGAGGTAGGTAGCGTTATTATATATGTTTGAAAAGTACTCTTTGATGAATGATTTGACATTTAAAGCATAATAATAATAGCCTATTAAACTTTGTTATTGATTACCCATGAGCCAAACTATGATAAAGGCTTTCTGTAATTACATGGGGTCATCTCCCAGGATACTCCTCCAAGTGAGGTCTTTCCATTGGTGCTGTTTTACAGAAACTATATGTCTTAGAGGGATTGATTGCTTCTCCAAGGTCACACAGTTATTTAAAATATGGCTAGGATTCCAACCCACGTCTATGACTGGGAACAAATGCTCTTCACCACTCAGCTATACTGCTTTTTTTTTTTTTTTTTTTTTTCCAGTTTGGTCAACTTTCCCAATATAAATGATCTACTGCTTATATATTACTTCAAATAAAATTTTATAATACCTCTTATTCTCTTAATTATCATATCTATTATCTCCAGAGGCAGCACAGGAGGGAAAAATAAGCAAGCCAAACAGGAGAGAGTAAGATGAAATGGTGAAAAATCCACTGATGTAATTCAACAAATATGTACTGAACAGATAAAGATGAGCCATGAACGAGGGCCTTTGCTGTGACAGACTTTATGATCCCAATGAGCATTTTGACTTGTGAGCTTGACATTTAGCCTTGGAAGGGCAGCCATTCTCATCTGGATGTTTTGGAAAGACCACTACAACAATCACATTGAATGGACTTTTCGCTTCCTCATTAGCCAGTCTAGATAGACGTTTCAGATTAGCTTTGTGTTTGTCACTGATGCCAAAATGCATCTGCTAATTTGCCATTCTTATCTTTGTCTCTGTTTTGTTTTTCCCTGAGTTTTCCCAGGAAACATCCAATTATACAGCTTCTAATTCTTTGTCTTCCACACAGTACTAATCATCAAGGTAGAAACATCAGGCTCTAAGATAATTTCAATGGGCAGAGTAAGAGTAAAGAGTAGGAATGAAGGGGCGCCTGGGTGCCTCGGTCAGTTAAGCATCCCACTTCGTCTCAGGTCATGATCTCTGGGTTCTTGGGTTCGAGTCCCATGTTGTGTTCTGTGCTGACAGCTCAGAGCCTGGAGCCTGATTCAGATTCTGTGTCTCCCTCTCTCTCTCTCTGCCTCTCCCCCACTCAAGCTCTGGTTCTTTCTCTCTCTCTCTCAAAAATAAACATTAAAAAATTTAAAAAGGGGGGGGGGCGCCTGGGTGGCTCAGGAGGTTAAGCATCCCACTACAGCTCAGGTCATGATCTCATGGTTCACGGGTTCGAGTCTGCATCGGGCTCTGTGCTGACAGCTCAGAGCCTGGAGCCTGCTTTGGATTCTGTGTCTCTCTCTCTCTCTCTCTCTGCCCCTCCCCTGCTTGCACTCTCTCAAAAATGAATAAAAAACCATTAAAAAGAAATTTTAAAAAATTGAAAAAAAAGAATAGGAATGAAAACCAGCAAACAACGGAAGCATCTTTTCTTAAATATTTAATTCTGTATCAGTGCATTTATTTTGTGAGCAAGTTCAAGAGGTAATTATCACCTACATATAAAGCAAGACATGCAAAATTAGGGCACAGTGTTCAAATAAAAACAAAAGCAGAAAAACCTAACCATTTAAATAAACCATATTCCAATCTGTTTATATAATTTCTTTCAGAAGAATGGTACAATTTACTAATTGCTAATTTTGTAATTGCTGCTGTGGGTTGATTTTACCTCCAATATTTACTGAAGTGTATCCAACTTATGATGAATAGCAGTACAGTTTTCATTTTTACAGAGGGTACAATACTTCAGAAAAAAATAAACCCAATTAAGATTAATTTTAAATGAAAAAAAGATGGCATTGTAAGAACATGAAACGGCAGGGGGGATTTTAATTGGAAAAAAAAGCAACTTGTAGGGTCCTCATCATTTTGCATTTTTTATTTTATTGAATTATACTGTTACATTTTCATTGAAAATGGTAAAATTATTGAAAATCAACAGAAACCATCTTCAAAGATTAAAGAAAATGTACGATGAAGATTAAACATAAAGCCTAGAAAATATTTTTAACACAAATGTTTTTTTTTCTTTATAACTTTTACTTGAATGGGGCGCCTGGGTGACTCATTCAGTTAAATGGCCAACTCTTGGTTTTGGCACAGGTCATGATCTCACGGTTTGTGGGTTTGAGCCCCATATCGGGCTCTGCACTGACAGTGCAGAGCCTGATTGGAATTCTCTCTCCATCTCTCTCTGCCCCTACCCCACTTGTGCTTTCTCTCTGCAAAATAAAATAAACTTTAAAAAAAAAGAATTTATAATTTTTACTCGAAGAATTCTGAAGCTGGGTCAGTTTTATCTTAGATAGCTTTCCACGTAAGAATTAGCGAATATTAAATTGACAATAACCAAAGGAAAGCTTCCCAGGTATTCCATTCCTCAATTTGAATTATGATCAATAACAGAGGCAGAACAAACTATACTGCAAGTTGGTACTATAAATGCTGACTAAAACTTCTACTTCGGATGCATCAGATTTTGCCAGGGATCTAATGCCTTCGAGCTCAGCGTTTGCAGCCAGCTTGCCTGGGTTAGAATCCTATTTTACTTGCCCTTGCTAGAATGGCATTGTATGATGTACTTAATCTTGTTGATCCTTGGTTTCCTTATCTGTAAAATGGGCTTGACATTAGTACCTAACTAATAAGATTTCGAGGATGGTCAATTTAGTAGTGATAAAGTGACTGAGGGTCTGGCTCCAAGACAGGGAAGATCTATTATTTGACATTAGCAATGTTATATTCCTATTAAAAAAATCTGATGCCAGACTCGCTTTACCCCCTCTTCTAGGAACTTCTGGTGGCATGTACATACATTCATGAGATCAAAGGAGAGCTTTAAATATATTAAAACAAAGCCACCTTCAAATCTTTACTTGTGTCTTCCAGTGTCACATATTTACATACTGATGAGAATAATAGTAAGAGCGTGGCTCTAAGCACTCATACACGTCATTTTATTTATGAACTCCCATCCTTTCAAGGGGGTAATACCAATAACCTCAATTCACAAAAGATGAAATTCGGCACAGAGGGTGTGGTAGTCACTGCAGATCTGACATTTCTAGGAGATTAAGACTACCATGGCCCCAATCTGCAGATAGGGAAACTAAGGCTTAGAGAGCTCACTGACTGGGAGCAAGGGTACACGGCCACTAATTGGTGAAGGTGTAATTCAGACTAAGGCAATAGGATTTAAAGTTGACCTTCTGATTCTGCCATGCCAAACAGCCCTGGCTTCAGGAGAGAGAACACAGGCACTGATTTTAATGGCATAATCTGTTTCTCCATATTCCCTAGTTCTTTCCCTTCATAAGGGTACACCAATGCAGCTGGTAAAACTGTAGTAAATTTAAAATCACACCTCCTAGGGCGTCTGGGTGGCTCAGTCGGTCAAGTGTCTGACTCTTGGTTTCAACCCAGGTCATGATCTCATGGTTTGTGGGTTTGGGCCCCAAGTTGGGCTCTGTGCTGATAGTGTGGAGCCTGCTTGGGTCTCTCCCTCCCTCTCTCTCTGCCCCTCCCCCCCACTCTCTCAAAAAATAAATAAGCTTAAAAAATAAAGTCACACCTCCCTACACACAGGTACATGCACACACACACCTGGCACAAGCCCTACACATACTCTCCCCACTTGATTGTCCTGCCTCTAAATATGTCTTTGAGTTTTCATGTAAGAAAATAACTGAATTGTTTCTTTGGAATGAATTTTCCTCACATCAGCAATAATTTTCAAAATGCTTCGCTAATTACAAACCAATCTTTTCTAGTAATTTAAACAAATATTTAGAATACATTACACCACAAGGATTATTGAGAAAGTCTCAAACACTGATGCCAGTGAGAAAGTCTATGAAGGACTTGATAAGTTGTTATTAATCTTAAGAAAATAGTTG
The DNA here is from genome assembly GCF_027475565.1 of Acinonyx jubatus. NCBI lineage: Eukaryota > Metazoa > Chordata > Mammalia > Carnivora > Felidae > Acinonyx > Acinonyx jubatus. The sequence continues at coordinate 125,224,316 of NC_069383.1, read as the reverse complement.
TCAAAAATGTGGGTTATAGCCACCATCAACTAAGTAAAGTCATTAGAAACTAGATACCATAATTAAGTAAAGTACATTTTCTGCTACTCCTTCCTTCCCTCTCTCTCCATATCTAAAGTATCTTTCATGGAAACTCCCCTTTTTTTTAAGTGTATGTATTTTGAGACTGAGAGCAAGAGCGAGAGCAAGAGAGAGAGAGAATGGGTGGGAGAAAGAGAGGGACAGAGAGGGACAGAGAGGGAGAGAGAGAGAGAGAGAGAGAGAGAGAGAGACAGAATCCCAGGCAGGCTCTCAGCTGCCAGTGCAGAGCCCAACGTGGGGCTCAAACTCATGGACCTTGAGATCATGACCTTGAGCCGAAATCAAGAGTCAGAAGCTTACTGACTGAGCCATCCAGGTGCCCCAGAAAGCACCTTGCCTTAAACTGTAGATTTTACTAAGTCAGTGGTGTCTAAAAATAATTTTTTAAAATGTCCTCTTAAAAGATGGAAAGACTAAATTTTGGCTGAAAATATATCAACATAACTATTATGGTGTCCTCCTATTTCCCCCCTTAAAATATTCTTTTTGACCATACCACAATTAATCATGCAGGGGCCACTGATTGTTATAAATTTTATTTGAATAATAGAAAATAATACATACAGATAACCATAGGATACACACACAGAATTTAAAGATAAATCTTATACTTTTCAATATGAAACAAAGTACATATCTCATGGAGATATATTGCTACAAATGCCAAGAAACAATAATCATTTTGAAAATGGAAAGTGTAGGAACATATTATAGGAATTACTAAATAATAAAAAGGTACAACTCCATTACATGTAGCGTAAAATTCAGGTATTGGAGAAAGCGTTTCCCCACTTTTTGACTGGAAATAACAATGGTCATATGAAATCTACTAAGTCATTCAGAATTTTTCTAGATATATACAGTATATACAGACCTTACAAAGAAAGTTATAAATAATTTTTTCCTTTGTGTATAATGACTTTAATCTTAAATGTAATCTTTAAACATAAAGTAACACTTCATGATGATACCAGAATTTTGCTAATTTTTATTCTTTTTTGATATCTGAACTGTTGTCAAATTCTGATATATCTGTAAAGAAGAACGAGTTCCTGCAAAATGTGACATTGTAGGAAAGAAGTAAAAAAATGATTTTCCAATGTCTAACACTCAATCTGTCGATTTTCATATATTCTTTACATATTGCTATGAAGTCATGTCTTCACCAATCTTTTGAAAACCACATATTGAAAGACTGAGTCATACATATCAAAGTCAGCAGCACTGCCATGGTTCTATTACAAATTTAACTCAGGAACTAAAAAGCCTGCCAGACTCACTCTGATAGACGGTTGGATTTCATTAAAAAACCATCTCCACCATCCAAAAAAGAGAGGGCCTCTTAATGGAATCAGAAATTGGAAATGAAGAATTGTGTGAATTTTGTTTAATATTTGAGTTGAGATTCAGGTCACTCCTTATTTTCTCCACTGTGTTTTAATAAAACCTGAAAGCTTGTCCATAGATGTGAAGGAAACAATTACTATCTAATATTTTTTTTTAATATTTGAGAAATAATAAAATGTGAACATTTCAATTTTAAAATATCAGTGAACAAAAAAAGAAAGCGTTACCCATAACGGAATGCAAACTTAAAGAAGCGGCTGGTTCTTCTTTTATATAGTTAGGTAAATTCCTATTAATATTTTGCACAGACCCAAAATATGAGGGGTAGTAAAAACACTTTCACATGTCCTTCTGTATCTCTTAACAAATAATTTATGGGGCACAGGCAGGTACACTGGGCATTATTTCCACATTTTATAGATGAAAAATTGAGAACTAGAGAGAGCAAGAATCTCACAACTTTGTTAGACGTAAACAAAACAGCACCGTTTCCACCTCTGGTGTAGCATTTTTCAACATTCTTGTGAGTCACATGCACCCTCTTCCAAGCAAGGTAATTTTTAAAATGTATTTTCACTCTTGAGTATTTCAAATGAGCATTTCAGAATAGTACTGATCAAGTCTTCCAACCAATGCTGTTATAACGGGGAAATAACATTTGGATTAAATGAGTTTTTCCACATTAAACAAACAAACAAACAAACAAACAAACAAACAACAAACGTGTGTGGGCATATGTGTGTGTATACACATGAGAGCATGTGAGTCTATCGAAAGGCAGTGCTCAAAATCATAGCTTACGAATATCTTTATCAAAAGTCTAATGTAATTAATATGTAAATTCCTTTGGTGTATCAAGTAAATATTAAGGCATTTCAGATTCCCCTAAAAGGATTTACTGTTTTTTTTATTATATTCATATTTTACCTATAGAAAGTTAAAAATACAGAGTTGAAAAAAAAACATGCATAATCACTGCATTTCATGAAAGCACTTTTTTTGTAACCAATTAACTTTCTAGTAAACAATTAAAAAAAAACGTTAGTACCGCCACAGGGCATTTACAATGAAGAACAATACTACAGGTACGTAACTGGACACAGCGTGGACATGTGAGATGGCTGAAGTAGAACCTCTTGCGTCCATATCTGTCAAAGATGATAAACAGCTCATTAATAAGGATTGTACCAAAATAAATCATCAGGGCAAAAGTAATGCCTCTGCTATCAAAATCAAATCATACCACGAACCCAACCTAAAACCCTGAGTTATGATTAATCCTCATTTTATTTGTCAGTGTTGCCTATATTAGTTGCCAAGAATATCTCTGAAAGCACCGACGTATTTAAGTTTTTTAAATAAATGAATCTAGGCTGTGCTCATCTAGTATTATTTAACTTTAATTGAAATTGCAAAAACAACTTAATCACTTTGAAAACAATTATACTCTTTTGAGATAATTCAATGGTTTAATTAAAGAAAGCTTCATTGGATGAGAGTTTGGAAAAATCTGTTGGTTTCTACTTTATTCATTTCTAGATAAATTATTAGGTGTGATATAAAACACCATCTTTAAAAAAAGCAGTCAATAAATGCTCCATTTTCCCAGAGATGGCCTTGTCTACACTAGTCTATGCAAGCTCAGCAGACAGCATATGTCAGATGAAAAGGCTACTCTTGACTCAGCAGCCCTAAAATGTGAAAATAGTGGCTGTTTCTGCAAAAGCATAGAACTTACTCCTTTCAACAGTTACACTCTGGCCATATTATAATGTTAATTCTACATCTTGCAGTAATGTACGAATACGAGCATGTCTTTTTTTAAATTTTTTATTGTTTGTTTACTTATTTATTTAGAGAGACACACACAGAGTGAGAGTGGGGGAGGGGCAGAGAGAGAGGGAGACCAAGAACCTGAAGCAGCCTATAGATTCTTATGCTGCAGAACTCAGTTCTGAGATAAACACTTTCTGCTTTCATGGGACAGTTTAATTATTTGCTTTAGTCTAAGTATGGCATTCTTTATGATTTCACATAGAGATAAAATTCTTCCAAGTTTCCATATCCCTCTTTCTCATTATTTCCTAATGATGTCGGTCATTTTGTTTTCTAAGATTAAAGACAGAGGTTTTAATCTTATTTCCAAGACTACAGGCTAGGCCACGCCCAAGGGAAGGAAACAGGGTACAAGGTTTTTAATGTCACTAAGAACTACAGATTAGGATATGGAGACAAGATGGCTTCCACCATACTTAAATGGAGGTCCCCAAACTCCAGATTTGGAAATTGAAAGAACAAATAAAATTTCTTTTACCACTGTCACTGATAAAATATGTATGCAAGTCTGTTCCCCTTAACTCTAAAAGTGTAATTTCTATAGTAAAATAGGTTTACTTTGGATTTGGAAAAGAAAAGTTAGTGCGAACCTCCTTCGAAATCAGAAACTGAGACTTGTTTTTGAAGTGTCTGTTGGTTTGGTCAGCGGTTTATGACCTTAACAATGTTAGATTTCCCACTTTTCGAAGAATTGATAAGATTCATCTACAATTTCTAGGAGGCAAACTAAGATCTTAAAACTAGTTTGTGGTTTTAACATTGTCCTTGAGAAATGCTTAAGAAATTGTTTTTTATAGGCAATCCAAAAGCAAATCTAGGCATTTCTCATAATGAGGAAAAGATTCAAATTAATAAAGTTCTGCTAAATATTTTTTGATGTCTTTTCTTTCTGTTATTACCTTTCTTCATGTTTTGTATCACTCCTGAGAAAGTTTCCTTGCCTTCATCTCTCCTATTCCAAAATCTTCTTAGGATTTAGATGCAGGAGACGGTGGGGGAAAACGGACAGAAGGGCACTGACTGACTCACTCTTGGAGGCTCGTAACACTGGTGTTATCAATAAAGTAAATGTTGACTTTGACCAACTTACTGGTTATTCTTGGGATCCTGATCTGTTCGCTACTGGTTCCATCTCCTCCGTCTGTTGTGGCCTTGACTTCAATAATGTAGTCCTCTTTAATGGGCAACAAAAGTTCTGCTGAAGTCTTATTTGTGTTCAGCACTTGTACACTGTTTTGACTGCTAGTCCTATAGAAAACCTGAAACGCATGAACAAATACACTCATTTCTTACATTGCCTACTCTTCCATTTTTCACAGAACTGATTACCCGGATGTTACTTCATTTACATTGTCTTTCTATACTCACTAGAATATAAATTAAATTCATAGCTCTTTCCATGGGTCTTAGACTGGGGGTTAGCACATACTAAAATCATCAAGTCCTCAAAATCAAGGAGGTAAGGAACACGGAAGTGAACTTCTTCTGTGGAAGAGTTCATCTGGGTTGGGCATTTGTACGGTTGGAGAGATGGGGCAAGCCCCTACTCTATTGATCTTGTAAACCAGACCAACAAATTAGAGCCAACACTTTCAGTTGCTTTTTAAGTAGTATATTGGGGTTCGTCAGAAGTAACAAATTAATGAACATTATGAACAATTTATATTTTATCCCATATCCCTGAATACCCAGAATTACTTCCCTTTTATTTATATTTAAGAAATCAGATATTTGGGGGGGGGGGAAGATACCCTTTTCGTAAGAAGTTGGTATCTCTAGGTCAAAATTAGATTACAGCAACCATATTATCATAGTTAGAAAAACCATTCAAGCCTAGCTTCCCTTGGAAAGTTCTGCCAGGAATAGGAAAAGAAAGCATTGCAAATATCTTACTTTATATCCCGTTACTTCTGATTCATTCTCCATTGCTTTAACTTGTTCCCAATTAAGTAACACTTTCGTGTCTGTAGCATTCCAAACAACATTTCCTGGTGGCTGACTGGGAGCTTGAAATGCAAAATGAGAAATTAAAACAGATTTGAACATGAGTGATATTTTACACAGAACATATAAATGACACTTACAGGAGGCTTACAGAAGTACAGCAAAGTCTCTTTGGTAATATGTAGCATATAGGTGGAATCAGAAAAAAATAAGAGTAGCTAAATATCCTTTTATTTAATTAATTAATTTATTTTTTGTTTTGTTTTTAATGTTTATTCTTGAGAGAGAGAGAGAGAGGGAGACACAGAACCCAAAACAGGCTCCAGGCCCTGAGCTGTCAGCACAGAGCCTGATGCAAGGCTCGAACCCACGAACCGTGAGTTCATGACCTGAGCTGAAGTCGGATGCTTAACCGAATGAGCCACTCAGGCGTTCCTGTTTTATTTTCTTATTTTTTTTTAATGTTTATTTATCTTGAGAGAGAGGCAGAGAGAGAGTGTGTGTGTGTGTGCAGCAGGGGAGGGCCAGAGAGAGTGAAGAGAGAGAATCTCAAGCAGTTTCCACCCTTTCAACACAGAGCCTGACTCAGGACTTGAACCCATGAAACATGAGATCATGACCTGAGCCAAGATCAAGAGTCAGACGCTTAACAGGCTGAGTCAGCCAGGCACACCACTAAATGTCCTTTTAAAAACACTCTTCAATTAAATTGTGAGATAATTCATTTCATGACATTCATCATATCTTTTAGGATATATTTCCCTTGTTGCTGTGGGTTCTTTTCTGGAAACATGTTGATGGTGGAGACAAAGAAATTCCTTAACCCACCACGAGAGGGATGCTGCTTGATGCACCAAGAAAGGCAGGCAGTGTGACCATTTTGACATATAGACAGAGGCGAAGAGAAATTGCCAACTGAGTAAAGACACACAAAATGAAGTATGGATGATTTTTAAGCCAGCTTTGTGTGATGACACAGGCAAAATAGGAGGCAATCAAGGATAAGAGCTACTTATATTTATTTCCATGAAGTTAATACCTATTCATGTGAAAAAATGTAGCAGGGAGAATACATGTCACTCTTCGTTTTTCAAGTTTTAAACCAATTTTTGAGAAAAATAAGGCAAGACCTGAAAACATTAATGAGAATTCCCTTAGATAATGAGTGAAATTCCCTGAGGTTTAACACCTTGGATTCATAGCTTAGTTCCCTCTCATGAACTCCGGTTAGTAAACTATGCCGGGCAAAGGGGTTCAACTGCAACACAAACAGAACATTAAAATTCAGTTTCTCATCAAGCACAAAACAAACACAATTTTATCCATGTGGCAACAGCATCACAGTTGCCCAAAGCAGTGCTGAAATACGCCGTACTTGTGGATTTAGCCACACAATGTGATCTGGCTAACTGAATCTGTAATGGGAAAATTATATAAAATATTGGCTATGCAGAGAAATTTCTAAACATCATTGACTCATGCCATGAGGGAAAGACGGCTGAACCTACAGATGGGAAGAGTTCTCCAGATACATTTACGTGACTAATGACACCAAACAAGATTGTATTCCCTGCAGATTCTTTTGCTTCTTGTCCGCTCTTGAACACTATTCTACACTGCCTTTTCAATTTGCGATCTGGCATTAGTGACGGCTTCAGGTCAGTTCAGAGAGTTCAAGCTGTATTGCTTTGATAACAAAAAATATATATAACGGCAGTTGTTTATGGTTGAAATACTCATGACCATGTTCTGTTGTCTCAATTCAAATGATATGAATGCACAATTGTTAGGACCTTTTCTCAAAGTCTGATTTCCTGTGTCCTGACGGTCCTATAAAAGGACAGGTTCATTTGATGCAACTCAGATAACACAGGCAGCATAGTGGTTCTACCAAAAGATGTGTAATCCGGAGATTACAGGAAACTTGAGTAATTTGGATTGAATCTATTCCAATACTAGTCTCATAAAAGAAATGACTGCAAGTATAACACTGAGAAATATCTTGTATCAGTGCAAAAATAGATGAGTTGAATGAGTTCAGCCTGAATTGAATACTTCTTAAATACAGAGAAAGAAAAAAGAAACAGGAACAGGGGAAAGAAGACAAAATTAAGGTTTGTTCTGGGTCTGATTACCCTTATTCTGAATCACATCAGTTTTTCCTGAGCATCAGATAATCATGTACACTTGCATAACTTTTGCTATTTTTAAAAAGAGGGCTTGACTTAAAAAAAAATCTAATTTAGCCTCATCCCAAACACTAATACTCACACAATAATTGGCTTAATATCCTTGTTACATTCTTATGGTACCCTCTAAAGTAAATGAAGCATTTTTAAATGTAAAAAAAAATATTTGTGAACCACCCTGAAGTCATCTCTCTTATCACCACTGATAAGAACGACATCATGTGGAGGGGCCCCAGGGTGGCTCATGGGAAAAGAGTTTCAGTTTTGCAAGATGAAAGACTTCTAGAATCCGTTACACAACCACCAATCTTAATGCTACCGAACTATACATTTAAAAATGGGTAAAGGGTGCCTGTCTGGCTCAGTCCCTTAGGCGTCTGACTGTTGACCTCAGCTCAGGTTTTGATCTTGGGGTTGTGACTTCAAGCCCTGCATTGGACTCCATGCAGGGCGTGAAGCCTACTTTTAAAAAAATGGGCAAGATGGAAATTTCATGTTATGTGTATTTTTACCACAATTAAAAATCAAAAGCAACAACTTGTTAAGAAGTATTATGTGGATTCAAACCAGCTCTGATTAATTCCAAAGTCTATGCCTCCCATATTACATTGTGCTGACTACCTGAGACCGTATTTAGCTCCTGAATGACTAATCACAGGTTTGTAAAAGATGTAAAAGTGAATATGAAACAAGAATGTCACAAAATATGCTCAGTGCCCACTTTCACAGGAAAACGTATCATGCTTTTCCTGATTTCTCAGACAAAAGTGGGGCCTCTTTTCATTTCCCTGATCCACTTTCTTCATGATCCTCATCAAAGGTACATTGTACACCTTTTTTACTATTAATCTGTAAGATCTTTGCAAGCAGAGACATTGTCTGGTAAGGTCTCTGACACAGACAAGTCGAAATGGTAGATTGTACTCACTGGGCCAATGCCTTGACAAGGGTAGATATCAAATTCGATATTGTAAATGACTGATGTTTTCATGTAAAAAGCAAAAACTCAAGGATTAAGGAGACACTTTTACAGCGTTATCAGAAAATAAGTTTCAAACCATTCCCTTTGCATTCCTAAGGGATGATTCATTCAGTGAACATTCTGAATGGAGTAAAGATTCAGAGTAAGTATTAGTGAAATAATTCACTGTGACACCAGCAAGACAACATTTGGCTGGTCGCACTTTTCAAATGCAGCATATCAGAATTCAAAATGAATTTTCCAGCTACGTGGTTGAAAGTTCTCCAAGCCATCCTAATAAATGCTATATGTCTATAAAGACAAAACTAGGACAGGAAACATCCATTGATCATCAGCCTTGAGACTTGAAATTGAATACGCCCAGTTGTACCGAGGCTAAGGTGATAAGGAACAGAACCCAAAGAAGAAGAAAACAAGAAAAACATCAACAACACTGGTGTATTAATTGAATACTTAAATGATTTATTCAAGAGACATCTATGTGTCAAGCGTTAAGAAAAAAAAAAGGAAGAAGGAGGTGACAACATCTGGAATAGATTTTGAAAGGCAAATATGATTTTTGCATGTAGAGGTGAGAGAGGGAAAGGTATCCAGCAGAAGAATAAACACCTGCCAAGACACAAAGGCAGGAAATAGTAAGGTTCAGTGGGGAGCTCAGTTGTAACTGGTGACAAGGTAGTGGGGAAGGGCAGGGATAGACCAGATGCAGTTGAAGACGCAAGCAGGAGCCAGATGCTAACGGGTCTAAGAGACCAAAAGAACTAGGAAAGGAGTTTTTCCACAGGCAATTAGGAAGACATTGATTGAATAAAAGTAGGGAAGTGATACTATCAATTTTGTAGTTTCACAGATCAATGTGGGAATAGGGGGGAAGGAGAATCTTGGCAGGCATTCTGTTGGGAGAATATGGTAGCACTTAGTGTAAGAGAGAATTAAAGGTCTGTTCACACGAAGATGATTGTAGTGGAGTTGGAGGGATGGAACAAATGATGTTTGTGGAGACTCAACAAGTCATGATGGCTGACATCATATGGGTGCTGGCAATAAAAACAAACCTAATTCTGGCTGACAACACAGACCTTGGGGGACAACATCTATACCTGGAATTCCCTTCAGCCACAAATTTAATAACTTTATTGTGTGTTAGGGATCCTTCTGAGTACAGTAGACAAAGAGATTAATATGTTCTCTGACTTCTACCCACAGGGTCTATCAGTGGTTCCCAAGGATCAATATTTCTACCATTAGAGATGATTTTAGATGGATGACATTTTTAATTGGAAATATTTAGATATTTTCATGTAAGCCAAAAAAAAGAAAAAGAACTAACATCCATTTCTTGATTCACAGATATGATTCTCTGGATGAGGCCAACATTGATACATCTGTAACAATCTACTTTACACACAACACACAGATCATTAAAACTAGGTTCTAAACAATGATAAAGAACAAAGGTTATTATGAAAACACAAATCACTCCGATGTTTTCAGCTGTACACAGATGTGTGGTAAGCATCCCAAAATACACAGTCACAATTCAAAATAACTCTGACCTAAGGGAATCCTTACTACAAAGAATTCATCTTAAACTAAGTGATCAAGAAAAGAATATCACTCTACTAATAACAATCACAGATAGTCTGATTAGCTCATTGCAAAACTTATCTTCAGGTATGCATTTTTTTTAAATAAGTTTACTTTTCTTTGCAATTCATTGTGCTCTTTAACTTTAAAACTTTTTCTATTCAAATAATTGCTTTGTTTTCATTTTATGAAGAAAGTCTTATAGCTACTATCTTGTAATCAAGAGAAACAGTGATTTTCTGTTTATGGTAATGGTATAGTTGCTTTTAAGATAAATATATTTAACTATCAAATTAAATCTATTAGGAAAATAATCATACAGTTTGTTTGCACACATGGGTAAAATCATGCAAATATCACTGAGTGACTAGAGATGGCAAAATGCTGGGAAAATTCTGCACAGGTTGATTTGCTTATTCCATGATCCAGACTTCCCTTCTGCATCTTCATTGCTACTCATGGCTTCCATCCTTACAACATTTAGTTCCCTTGTATGGAGCCTTCAGTGCTCTTCTTTTCTATCTTCCTAGGGTCAAACCTCAAGTATGAACGCTTTGCTTCCACAATCTCTATAAAAAGGCTGCCTACTCCTGTGTGCCAAGTCATCCTGGCATGACACAGAAAAGATCTACCTAATACTTCAGACAGAAGCCTGGAAGCAATGTGGCCATTCACATGGCACATGTCCTGAACTAGCTTCCTAGCCTAACAGAAGCCACAGTGTCTCACATGTAAAGGAAGAAGAGCTAAGAGAGCAATTGTTCTATGACAACCTACAAGATAGTGAAATCGCTCTAGGACTGTCAAGCTTCAAATCAAACGTTGCAAACTGAAAATGCATCTGCTAAATCCAGCTTGCAATTTTTTTTTTGTCTAACCCATTGCACTTTAATTTTGCTTAGTTGCCAATATTTGAAAGTCAGGAACTTTCCTGTAAGTTCTGGATTTCTGATTGTTAATTGCTTGTGTGATATCAGATCAGAAGGAATGGACCTTAGGAATGGACCTAAGGAAAGACTGTCCCAGCCATCCACCCCTGCTCATTTCTACCTGTCTGGCTACTAAAGGTGTCTGACTTCACATTCTTCTTTTCTTTTATTTTTTTAAAGTTTATTCATTTATTTTGAGAGACACAGAGAAAGCAGGAGTTGGGGAGGGGCAGAGAGGGAGGAAGAGAGAGAATCCCAAGCAAGCTCTGCGGTGTAAGCGTGGAGGCCAATATGGTGCTTGAACTCATGAAACCAAGAGATCATGACCTGAGCAGAAACCAAGAGTCAGACTCTTAACTGAGTCATCCAGGTGCCCATTCCTCTTTTACAATAAACACTAGGAGGTGCATGGGTGATTGGGATTCTCTCTCATCCTCTCTCTCTCTCTCTCTGCCCCTCCCCTGCCCACGCTGTCTCTTTTTGTCAAAAAAATTTTTTTTTAATTAAGAAAAAACAAATACTAGTTTAGGGTGGTTTATATATATTTAAGGACATTTAATTGGCATATTTAGATAATTAATACATCTTGATTGAATAAAACTATACAATGTAACTTGTTAAAAAAATTTTTTTTAATGTTTGTTTATTTTTGAGAGAGAGGCAGGGTGCAAGCAGGGGAGGGGCAGAGAGAGAGGGAGACCCAGAATCTGAGGCAGGCACCAGGCTCTGAACTGTCAGCACAGAGCCCAACGCGGGGCTCGAACCCATGAACTGTGAGATCATGACCTGAGCCAAAGACGGATGCTTAACCAATGGAGCCACCCAGGCATCCCATGATGTAACTGTTTAAACTTGTTATTTCTCTAAAGGCTTGAGGTTGTGGATGCTGAGGGAAGGATGAGAAGGAGGAAGGGTGTAGATACTGAAGGAAGATGAGAATGTAATTCAGGGATCTCTAGAGATCTCTCAGCTACCTGAGCTATATTCTTAGATCCTCTTGAAAATTCTCATTCATGATCCTTAATATTAGCTGGTAGGGTCGACTGTTTTATTGTTTAAATTTTTTTGAGGTGGTTTAAAATCTTTGTAATTCCTTTGCCTCTTACTTCTCATGGGAAGATTATATTTATCTCACTCTCACGACATTCAGCTTGGCCATGGGGCCTGTGGTTCCCAGGGATGTAGGAAGAGATACTTCCCCTTCTCATTGGCATCTTATAGACATCAGGTTGTGTCATATGACTTCTTTCAACCAATGGAATGCAAGCAAAAGTGAAACGGGCCACTCCCAAGTGGCAGCTTCAAAAGCCATCAAAGAATCTGCTTAGCCATTGTCTTTTCCCTCTGTCATGAGACTAGCATGGCCCACAGAGTGGCTGCTCCTTCAGTCTGGGCACTGGTGTGAACATAACCTGGATCAGATCAGAATCATACTTGTAGTGGGCATGGACTATGAATAAGACAGGAACACTTGTAGTTCTAAGCCACTGAGATTTGGAGGTTGGAGACTGTGGCCTGCACTAGCCTAATCTGACTGGTATAGCTATTAATCAGTATTCTCAATAGCTCTGATGCACCACAGTACATTTTTGTAAAGGAATGGAGACACAAAACAGTACATATTAATATAACTTATCAATTAGGACTTCCAATTTTACTTTCCAGATACTATCTTATGCAGAAGCCCAACCCAGAATAGGCTGATTGAGTTCCACATTTTATTAGAACTTGACATGTGGTCTACATTTTTAAATTTTTGCTAAATTATATCTCAACTTTCACATGCTACAGATTTTTCCCCTGTCAGCTCAATTTCTACTGTTGATGGTATGCTAAAATAGAAAAGAGTCATAGGGGCACCTGGGTGTCTCAGTTAAGCTTCTGACTTCGGCTCAGGTCATGATCTCACCATTTGTGAGTTAGAGCGCCACATCGGGCTCTGTGCTGACAGCTCAGAGCCTGGAGCCTGCTTTGGATTCTGTGTCTCCCTTTCTCTCTGCCCCTCCCCTGCTCACACTCACTCTCTCTCTCAAAAATAAATAAACATTACAAAAGATTTTAAAAAATTAAAACATCATAAAAACGAATTTAATTTTGGTAGAAAGGTTGCTATATTTACAGCACAACACTGATTGGCGGGCTGGAAAATTATTTCACTAATTTCAAATGTGACAAAAAAAATATTATGTTGAAGAATTTTATTACTATTGTTCTTTAAGTACCCATCATGATATCCTCTGTGTATTTGATTAACAGACTCCTCAACATCAGCTTTATAGATTTCACATCGTCCGCATCTTTTTGTTTGCAAGCAAGAGATTACTATAACATTGCTACCGGATGAAACCAGGAATATAAGGCATGTCTACCAATAGGAGAGGGGCTAAATTGTGGCATATTATCACCATGGAATATTATACATACACTAACATACTTATGAAAACTATTAATGACATGGGAAATTGCTATGATATACAGGTAACTAAATATACAGCATACTTCTACTGTATAAAACAAACATTCTATAGAACTTAAGTCTGAAAAGAAAGCCCCACAATATTAATGATGGTATTTCTGAGTAATAAGATTGTGGGTGGTTTTTATTTTCTTCTCTACAATTTTATTTTTTCCCAAATTTTCAAAAATTAAAATATTTTATATAATAAAAAGTACATTAATTAATATTTACTAATCAACATTAACTTTATATAATAATTTTAATATAATTTTATACAGTATTTTCTTATAATAAATATTAATTAATCATAATTATTAATAAATATTTAATATTAATTACAATACTGTCCAGAATTTTCAAAGGTGATATGTCCATAGTGGTGACGGTAAAACTGGCATTCCATATTTTGAACAAATATGGAATGTTAAGAACATATGTTTTCTGTGATTAATTATGCAAGATTAAGTAGATTTCTTAATTTGTTTTTGGCTCCTTGATGATAGTAAGATGAATTAATGACAAGTGGTTGTTCTTACCGAGAGCTAGACACTATACTCTGCAGTTGGAGTTGAGTTGAACTTCAGCATCTGACATTAAACTGCTTCAGCACGTAACATTGTGCAGGAATCAGATCACCAAAAGGTATTTGCTCCAAAGTAATGAGATATATTTTCTTTGGAACCATTAGAATTATTGCAAATAAACAAATGACTTATAATAGGAACGTGACTCAATTTTTAACAATACAACAAAAACATCTACTTCTTAACTCATCTGCAACTCAGGAAAGACTTTTCTTGGGGCCCAACCTGGAATGCCAGGGAAGAATATCTTTCTTTCTTTTACATGACTGGAAATTTCCTCAGTCAAAATATTTTCTTCTTTGGATAATAAAAATATTACAATTTGTAAACTGTAAGAAAAACATTTAAACTTTTCTAGAGAATGTGTAGGCAAGTGGAAGATTTCCAAAAAAGTGCCAAAGTTCTTACAAAGTAAAATTTGTAAGATTTACACATTTGGCCAAAGAAATTACTTGATTCTGTATTCGCTGAAATTCTGACTGGAAATCTGAGGAACACGCATTAGTGAACAATGTATTCTATAGCTATATCTGATCTGTGGTACATCATACACAGACATGAGTCGTTTACATACATATCCGGGATGTGATACATAAAAAAGTCAACAAATAGGGGCACCTGGGTAGTTCAGTCAGTTAAGCATCCAACTCTTGATTTTGGCTTAGGTCATGATCTCATGGTTTGCGGGACTGAGCCCAGTGTTGGGCTCCACACTGACATCATGGAACCAGCTTGGGATTCTCTCCTCCCCACCCCCGCTACCCCCCGCCCCTTTGCACATGCACTTGTGTGTGTGTGTGTGTTCTCTCTCTCAAATTAAATAACCTTTAAGAATAAAACCAATTCAACAAATAACATTAAGTCATCTAGAGAGAAATTCCCTTTACTTTTCCCATTAGCTTGAAGAGAAAGTTGGATTTGAGGATACTAGGTCTTTAATCTCCTTTCACTACTAACATCATAAACAAAGAGGAAGCAGGTTTAGAGGCCTGATCAGGGAAGAACATGATCCTAGTATTAAGAATAGAGAGTGACTTATTTTTTCATTGTATTTACTATTATTACTATTTAACTTATTATTTTGTTAGTAGCTATTTATGGCAATGACACTAGTTTCCATACTCTGAAAGTTAGTTTCTGCTTTATTTTTAAGTTTATGAAAGCAAAAACTGTATGTTAATTTTTAAGAAAAGTTGTTAGGTGCATATTAGAAGAGGCCCACAAAAGTGGCAAAAATTGAGAAGACAGATCACATATAAAATTTGGGAAACTTTGCATGGATATATTTCCTAAGTCATAATGTAGAATGGATAATTATCTAATTAAATTACATATACAAAAATTCTAGAACTTCCAAATTATGTATTTGAAGCAGGAATATTCATTTTATCAAAAACCT
Source organism: Acinonyx jubatus (assembly GCF_027475565.1). Lineage (NCBI taxonomy): Eukaryota > Metazoa > Chordata > Mammalia > Carnivora > Felidae > Acinonyx > Acinonyx jubatus. The sequence goes on along the minus strand of NC_069383.1, from coordinate 125,208,980 downwards.
CTGAAATATTCTTACTCATATTCTTTGTGTGTTTGTTTTACTCACATACCTTTTCATTTCCTGAGGACACACTTAATTGGTTTCCATAAATTTAGGTAATTGATTTTAGCTCAACTTACATGGATAAACATTGTATTTAGAAAAGCAAAAACTCAAGTGCAAAATGTTGTACCACTTAATATTATTCTGTTTTCTCAAGTGGACATACATGCATAATCATCACTGAAGGCATAAAAATACAGGTTCCCCTTGTTCCAGGGTGAGGTCTGGGTATGTGATTCAGGCCAGGCCTGTGAAGGTTTTCTATCAACTGGCTGTAACAACTGGTTCTGGGATAGGCCAAGAAGAACCATCCTTAGCTCTGAATGGAATTATCAGGAAGGAGCGGTCTACTTTTCCCAGGGTGTTTCTTTGACAGAAATAAACCTTGAGGTGCTAACTGCAATACTTCTACCCTGAAAAGGGAACATGGTGAAAATGATTCCACCACTGAACAGAACCAAGAGATGGAGAGTCTTATCTGTTCAACAAATATTATTGGGCACCAACTATGATTACTTTAACAGTGGAGACAGAGCTCTGAGGATAAAGTTGTGATCAAAACAGGGGAAATCTGTGCCCTGAAGGACCTTGCCTTCCACTCAAAGCAAGCTGGAGAGACAACAATCAAATAAATAAGGACAAGTTCCAGAATGTGTGGTAGTTGTCAGTGCTCTGCCCAAGAATAAAGCAGGGAAGGAAACAGTGTCAGGAGATGAGGGATGCACTTTTAAATATGGCGGTCAGATGGCACCGAGCTGGTATTTGAGCAAAGATCTGAAAGAGATGACAGAGTAAGCCATTTGCATGCCTGGAGAAGGAGCCTTCTGGGCAGAGGGAACAGCAAATGCACAGGCTCTGAAGTGAAAGTACAATGAGTGAGGAGGAAAATAGAAAATGAGTCAGAGGAGGATTTGGAGGATGGATCATATAAAGCTTTGTTGAGCATTATAAGGATTTAGTACTTATCTGAAGTGAGATGAAAGGGGACAGCCTGAGCATCACCGTGGCCTTAGGGAGGCAAGGGTGGAAACAGGCTGAGCAGTAAGGGGTTACTGCCCTGATCCCTGTGAGGATCTGCAGCTTGTGAAAGCAATATGATGTGGTGGATGCTTGCACAAGTCCGATTCTGAATCAGTTGTTGGGGTTGAGAGAAAGAGAAGAGTTGAGGCCTATTCCAAGATTTTTGGCCTGAGCAACTGAAACACTGAGATTTAATTCACTGAGATAGAGAATACTGTAGAAAGGAAATGTTTTAAATGGAGTGGATGGAGCAGTCAAGAATTTAGTTTTAGGAATATTCAGTTTGAGGTCTTACTAGATGATTCTTGAGGACGCTGTTTGAGTGCTGAATCCATCCATACTGAAAGCCAGGATTACCACTTGACTTTTTAGTTATACAAAGCAGAATATTTGCCCTACAAATTCTTTTGTGCAATCTCTGAACATAAAATTCTCAGTCTGTTTCCTTTTAGAAGCCAAGAAATTTCATCATTTACATGCCATCTGCAATTTTTCTTCATCAGTGCCTTTAGACACAAGATGTTCTTAAGAGTTAGCTCTCCTTGGGTTGCAAGTAACCATCTTAGATTACTTAAAGAGGCTAATTACCTTCGAAATGCTTCCAAAAAACACCAAGTATTTGGATATCAAAAATTAAGTGTTTAATGGAAGCTACAGTATTTAACTTGAGAATCCTTGTATTATTTTACATTAATCAAAAATAATCACACAAGATCCGTACTGCTATAAAGTCTTGCATATTGAATTTCATGATTACAAGTATATGAAACTTGCACATTTTAAGCAAGATGGTAAGAGACTACCGTAAGTGTTTTGAATTCACAATGCTCAGTCAAGAGGAAGTATATTTGATTAATAACAGTACTTCAGGCTGGCCTGCTTCTTTAGATGCTATTCCTCCAATTAGCTACCCACTCAATATTTAATGAGTGGTTCCTAGCGCCATGCTGGGTACTGGGGCTGGATGAACAAGACACAGAAGGATTCTTTCCCCATAAAGTTTACAATCCAGAGGGGAAAACAGGTAGCAAGAAAGGAATCAAAGATGTTATGCTAGTTCTTGATGCCTGAAGCATGATGATAATGCTCTTCAGAGAGATAATCACAAAAACCTTACCAAAATTCTTAAATAGGATTTGAAGCTAAATCCACGTCAAAGGTTAGGATGGCTATTAAGAGCTCCCAGTAACAGTAATAACACCGGCTTTAAAGGATTCTGTTTTACTTGCATTTTTGTACCTTTAAAGAAAAATTATTAACATAAAATTGAAAAATTAACACATGCTATTTATATCCAAACTTAGAATAATTAAGGATTTCAATTATCTCTAAGCATTTCCCACCCAATATAGGAAATTTTCCCCTAATAACACTTACAGATCAACATGCACACTCCCATTCAATTGCAGCAATAGGGATGCATCACGTTCAGAGGGATTTCATTCAATTGTTGGGATTTCCGTCAGACTAAAAGTTCTGTGAACAAAGGAGTCCAATCTATCTTTGATCACCTTACCCACTTCCTAAGCGTGGAGTAAAATCCCAGTAAATACTGGTGTTAAACGGGATGTGGATATCCTAATTATATGGTTGAAAGAGAGGAGAGCACGCTGATTAAGACTGTGTCTGGATTTGGATGCCTATACTGCTACTTAGTCTGTGGTCTCAGCAAAGTCATACAACCTCTATATGCCACAGCATCCTCATCCTTGAAGAGAAGCTACCATCACCTTCCAACCCATGGTGTTGCTGTGAGAACTGAGAATCAATGCATGAAACATATCTAGAACAGTCACAGCAAATTACGCAGTAAGTGTGAGCTTTTAAAATCATAATCACCATCGTGATTGGTGCAAACTTCTACTTTAGACTGGGTATTTATATTTTACACCTAAATCATACAAGGGTTTTGCTTCTTTTTACAGTTTTATTTCACTCATTGTACATTATCATAATATTCTTATTGATCTGTAAGTCTTTTCCTTGTGCCTTACCAAATTGCTAAGTTCCTCACTGATTCCATGATGTCATACTGGCTTTTACAATCATAATTTTCTAGCAAGTAATCACATCAATTATTAAGTCAGAGTAAAGAGCCAGATAAACTTGTTTGCATATCTTCTTGCAATCAGAATTTTTGATTGATGCTGTGCTTTGAATATATAAATGATGATGTATATTTAAATCTTACTAATTCAGAATTGTTACTGATAATACCAAACATATTTAGCAAGAAGTTCTAAACACCGAATATTTTTAGTTCAAGTATTTCCAAAACCAAATACTCCTTCATCTAACCCTAGATGTGTAGTATGAGTAAAAGATTGGGTCAGGCTTCTCCTAATAATTAGTGAGGGATAATACTGAAGTATGACATGTATTGGTTGCTTGTACATGTATGCCACCAAAGATTTATAATGGCTTGTTGCTAAACGTTGCTCTGCAATCTCATTATACTAAATTGGTAACCAAGTTCTCTTTTATATAGATAATACAAAGATGAACATGTGAACTTCACTGATTAAATTAACACTGGCTAATTAAAATCTAAAGTAGTAGAATTATGTTTTATATGTATTTTAACTTATCCACAATGCTAGCCAATTATATTTAATTTTATATTATTGGTGTAATTTTTACTAAAATTTATTTATTTTTATTTTATTTTAGAGAGAGAGAGACAGTGCAAGCTGGGGACAGGGGCAGAGGGAAAGGCAGAGAGAATCTCAAGCAGGCTCCATGCTTAGGGCAGAGCCCAATGCAGGGCTCAATCCCATGACCCTGGGATCATGACCTGAGTTGATATCAAGAGTTGGACACTCAATTTACTGAGTGTCCTATATTATTGGTATACTTAGCAATTTTATTTAATAAGTGTATATTCTCCACAAAAATTTGGCTATTATATATGGAGAGAGAAATGCAGTAATGAAACTAGAAATCAAGCAAAATTAATGTCTCATTCCCATATGAAGCCAGTTAAGCAAACATTTTCACTGAGTTAATAAATTTTGAAAACAAGAAAATAATAGTTTTCTGTAAATAAAAGTAATGCATTATTATGTTAAAAGTACTTAATCTGTCATGCCCACTTTCCTTACCTGTACAATGGAAAAAAATAATGATACCTACCTCATCTGGTAGTTAGGAAGTTTAAATGTGGGAATGCATGTAAAGCACCTGGGACATAGAATGTTCTTAACTATTATCAGCTATGATGATTACAAGGATAAGGACAATTCAAATGGTTGTATTGCAAGGAGTTATTAATACACTGATTAAAAATATACTTGTGCTATCAGTTTCATTGATATATATGCGGGAAACTATGGAATTGCAAATCACTGATTTTCCTGTGGTCTAATTTAAAGCCAAGTTATGTATAGTTTGTAAATGATGCTTGTGAATTTACCTGTGAATATTTAGCTAACAAAGACTCAGCGTTGAACGCAACACTGACATCTCTGATTATATTTTTTAATATTTTACCACCATTCTGGTGGTAACTTTTTAATGCACATTGCCATCTTTTGAATAAGGTGGGAAAGAAAAAAAAAAAAGGAAGAAAATCACTCTTGACTCTTCGGTGTGAACTTTAACTTATTCATGTTTAACAGAAATCATCAAGCTTTGGGGAACTAAAAAAACATGAAAATAAACTAAGTTTACTTACTTTATTAGTTTTTAATGTTTATTTATTTTTGAGAGAGAGACAGAGACAGAGACAGAGAGCGAGCAGGGGAGGAGCAGAGAGAAAGAGAGAGACACAGAATCCGAAGCAGGCTCCAGGCTCTGAGCAGTCAGCACAGAGCCGGATACTGGGCCCGAACCCATGAACCATGAGATCATGACCTGAACTGAAGTCAGATGCTTAACTGACTGAGCCACCCAGGTGCCCCTAAGTTTACTTATTTTAAAAGAAAAGTAGATAGACTTGAGTAAACATCTCACATTAAGATTTTTTCAAAAGGTACACATTTATATTTTCATTTGGGTTTCTATCTGAAGATTCAGGGATATCACAAAGACAAAGACAAGGGTGACTTGCAGTTTACAAGCATTTGGAACTGGGTTTGTAATATTCATTGTGCTTAGGGACTTGGGTTGCCCATTTTAAATGATAAAGAAGGCTATCATAAACTACTTCCTTACCATTCAAAAAATCGGAATATACGTACGAGTTTTCTTTGTGGTTGCATTCACCGTGGTGCTAAAGGGACCAGCACCAGCACTGTTGTAAGCCCGGACAGCTGTGTAATATGCCACATTACTCTTCAAGCCACGGAGTCTGGCTGACGTCTCATTTCCCGCCACTTTCACTTTGCTTGACGATTCCTCTTCTCCATTATTCCAGTACCGCACCTGGTAGACAGAAAAACAGAAAAGATGCAAAAGGCTGACACAAACAATACCACCTTTTATATTAGGTGGTTTTCATTAAGATCGGTTCTGTAACGTATTTATATTCAACTATTCAAACATAGACTCATTAAGGCCCTACTATGCGCTAGGTGTTCCATTAGGTTATCAAGTGAGACAAAAAGGGACTCCAAAAGAAGACAGAGAATAAACAAGTACACAAAGAAGCCAGATAAAGTCAAAGAGAGTAAGTGCTAAATACTACTAGACTATAGCTTATAAAGGGGAAATGAGGGTAAAATCCAGAAATTTAAAAGAGCAAGCTGCTCTCACTTCTCAGGCCCTAACCAGCCAGGACCGAGCTCAACTCCAGAATGCTGACAGCCCTCATGAACCTCCACTGGATGGTGGAGGTTCCCTCTGTGAAGAAAGTGAACTGTCAGAGAAAGGACTATCCAAAAGCCAGCTGGCCACTGGATTGTTCTACAGTGATGGCCAGCTGTCAACAATCCCACCTGTGCACGCAGAGCTGTGGAGGAGAAAAGGAAAGCCACTGACATAGTTATGAATCGTGCAAAATGATGAGATGTTAAAGATAAATGCATATGTAGTATAAAGTATAAAGTAAGTTAAGGAGGATATTTAATTAAAAAAACAAATAAGGGTAGGAAAAATATGATAAAAATACATGTTCCCTATCTCTAAAGTATTACTATGCTTTATTGGAAAGAATAATACTTTTCCCAGAAATATTACATGAGAACAATTATTTCCCTACATGTATGTATATATGTATATACATATGCATGCATATACATACACATGTATATGTGTGTGTTTATTTATATGTTTATATTTCTATTATTCACATTATATTTATATATAGGACCCCTTAAACTCAGGTAAAATGCTGTGTCCATCCACATATAGGTGTATGCGCATTTCTTTTGGAAATGAGTTAATTTTTATAAAAACCTCAAAAGAAGAATATAAGCCCAAATGATCAGGACTAACTTGAATATGTAGTTTCTACACCTTTAAAGCACTGAATTAACACTGAAAGTTGATGATGACATGTTAGCAAAAAAAAATCCACATATCTTAACAGACCCCATTTACCATCATAAATGAAAACTCCACGGATTTTATTCATTAATTAAAGATAACATGCAAAAGAACTGTCTTTTATAGAGCCACAGCTAAGTAAATTGCTAATGGATACCAAAAACTGGCATACATTCTGAACTCAACAATCATAAATACTAGGTAGTGGTAGGTTCAGACAACTCCCAAATGGCAAGACACCATTCCCTCCCCTTGAAAGCATTATCTACTTAGTAATGAAGCATTCTTCACCAGTAATATTCACCAGTAAATTCTTCACACATAACCAGTAATTAAAAAAAAATGTTACAGACAGATTGACTTGTGGCCTTTGATATAGCATAGATTGGGGGGTGGGAAATCACAAAATTATGAGTTATTAAAATATCAACAGATGGGACAGCAGAGGCATTCAGGAGTTAAGTAACTCAATCAGGGCAATCTGGCCTCTTCTTATGGGCCACTCTTTTTCTGATAGGTCAAATCACTTCAATATAAGTTGTCTACAGAAGTGTTCCTTACATGACTAATTCAAAGAAGAAATGAAAATAATTTTCAATTGGCATAAAGAATATCGTTAATAAATTTACAGAAAGCACTTAAAAGTCCTTGATAGCACTATGCTTCTGAAGTACTCCGTGTACCAGAACAAGAGATTTATTTTTAGATCTAAGTTTCTGACACATATTAGAAATATATAGACAATGGAGAAAATTTGTGCCAAATTGGAATATATTAGTTAGAATTGATTATGTAATCTTCTTACATAGCTTTACTTAAAAAATTGAATATATGTGTATTAACTCAAACATAAAGAAACAAGGCAGTACATTAATATTCCCAATTTTCTGTGAGTAGTTAATCAATTGTGTTCTATAAACTTTTGGTCAGGAATATTTATAAGGGTAGATAATTACATTTTTTAAAAATATTTATTTATTTTCGAGAAAGACAGAGAGAGGGAGGGAGAGAGAGAATGAGTGGAGGAGGGGCAAAGAGAGAGGGGGAGAGAGGATCTGAAGTGGGCTCTGTGCTGATAGCAGTGAGCCCGATGCAGGGCTGGAACTCACCAACCATAAGCTGAAGTCGGTCTCTCAACCAACTGAGCCACCCAGGTGCCCCGATAGTCTTTTTTCAAAGGAGGGAAAGGGAAAAAATAACGTAAGAAAAATAAAGGAGGGAAAATTATCTTTTATTAAAGACTAAGACCATGTCTTTCCTCCCAGCTGTGTTCTGGGTAAAAGTCCTATACCTGAGAAAACAAAATATCACTCTGTGCTAATTCAGATTTTATAGACATAACCACAATGCAGGGAAGAAGAAAGGAAAAATATCTACATTGAAGGAAAATCTCTGCAAATATAACTGTTTTGAGTGTGTCTACTATACTTCAATTAAAAAAAAGATGATAGAGAATAAATATATGCATATATATAAATATATATGCATACATAAATATATGTTATATTTGGTGTAAAAGAGTTAATGTAACAAAGACAAAACATGAAAGTTGCATCTACTAAAGATGAGCAGAGAAAAATATTAGAAAACACATGAAGAACCCGCTAACAAGAAAGAAACTTAGGAGATTCAACTAGTGGGAGACTGGCTACAAGATAGTGATCTGAAGTGGATCTTAAAATAAGTATATTTAAAATGTCCAGATTTATTAAAGAAGGAACTGAATCTGTATTTGCCAAGAATAGAAGATTAAAAACAAACCCAAATTGGGTGTATTTGAAAAATACCAGAAAAATACAGTATTAAAAAGTAAAATCAGTGACAGAATTAAACTGAAGACTACATGATGGAAAAGAGATTTAATAAACCCTGAACGTGGAGAAAAAAAAAATAATGAAAACAAAGTTAAGAGATATCGAAGTCAAATGAGAAGTTCCAACCCGAGTTCCAGGAAGGCTTAAGGAAAAGGCAACAATCAAAAGAGAAAATAAAATGTCCGAGAATATTCCAGAACTGAAGACACACAGAAATTTTCACAAAGTAAACTCTGAGTTTAGTGTGTGGGAGGGAAATAAACAGTAAATCTACTGCAAAGGACAGTGTGATAAGAATAGCTGGCTCTCAACATTTTCCTATCACGATAGACCTGAGTTATAGTTCACCCTCTTGAACAGCTGTGTGTCACTGTGCCTTGGTTTGCTAGTGCGGAGTGTGCACCTGTGAAGAGAAACCACTGCATTTCTGGGCATGGAGGACAGCAGGAGAGGCAGATGCCAAGCTGGGGACACACATCTGAAGCAATGTCTGTCTTGGTCATTACCACAGCTCTACCACTCACAGCAAAGCCTGCACATACTAAGCATTCAGTATTGCTGGATGATTTGAACCAATCCCATCTCCATCCTTCCCACTACAGAGATTCACTGGGACATACTAAGAAATATATATTCGGTCTCTGCCAAGGTTTCCTGGCATACAGATCCCTCCAAACCCTTGGAATCTCCAAAGAGATGTGTCAGTATGTATGCTAATGAGCTATCTGTGGCTGCAGGATACCTTAAGAAAGGGGCTGGTTGCCAGGGGGACCAACCTTATAATTTGAGGGTGGGAGCTTACAGCCCCACCTACTGACAAGAGGCTAGAGGTTGAGTTACTCAGGTTGACTAAATATCACCGATTTAATCATCTATGCCTAGGTCGTGAAGCCTTCATGAGAAGCCCTCCTGGAAGGGTTCAGAAAGCCTTGGTGACCACACCAAGGTACTGGGACGGTAGAGCTCCTGGAGAGGGCATGGAAGTTCTGTGCCTCTTCCCACACACCACGTCTTATGAATCTCTTCCATTTGGTTGTCGTATCCTTTATGATAAACGGATAATAGTAAATAAAGCGCTTTCCTGAGTTTTGTGAATCGTACTGGCAAGATCTCAAACCCAAGGAGGAGGTTGTGGAACTCCTGACTTTCAGCCAATCAGACGTACTAGACGCATCTGAAGTGTATGTGTGGGGGAGGCAGGTAGTCTTAGGGACTTAGCCCTTAATTTGTGGGATCTGAAGCTAACTCCAGGTTTATGGTGTCAGAACTGAACTGAATTTTAGGACACCCAACAGACATCAGAGAATTGATCAGTGTAGAGAAAACCCCTCACGTATTTGGTGTAAGAAGTGTTTGGCGGATACAGCAGAGACGAAGAGATGGTTTTTTCCTTTCATCCACCAAGCTAAGTACTCAATCCTAATATTCTGTGCATCTATGAGACACTGGAATTCTAACTGCTTGAGGAGATAAAATAATTATTTTTCTTCAGAACCATAAAACCATATCACAAGCCAAAATATTTTTATCTGTATAAGTAAACAGAAACAAACCTGAGGAATGTCAGGATTTAAAATGCTACCTCTGTTTCTGCAAGTAATTTGGTCCTTCCAAAAACTGATGTCCCTGCTGTGAGGAGTCCTTAATATCATTCCTCAAAGGATTTCACTTAATTAAAACTTAACACAAGATGCAATCTATAAAAATAATCTATTGAAAAAACGGCACTTTTTCAGCCATTAAAATACAGGCATTAAGTCAGAAATACTATTTTAATAGACTAAAATAATTTTGTATATGCTTAAAGATTTTCAGAGTGACAAATATTTCAACTTAGCTGTTAGACACCAAACATACTTAAATAAACATAAGGCGGCAAAAATGCAGTCAACAGTGTTTTAGAACACAAATCCAGATCTGTCTTCTACTCTTCTTTAATTGGTTCTCAGCTCTCAGGATGACTTGTGTGCTATTCGACCCCTGACCCTGGCTTCTCACTGGATTTGGCCAACGGAAGGCAGATGAGAATATGGGAGGAGAGAGGCCGAAATATTTATTCCCCTGGATCCCTCAACGCTGAGACCCAGTTTTCTAGGGATCACCTTTGTCTAATAAAGAACACAAACTTCCAGTTATAAAATAAAAGTCATGGGGACCTAATGTAAAGCAATGGTAATGGCAAAGGTAGATCTTTAAAGTCCTCATTGCATGCATACAAGATTTGTAAGTATGTGTGGTGATGGATGTTAGTTAACCAGACTTACTGCAGTGACCATCTCACAATATATACAAATATCGACTCATTATGTTGTATACCTGAAATTAATATAATGTTGTATGTCAGTTATATCTGAAACACACACACACACACACACACACACACACACACACACACACAACTCCATTTGGGCAACCCTCACTTACACACTAGTTGCTGTTCTCTCTAGCATAACCCATCCTTCCCCTGAGCCAAAGTTCTACATTTCATTTACTTGAATTCATTTTTGCCTGATTTCTAATTGTTTAAATATATCTTAATTGTCTTTCTCCAATTTTCCTATGGACATTCAACTCATTCTAAGATGAAGTTAATTCTTTGCCTGATAGTAAGGAATTAGACTCAATACATATTTCTTTTTTTCTGACAGAATTTTCATACTCTCCAAAAATTACTCAAATATTTGACATCTTTTCCCATTGTAATTACAATGTTAGGAACTAAGCACATTGTGTAGAGCTATTTAGAACAGGAGGCAGGATGAAGGTACCAGTGAAGTTACAGTTTGGCATTTTGCTTACATTTTTGGTTATGCTCCCCCCATACACTTTAAAAAAAATCTACTAGGTTTCCTCCAAATATGCTAATTTGTATTATTTCACACTTGTAGACTTCTGTTTCAATCACTTATCAAGGTCATTCTCCCAACTTTTATTTTTTCAAGACACATAATGGCTTTAAAGAAACTGATGGTATATATTATGCTCTAACTTTGGAGCTTTTGCTCCTCCAGCACCCGCTACCCATGAACTTAAACATGCCGCATCCTCTTTATCACATCTGTATCTCTTGTTCCTATCCAAAGGGCACAAGAAAAGATCTGAGCCTGAGTGTTATAGCTTAGCAGATGAAATAAATTGGAGCCCAGGGAAATGAGCTCCTCAACTACTACTTGGTCAAATCAGAAAGAAAATTAGTCTAGATGCTAATGATGATGTGTGCTCAGCATGCCAGGTGGCACATGATCAACCCTCACTGAGATGAGAGAAAAGCAGGAGCTATTAACAATTTTAAAGCCATATTGGGGAAACTGCAACCCAGAAAGTTAGCCACATGACTGGTAATTAAACACTCTGCTAAGTCGTTTGTCTCTCCATGTTAGTGCTTGAGTCATTATTGAACCTAAGAAAATATATATTCTTATCTTGGTGTAACTATATAAATTATTTCTTAAGATTTTCCCGATTAGTCTATCTTTCTCTTAGTTTGTTTTCTTTGCCTTCCTACCTAACAAGCACTTGGGAAAGACATTTTCACTAGTTGTTTCCTTTCAACATGCGTATTCATGCCGCATTTGGATATTAGGTCTGCTGTTCTTTATATACCCAGGGCAGAGCCAGTGCACCCCAACTCACAATTAATTTCAAGGAAGTCCCATTTTCTCATTGCCTGTCTCATTTTTTGCTTCCTACCCCAACGGCAACAACAGCACCAACAGAAACAATAGTCACTGTGTAAGTGTTTGTTTCCATATTTCTTCACTGCTTTTCAAACTTTTTCCCCCAAAGAAATCTCATCCCAATGACCAATACTCAAAACAGAGAAAAGCCCAAGTCTCTCTGGGCCATTTTGACAGTAGCGGCTTTATCTCATTTGATTCTCCAGTGATGCAGTATGTTATTTACTATTACCATCTTTATTTTAACTGAACATTGGAGAGCTTTAATAACTTGTTCAAGGCCACACAGCAGTAAGAGAGTGGAGTCAAAACTGCATTTATCCAATCAACACATATTGTTTGCATGCCTCCTGTGTACCAGATAGGACTCTTGGCACTGAATAAACCAGCAGAGTTCCACGTCCCTTATGGAGCTTCCATTCGATCTGAGTGGGGATGAATGCAAGTCTGTCTCATTCTAAGATGGTGTGGACTTTGTAAGATACTATGCTGGCTCTACTTGCATTATTTGGTTTTCTCTTTCATTCGATTACTCTCTGTTTCCTGACATGACCAATAGAGGTATGCTTCAGCTTTCTTATAGAATATTCTTTTTTTTTTTTTTTTTTTTGAAAGAGAGAGACAGAGGCAGAGGCAGAGGGAGAGGGAGAGGGAGAGAAAGAATCTTAGGCAGGCTCCACGCCCAGTGTATAGCCTGATGCGGGGCTCAATCTCACGACTGTGTGAGATCATGACCTGAGCTGAAATCAAGAGCTCGATGCTTAACTGGCTGAGGCACCCAGGCACCCCTCTTTTTTATTTTTTGTTAAAAAAATTTTTTTTTAATGTTTATTTTTGAGAGACAGAGAGACAGAGACAGAGTGTGAGCCAGGGAGGGGCAGGGAGAGAAGGAGACACAGAATCCCAAGCAGGCTCCAGGCTCTGAGTTGTCATCACAGAGCCCAACGCAGGGCTCGAACCCATGAACCGTGAGATCATGACCTGAGCTGAAGTCAGACACTCAACCGACTGAGCCACCCAGACACCCCTTTTTAAATTTTTTTAAATGTTTATTTACCAGGTGCCCCTCTTATAGACTATTCTTATCAGCTTAAATTTATATATTGCAAAATTAACATCTGTCTGCCTCTATGCTGCCAAACAATTGCCAGCAATGGCTAGCTTTGCTGTGGTGCTTGAAAACCCACAAAGCCCATTTCCACATATTCCCTTGCTTATTTCTCTTAACTATTTCACAAACTACAACCAGCTCTCAAATTATGATCCTGTGTAATGGTTTGTAAACGACAAAGTTATGAATGGGGGATGTGTATCTCCATCTACTTTTTTAGGCATGCAAAATATGTTTTTTTCTTAAATTTTCTTTAAGTTAATTTGATTTAACCATGGAGCTTCATATCCCACTCAGCTAATGGGAAATTCAACCTCAATCACTGCGGGAGTCCCTATTCCCACACCCTCGCCAAGAAAACTTACTATTACACTGGTTTGATCCCGTCAGTTCCTGGACGGTGCTTGGAAAATGGGAAATCAGTGATCATTGCTGCATATGGGAAATACATCTGTTCCCTCCTTGTGGTCTTGCTACCAACATGGACACTGCCAGATAGAAAGCTATGAGGCCATAAGCCTCAGATGTTTGTTTCCACCAAGGTCACCCAAAATTTCTCTTGTATTTTTTCCTCAGTGGCATTTCTCTTTTCTTACCCTCCAGGATATATGAAACTAGCTCCTTAAGGGCTTGAGCTTTGGAATCTAGGAAGCTAGGAAGAAAGGGCTCTTACAGGCAACTTCTCTTGACAACCATCATAAACTCTCTGGAGGCAAAGAAGCTTAGAGTTGAAGAACGGCTTGAGGATATTTACTGGGGAAAATTCCATAAGTTGATATTTCAAAATTCTTCTGAGATATGACGTGTACTTACGTGTTGCTTATTATTATGAGCCAGAAACTGTGAAAAGCATATTAAGTGTCTAGTATCATTCAATACTCCCCAAATCCTAATGAGGTTGAGCCAACTACTGCACCACTCTGCAGGTGAGGAAAATGAGGCTCACAAAGTTTATGCAACTTTTCTAGCACATCCAGGGAATGACAGAGTCAAGGTTTAGCGCAGGTTTGAGCTCAGAACTACTTTCCTTTGCATTTCCTTCCATCTGACCTATCTGTCCCAACAATGCCATTGCTGTAATCATTTGGGAGCTACCACGGGCTGCCCACCACCTTTCAGTGCTTCCATTCACTGTCCTGGAATTAAAGGAACTTTCCAACTAAATGTTCTTGGCTTCCTTTAAGATGCTGATAAAGTTGGTTTGCTGTATCTGTGTGGGGTTTTACTTCTTTAAGTCTGGGCAGCTCTGTCTCTGATTAAGTTTCTTCGTGTCAGGACCTGAGTGTCCTGTGTTTAAGGGGCAAGAAGATATTTCCTTATGGATGCCTACTAAAAATATACATTAATAAGACTCATTCCTAGATGTTTGGGTTCAGGGAGTCCAGGGAGGGCTCTGGGGGTTCAACTTTAGCAAAAATTTGTGTAATTCTGGTACAGGTAGCACATGGTGCCCTCTTAGAGCATCACTGCTTTACTCTACCTTTTCTCTATGTTATTATTAATATTTATTCAAGTCAATGTTTGGTTACCAGAAACAGAAACTCTCTAAGTTCAAATATAAAGGGAGTTTACTGAAAAGAAGGGCAAGGTGCCATTATGAAAAAGAAGACAGTGAGGTGACTTAGGAATTGTACAATTGTCAAAGAGGTATTCTGTGTTGCTTTCTCTAAGCCTTCACGGGTCCCTATCTCCTCCATTCACTGGAGTTGTATGGGAATATGTCTGTTCCATCTCATCTCTGCAGACCAGCTTTGTCCTGCTTGCCCACGGCCTTCACTTGAGAAGCCTTAACCGAGTCCTAAATTCGACATATCACTGCATTACACTCAGTGATTACAATCTCTATATTGCTTAGTGCAACATATCAAATAAGAATCTGACTAGCTCAGCTTAACTGTCTATGGATCTGATGGCCACCGTGGTGCAATAATTTGAGGTTACATAGGCAAGTGGTGGGGTCTATGGTCCTGTGTTGCAAATGTGTCTGTGAAAACCTGTCACTGAATCAGGAGTTCCAAATGTGAGGGAAGTTTCCAAAAAAGATGGCTGTGGGTCGGGATGAAATCATAACTGTAACTCTTGGAATATCACTGTCAGAGAAGTCTTAAGACTTTTCATCTTGTGAGTTCTCAGCTCAACTGCTCCCACTTCCAATTGCTCCCTATTAAACATGGCACCCAGTCTGGATGGTTCTTCTCAACATTCAAAGCCATTGGAGCCTGGCTCTCCTGTGTCTATCTGTAGTTGTCCTTCCCACAGGAACTTTCTTCTGCAGGCGAGTTTCTACTCCTCTACTTCTCCAACATGCCTTCCTTAATCTGGAATGTTTTCCATTTTCTCTGTGTCTGCTTACTTTTCCTTTTTAAAGTTTAAGTTTATTTTGAGAGAGAGAGAGAGAGAAAGAGAGAGAGAGAGAGAGAAGTGGGGCAAAAAGACAGAGAGATTCCTAAGCAGGCTCTGCATTGTCAGCACAGAGCCCAACACAGGGTTCGAACTCACAAAATCTTGAGATCATAACATAGGCTGAAACCGAGAGTTGGATGTTTAATCCCAGGTGCCCCCAAACAGAGTTCTTTGAAAGTAAGAATTAGGTCCCAGACTGAAGGCAAGAATTAAGTTACAGACAGCTATCTTCTCAAGAACCTAAAAGAGTGCAATGTAACAAGGCCACCAAAAAAGTAAGACAAAGAGCTGGAGGAAAGAGTTTTCCTGTTGGCATAAATATCTTTGAACTTAATAATGCAGTTCAATCTCATTCTTATTTTCTAGGCAATCTATTTAAAAGATTTAGCCCATCTGATTGATATATGATCTCCTTCCATATTACTGTTTTTTTTTCCTTTTCTATCCCAAGTTATTTTCATTCAATTCGTTGAGTTAAACTCAATATCCACTGATAATCACATGGGACAATGTGGTGGTAAAATTTCAATAAAAGTCAGACTTTAGTTAAGATGTCATTGTTAAAAAGAAGTTTAAATTAAAGGAGACAAGGTACCACAGCAACATACATACACAGTCTAATTAGTTTTAAAAGAAATTACCTCATAGCCAAGTAAATGTCCATTGCTTAACTTCCAAGGAATGGTGTTCCATGACACTTCAATTTCTGAGGAAGACAGGCTATTTGCAGACACTTGAGATGGAGCTATTGTAGGCTCTGTTTGGCAACAGAAAGTGAAATACAGTTATTATTTTGGTACTTAATTCAAAAATCTATTCAAGCTTTTGTTTTCAAAAAAGTACTATAATGTATTTGAAAATTCAACTAAGTAGATTATAAAATTATTTGAAAACATGAACCATGTCTTGGTCTATTTCCATTCCTTGGGAGTCAATGGGCTTTTCCTTGCTAAACAGCCACAGGAACCTGTTCTTTCCTCTGTTGTACTTTTTTTCTTGGTACCTTTTCTTCCCTTCTTTTCCTTTGTTCTCTCCCTTTCATCCCACAGCTCTTGCTTGGGCACTCCTATGCCCACAAAGGCTGTCTGTTTATTTATTTATTATGTTTTGCCAAACAAAGTCATGCTTTACAGAGTTCATTTATTCAATAAGCATTTAGTGAGTGCCTTCTGTATTCAAGGCCCATAACAGGGGCACACTCAAGTAAGATGGGCCAACTTCCAGAAGTTCACTGTTCTGAAGGAGTAGACAGGCATGCACAGAACTTATAACACAACAAAAAGATCCTTTTGTAATAAACAACTCTTAGCAGCTTTAGAGGCTCACAGTGATTCTCTCCTCTCAGGGCACAGCTCTGAGCAGAGGCTCCCCCTGCCCTGATATCCATTTCTGTGTTAAATGATCCTTCTTCTGGGCCATGCTTATTGATAGTGAGACAGAGTCTTGGTCCAAGGAAGGACCTATTGGATTTTTTCTCCTGAGTATTCGAAATTTGGTTTGGACAAATAAGGAAGGAGTACTTGAGGTCAGTCAACCCCGCGTGACACCCTACAGAGGTAGATGGTTTCTGAGGCCCCAGAGCTTCTCTGATTAATGATCTTTATGAGGTGTGCTGTTTAAAACTTACTTTGATTGGATAAGTCCTAGTACATTTCCACCAAATCCCTTACCTTTCTCACAGATAAGTCAAATCTGTTTCTGATGTTTGAAATAGAAAGACCTTTACCGAACTCATCATTAGTGGCAAGAATAGTAACAGAAGGAGGAAAGGGCAGAGGAGGAGAGGGCGAAAGTCTGTAGTTGACCCTCCTTCTAACTGCCAGCCTTTCCAATCCACGGTGCACAGGGTAGGCAGTGTCTGAAAACTCCCTGGTTAACTGCCATCTTTCCACAGATCCCTGCCTTTGTAATGAAAATCTTTGGCAACTCTTGGAAATGGGGTCCGGCTATTAATATGAAGGCTTTCTTTCTTTCTTTCTTTCTTTTTTTTTGCAAAGGTTTATACTACCTGTTTGTTTTTCTCTCCGAACTCTGTAGAAAAAGAGAGGATAAGAATAGTGTCGGGGGTATTAAAAAAAATTGAGTCTTCTTATTATTTTATACACAACAACTGTGGACCATGTTTTTCAATTTACTGCAAGGTGCTGGGGGTAGAGAAGACACTGTACAATCACATTTCATGAGTTCAGAATGGTTAAGAGCGAAGGCTCTGGGTTAAAATACTAGCTTAGCAAGTCTGTATGGAGTGTGGCAAGTCTATGAATTTCTCTTATTAAATTTCCATTTTCTTATGTATAAATGGACAATAATAATAGTGCCTACGTGTAATTCCTCCTTGGAAAATCCAAATTAGATAAAGTCTGGCAGATGGTAAATATTCAATACATGTTAGCTCCTGTCATTCTTATTAAGTAGAACCCCATGTGAGAGCCAATATTCAGCTGCTTTTGTCCCATAAAACGGCAATTTCATATGACTCTCCTAATAATACTATTTTCTAAAGAGATACCATAGTTGGGGCAGGTGTAGAAGAAAGGCAGAGAAGTGGAATGGGTCCAGAGTGGACTGGCTGGAGCTGGTGCATCACATTCTTGAGTCTGCACATTGCACACCTCTCCATGTCACACTTCCGGTCCTCTCTGTCCACCCTGCTAACATCCTATTTGCAGGTCACAGGAAACACTATAAAACCTGAGATTAGGGCATTCCCAAGAGAATATCTTAATCTTATCCCCAAAAGAAGAAAGTTGTGGAAAGCTGTGTTGTTTCTTGCTTCACAAACTGGGACTTGAATGCACTCTTCATCAAGATTTTTATAAAGGTTATTTACTTTGACAGTGGGGGAGGGGCAGAGAGAGAGGGAGAGAGAATCCCAAGCAGGCTCTATGCTGTCAGGTTGGAGCCTGACTCAGGGCTCAAACTCCCGAACCATCAGATCATGACATGATCAGAAACCAAGAGTTGGCTGCCTAACCACCTGAGCCACTTAGGTGCCCCAGCTCATCAAGAGATTTTTAACCAATAGTTACATCCTCTGACTAGTTAGTGAGTCTGGTACTTCCAAGTAGGCATGGTTGATATTTACCACCTGAAATGTGAATCTCACTGTGACTTCAGTCATTATCCTTTGGAAGAAATTTATCTGAAGTCACAAAGAACTTCCAAATCAGTTTTTGGAGCATAAGTGGTTTATTAGGTTGGAACTGATATATAATCAAAATGTTTTCCATACCTTCTTCTGCAGAGAACACTGTTGTCACTGGGCTAAATGGTCCTTCGCCTTTGTTATTATAAACACCCACTTTAACTTCATACAGGGAAAATGGCACGATGCTTTCATTCCTAAAGACATATCTTGGGGTATCAGGAGATGTAACCACTGTCTGGATCCAGTTGGTAACTCCAAGGGGACGGAAAGCAACAACATAACCAAAACCTTCACCATTCTGCAGTTCTTCGGGGACTGGCTACAAAGGAAAGACATATTAAATCACCCTTACACATGAGAATGAGATAAAAATAAATGGAGCTATAATCCTTATTCTTTTGCAAAAGCCATCAAATAATAATTGACATCGTATTAAGCGGTTATATAAAAAAAGGAGAAAAAGGTCAGTGGCACAGTCAGCTGCTTTTAAACAGACATATGCCACTCTTTCATAGCCATCCAGATAACTAATTAGAATTTTCTAAAGTTATTCAAATCTTTTTGCGCACTCTGTAGCTCCAATGTGACTTATGTATCATAAGATACGCTTGTAGTTGAATATACCTCATCTCGTAAATCAAATAAAAATCATCTAATCCCTAATGTTGAGTCTAAGGAAAGAAATTGCCCACTGATTAGATGGTTAAATATAAAAGGAGTAAAACTATAAAAAAAAAAAGAAAGTAAAAAACAGTGTATTAAGGTCAAAGTTGTGTTTAGATCGTGTCAAAAATTCCTACTGACACTCGATCACGATCTCTTAAAACTTTCTAGTTTTTCATCAACATCTTCAAACAACACAGCCAATTCTCATGCTTTTTGACTTCAAATGTGTTAATTAAAATTTTTCCTAATTACAACATAAAGCAAGAGCTGAGAGCATGGCCAGGAAGCAAGCACCTGCTGGAATCAGTGGGTGTGCATCAGTGGGGTTACAGCTGCATGGAAAGCCGTGAGGACAGCTTGAGAGAAAATAGCCAGGACTTGACTCTCACCCCTATGTTTGCCAGCCAAATGACCCTGGGCAAATTATTTAATATTCTCTATGCCTTAGTGTTTTCATCTATAAAATGTTCCAAGAGTGAAATGGAAAACAAAACAAAACAAAACAAAATCATACACAAAATGCTGGAAACAGTGATCAGCATAGAGTGAACATTCAAAAATTTAAGCTACTAGCATTACCACCCCCTCCAGTACCACCACCAGTGCCACTCGGGAGGCCATGGTGGGAACAACAACCCCCCGTGGGGGAGGATGGTGCCCAGACACTTACATCCCAGGTTATCACCAGCTCAGACCGGCTCCCACCTCCTCCACTGACTTCTGAAGGAGGCACTTCTGGAACTGTGTAGGTTAGAGACACAGAGATAAAACCCTATTTGCATTTGGTGACACTTATGTGAAAGAAGATTCAGTGCTGCTTCTTTCTTTCTTTTTTTAAACGTTTATTTATTTTTGAGACAGAGAGAGACAGAGCATGAACGGGGGAGGGTCAGAGAGAGGGAGACACAGAATCCGAAACAGGCTCCAGGCTCCGAGCTGTCAGCACAGAGCCCGACATGGGGCTCGAACTCATGGACCACGAGATCATGACCTGAGCCAAAGTTGGCCACTCAACCGACTGAGCCACCCAGGCGCCCCAGTGTTGCTTACTTCTAATAGTTGAAGTAATCTGATCACAGGCACATTATACATATGCGTATGTGTGTATCTGGATCATATAAAACATATATGCAATGTGTGTGTGTGTGTGTGTGTGTGTGTGTGTATCTTTGGGGAGATCAAATAATTTACATTTGCATGAAATTATCAAAGATTCAAAATATCTCAAATAGTAAGAAAAAAAATGACTCTGTATAAAGGTTAATACAACAGGGGAAAGTGGTTCACTAGGTATGATGGGCAATGAATCCAGCATGAACATTTAACTTGGGAATATTCCACAGTAGAGATCTAACTGGTGAGCCAACATTGGCTTTACCTAAAAAAAAATGACCTAGACTCAAATCCTCAAATCTTGTTAAGACCTGCTCTTTATAAACCTCACACAGGTGTCAGATTCCTTACTTACACTGAGAACTTCATGCTTCCTAAGTTCTATGACATAACTAGAACAGAAGTTCCCTGAAGGTGGTCTTTGTTCCCAGCTGTATCCACCATATCTAGAACATGCTGAGCACACAGTAGACACTCCTTAAATATGTGTTGTGGGGGGCACCAGGGTGGTTCAGTTGGCTAAGCGTCTGACTCTTGATTTCTGCTTAGGTCATGATCTCATGGTTTGTAAGATCAAGCCCTGCCTCCACCTTTGCACTGACAGTGTGGAGCCTGCTTGGCATTCATTCTCTCCCTCTCACTCTGCCCTTCCCCTACTCACGTGCTCGTTCACTCTCTCTCAAAGTAAATAAATAAATATTAAAAAAATATGTGCTGTGTGAATAAATAAATGGACTACAAAGATGAGCAAGGTTCCCCTATTTCTCATAATTCCTGCTGGAAATGTCACATGCATTGTCCTGAGTAAAAAAACATCATTAAAATTACTGAAATGTATTCCTTGACTTCTATTTTGGCTTAGTATCTAAAGTGATATGTGAGCTGTACTTCAAACATCCTTTTAATTAGTATTAATTTAGTATTAATTAATATTAAAGATGCTGAAAAGGAAAGTCTATTGATTCTCTCAAATGCCTCAATAATGTGATACTATGTACACTTCCTAATTTCCAGTTTCAATGTTAGGATATTATAAAAGTCTTATGGTTAATACTAATAGTTTCCCCAAATATAAAATTTTAACAATGATTCTCTCTTAATCATTGAGGGGTCAAAATATTCCTAATCACCAGTAACTTGAGCTCATTCATGGAGCATGGTGGCAAAATGAGATTTCCTAGCAGCAGAACTCCCAAATGTCATTATCCTACCAATTTGTCAATGCTTGTTATAAATGAAAACAGCATTTCCCTTGTTAACAGGGTGACTATGTCAGATAGTAATTATAACCTTAAGTGACAAAAACATATTCACTCAACATGCACTAATAAACGCTGATGATGGACTGAACTTTTGGAAATGTCACATTACATTAGAATCACTTATATGAGTGTCTTTTGACAAATGCCATATGGCCAGTTCTGCCATTAGATAGGTCAGATAATTGCAATAATGGATTTTTGAGGTTGATTCCCTGCTGGCCTGGAGACCAGTGCCAAGAGAAATGGAAATACACACCCTATTAACCCATTTTACTCAGAAAACAAAAACACTAACCTGCCTCTTCAGTTCTTACTTTTTCTGAGGGTAAACTGGGTTCTCCACCTCCAATTTTGTTGCTGGCTACAACCCGAAATTCATATTCCACCCATGGATTTAACTCGACTACAGTAGCTGTGTGTGTTTTCCCATCAATGATTTCAGGCACTAAAAAGGAATATATCAGAGAAGTGACAGTCTGCATGTCTTGGCGCTGACTTAAAATCCATTTATATGTACCAATGGCATTTGACTCTCTTCTTTTACCTGTTGTGGCAGTTTGCCAACCCACGGAGAAAGGGGTCCTCGCCTGGACAGAATAGGATATAACTGGGCTATGGTTATCTGTACCTTCTTTCCAAGAGAGTTGGGCTGTCGTATCTGTAATTTCATCTACCTTCACATTTTCTGGTGGTCCAGGTGAACCTAAGGAAAACAAAAATGCAAACACTCGGTAGTAATTCCATAAATGTCATCTTTTATACCCAAGTGAAGAATGTGTCACATGATCCATTCAATACCTACAACTGATCCTAATTTCAAAACTACTCGGGAAGAAGGGCATTTGCCTAGCAATACAATAACCACTTTTTCTTTTTGACATTTCTGCTTTTAGATATTCAATCTGGATGTGAGTCAGTAATTTCAAAATCATAGTATTCTAGGCCTGCAAATGACACTTGCTTTTTGAGGCCTCTGTTCAGTAGGATTCCTGCACCTTTCCAAATTCTGCATCTTTTACTTTTGGCATGATTTCTTTTCTTTTAATTAACTGATGCACATCTGTAGTTCCTAGTTTGCTGGCTGGAGTTGTTTTATTCTATCATGTCCTCTGGTCGTTTTTCAGCCCAGTAGCAAAGCAATACCTTGGACAGTAGCTCAGATTGGCAAATTCTCTCAGGCATTCTGGATGATCCTGGTGTTCTGGAAGTTGTCATATACACACTATCACTATTCCCTTTCATATTAAACACTGTTGCTGTATTAATGACATGCTCAAAAACACATCAGCTTGGCAGCAGCTGTGAAATGCTTATTACAGTGAGAGCTATTTGAAGGGCAGAGCTGAGATATTTATTTTGTTGAATTAGCACCCTCCTTATTGTCACATCCTCTATAGACTATTTGGGGGGGGATCAAATCAATAATATAACTCACATGCTCATATGTGGTCTCATGGTTTTTCCTCCAGTATGAAATTATTAGTGGAAATGTAAAACAAACAAACAAACAAAAAACCACTGAGGCATTCATATCTACCTCTTACTATGAGGTCGGCGGCAGATGAAACACTGTCCACCCCCGTCTGCACCATACACACATATTTTCCACTGTGTTTCAGCTGAATGTTTCTGATCATTAAATCTCCAGATGAACTCTGTTGGGAAAAAACAGGTAAGGAACACACTGTCATTTTGAAAACACAGACAGTCTTGAAGGCTGTAGCCAACAACACCATGGAGATGAAACCCATTTTTAGAGAGAAGACCAAGGTGGTTCAAGACGGAAGATTGCTACAATGGAATGTATGGAAATAAAAACATGTTAAAAACCATATGTGATTGCAGATATAGATTTCTGTATATAAATAAATGACAAGCTTCCTTTTGGGCATTTATGGTTTCAAAAGTAAATAAGGGCAGAGATTATGGTCTCAGAGTCTATTTACTTCCATCCACTAGGATGACACTTATTTTTATATCCACAGCTCAGCACCAGCTCAACTCTTCTCTCTGGTTCCAACCTCTCTGCAATTATCTGCCTGAGAAGAGGAGAGAAGCATTTAGGTATCTGGTGGGAGATAAATACAGCAGGACAAGAGGATTACCATGGTTGAAACACTTTTCTGAACACATTGGAGCTTAAAAAGCCTAAAGCCATTTAATTCTTTCAATACAGAATTTAGGAACAGTCAGTATGAACCCCTCAATAAGAAGAAATTAAAACACTTTAAACCTGAAAAATAACAGCTGTCCATAAAGACATTTGCTGGCATCCTCTAGCACCAATTAATGGAGCAAATGTATTTCTAAAAGCTCAACTTCAAATGTCCTCATTTTAAAAGAATATAAAATCATGTTCATAAAAGTATTTACTGCAGGCCAGTTGCACACATTAGTAAAAATATGGATTAAAATAAAATGATTTGGCAAGCAAAGCTCTTTGAACATGATCACTTACTGAAAAATCTCTAAACTGGTACATAAGAGGAAGCAATAGTGTTTATCGTATTAATTAAAAGGACAGTTTTACTCTTAAGTTTTCCTAGTATTTTTTAAAAGATGGATTCTACTACCGTGCTTCTAGGTAATTTCCTAAGATCTCCTACAGGGTAATTCCTCAAATATTGCTTTCTATCCTTTGGATTCTTAATGGGCTATATATTCTCTGTTGGTCAGATTCTGTGGCTTTAGCCTGAATTTCTTGAGTACTGGGAGAAAGCAGATGTGAGGTGATTGATGGCTGTAATTAAATGATAATCCAAAAACTGTTAAGTTTGCACATTTTACTTTCAAGTTGAACTTTTTTCTTTCCCTCCCTCTCTTTCTCCTCAGGGTTATTTAGAAATTTATCCTCAGGACAAAACTTTGAATGCTTGCTGACCTTTAGAAACTCTTCAGGTTTTATGAGCTCCATACACTCACAGGAGGTTTATTATCATTTCTATAGAAATCTCTTATTTTCAGGAAGTAAGAACCGTTACTATTAAATTCCATCAAGGCATTAGGTCAGTTCTTATTCTTGCTTATGTTTATTTGCTTATTTTGAAAGCAGTTCGGTAAAAGGAAATTGGAACTGGACTTTCTTTATGCCCTTAGACATATAAATACATCTTTTAGGCACACTTGCTGTTTGTATCTGTTGAAAGAGTAAGGAAGAGACAGATATTGACTTGTCATTTCTTTTCACTTATGGTATGAATGGGTGAAGAAAGAAATAATTAGTTTGCTTATGTCAAAACCAAATCACCTTCCTGAAGAAATGTAGTTGGGCTCACCATCAGGGAAAATAGAATTTTTAATTATCTTTTTACAATGTAGAGTGGAAAAAAGAAGCAATTAACTAAGAGGTGTAGACAGCAGGAACCAGTGACTTTTTTCCAGCACTAACATAAAGTTGAGGGGATGAATACGTAAATGGAAAATAAAATTTAGCAAAATTTAAGATGGCTGCTCTCTTTAATTTCTGTCTCTCTCAATAAAGCATATTTGTATTGTTCCTCTTCAACTGTTTCTTCTCTCTTTATCTATTTTTTTAATGGATCAGTACAGAGAGTTAAGATTCATCTTAACAAAAGTTCATTGAATGTTTGCCATGTTAGGTTCACTCAAGGATAGCAAAGTATCTAATACATGGTCTCTGCTCTCTAGAATGTAAACCCATGCCAGGGTAACAGATATATACATGTGAAACAAATTATTTTCATAAATATAGGAAAGTTATTTATTGAAAGTTAAACTAAATTACATGCCACAGACCATTTGTAGATAACTTTAGAATAAATGAGATAGATAATTCCAAGCCCTGCTGAGGATGTGGGAGGAACTGGAACTCATGATGATTAGTACAACCATTCTGGAAAACTAGAAGTATCCACTGAGGCAGGACATAAGCATAATCTATGACCCAAGAATTCCATTTGTAAGTATAAACCTTACAGAGATGTATGCCTATGCTCATCAAAGACATTTACAAAAATGTGTGTAGCAGCACTGTCCATAAGAGCTAAACTATACAAACAACTTAATGTCCATCACAATTGGACACTCACTTAAGGAAATACTATTAGACCATGAAAATGAATGAACCATAACTACATACGTCAACATGGCTGAGTCTCAGCATCAAAGACATAAATCAGAAGAGATAACATTATAGTAATCTGTCGTATCACAGATGTAGATTGTGGTTTTCTTTCAAAGGATGGGTAGCACCATGAAGATTTGTAGGATATGGGTCATGCTGTTTCCTGATTTCAGTGTTGGTTACCTGAGTGTGTTCATTTTGTAAAAAGTCATTGAGTTATACACTTATGATCTGTGCATTTTTTGGTCAAATATAATAGCTCTCAAAATTCAGTCATTACTACATAAGGCTATATGTTTATATGCTCCACATTATAGGCTGAAGTTGTAAAATAACATGATTCTAATTCTAAACTCCAATTTCTTTCACAAGAATGAAATATTTGGTAATAATAATGTAAGTAATTGTGCCAATTAGAACATCCTATAATTTCTTATCAAGATGTAATTGAATATTCTGACATTGCAAAAAGATAAAAAAGGAAAAGAAAATTCCCAAGGGAAGTTTCACTTATGTCAAACCAGTTCTTGTCCTCATCAGTTTTTCATTGCTCTTGGTTACAATATAGTTGATTGCTGACTGACTGTGATAAAGGTGAGAGAAGAGGTATGTCCAGAAAAACACCAGGAAAATTAGTAAAGTAGAACTCAAGAAAACTGAAAAATGTTGTCAAAATGTGGCAAAGCAGTACTCACTAGATTATTTTCTTAACATATTTATCAATAAAATGTCATCCATTACTTAGATATATTTAGATTCAAATGAAACAACTTAGGAACATTAAAATCATCAAGCACATTCTTAGGAACACTATTAATTCTTTGAATAAAAAATAGCTTGGACTGATGAATGGATAAAGAAAATGTGGTGTATATATATATATGTATATATATATATATATATACACTTACATATACATATACATATACATATACATATACATATACATACACACATACATCCACACAATGGAATATTACTTGGCAATCAACAAGAATGAAAGCTTGCTATTTGCACCATGCAGATGGAACCAGAGTGTATTACGCTTAGTAAAACAGTCAGAAGAAGACATATACCATATGATTTCACTCGTGTGGAATTTAAGAAACAGATGAGCATAGGGGAAGGGAATAAAAAAAAAGAAAAAAACAAAGAGGGAGGCAAACCATAAGAGATTCTTAAATACAGAGAACCAACATAAGTTTTCTGGAGGGGAACGGGTGGGGGGCTGGGCTAAATGAGTGATGGGTATTAAGGAGGGCACTTGTTGGGATGAGCACTGGATGTTATATGTAAGTTACGAATCGATACATTCTACTCATGAAACCAACACTAAACTGTATGTTACCTAACTTGAATCTAAATTAAAAAAAATAGCTTGTAGCTTGTTATCTATTAAATTAGTCTGTTAGTATTTCTTTGTATTGTTTTCCTGAACTCATCCTTTTCTCCTCTTCCTTCAAATACAGTGGACCAGAACTGGACAGATGCAGAGTCAAAGCTTCATTTTTTAAAAAATCTCCCATTCCTACTTCCCTTAGATCTCCCTCTCAAAGCACAGCAGTGCAATTCTCAGTCTTTCCCTTTTCAGTGCCATTGATCAGAGATTTACTCAGAAATGGAGCCTTTACTAATGGGACAGGCCTATTCTAATCACTTACAGGACTCTGAAAAACAGGAGACATTTCACTAAGTTACATGAATTGTAGATTTTCTGAAATGCCCTATATTTTAAAAATAAGATAATTTACTCAAAACTACTGATTAAGCATCCTCCTGTACTTCAGTCACGAGGGATACAACAGTGAAAAAAATAACTGTCCATATGTTCATGGAGTTTGCAGTTGAAAGACAGTCATTAATCAAATGACTACAACATACCAATGTAAAATTACAAAGTAATAACGCAAGCTCGAGGTACATAGAGGTATCTATGATTTTCTGGAGTTTTGGTGAATTGATAGTTGAACTGATATTTGCAATACGAGTACAAGCTACCTAGAAAAAGAGGGTTAGAGAAAAAGGCACTTAAACATATACAAAAACGCTAAGGCAAGTGAGAACATAGACTATTTAGGAGTACAGGGGAGAGAGGCTATCAGGGGTATAGTTAATCCACAAATTGTTGATTTGTCCCCAGAAAACTTAAAGTTCACTGCAGATAGCTTCAGGTTCATATTTATACCTTGATGACAATGAAATTTTAAGTGTTTTCTATTTAAAAAAAATGTTAAGGCTTTGCTAGATTTACTTGATTATCCAATTATTTGTTCATCTAATGATGTAGATGTCCCCTAGAAAAAAATTACATCTAGAACATGTTACAGGTATAAACAGTAAATGGATTTATAAGCCAAATCATCTTTGAAATAAATGCTAAGGGAAAATTCAGTGTGCATGAAATATAGAAGAGGAGCTTATTAACTTTTCCCTATATTTTCTTAGGTGATGATGCTAATGGAATTTTTGATGTAATTTAAAGAGTGCTCTGCTCTCAAAAAAATACTACATGATGTGATAACCCATGCCAGGCAAAAACAAATAAGCAGACAGATCATTAATAATTATAGGTTGGCTGAAAGTACACTGTGATATCTACCATATGCTAAAAATCAAGGTATAAAATAAACCTTAGAACTCAGGAAACCTCTTGAACAGTGCAAATGTAGCATAAACTTCAATATAACAAATTATCAGCAAAAACTAATTTCCTAGTAAGCACTCTCAATGTAAATGCTGCTGCTGGACTGCCAAGAAGCATAATTTTCCAGTTTACGGAGGGAAAAAAAGCCTTTGACGGCTATTTGGAAGGCGAGGTTGAATAAGAGATCCACCTCCTTTTTGTCGCTTTACACGGCCTGTTATTGCATAGATTCCAATGTTAATCATTCATCCTGTCGCTGGGTTGCCTTCCAAATCCTGACACTGCATGTAAATCATATGCAGGTGCCTTGAAAACAGTCAAACCTGCTGGTTCCTTTTGGAACCTGGGTGGTGTTTTCCTCTGTGAAGGTCCCTGAAGGAATTGTTGGTAGACATGAATATCTGACCAACCAAATTACAATGTGCCCCCACCATCAATCCAAAACAGCTGCAGTAAGGTCACTTCCATTACAGATGTACACTGTTCAGGCAAGGAGGAGAAATAATCAGCAGTCCTGAGACCGGAAAAACAGGTCCTAACACTAACAGTCTTAGTTTGTTGACTGATTAACATCTTCCTTGGAAATTTTCTGAAGCCTAGCTGTCTGAACAGATGATACTAAAGGCAGAAAATGTGTTGTCTATTCATATCAAAATTTGCTTTATTTTCTTTGATACCAACAATTTGGAATAATTGTTCCCTTACTGGATTGAGAGCTCCAGCTTGTTCCATCATAATGGTTTTTGGAAGAGTGACACATAAAAGATGACAAAAACTCAGTCAAAGGCACTTCATGCATATTTTAGGTCATGTCAAGTGCTCGTTTGCTGTAAGGTATCAGCTTTTCTACTGCAAACCAAGTTCATATTAACAATATGGGACACTTTTTTTCTGGAGGGCGGTGTGTTGATGGAGGACCTAACTAAGCATCCGTGATTTCAGGATGCTTACTCTTTGTTCCCATAGTAATTTTAACTCAATGTTTTCTAATGACTTCATTCACTAGAGTCACACCTCCACAATTTGGTTTCCTGCATCCTAGTACCAAATGCTCCTTACTCCTTTCTTAAAATTATAAACTTTCTTAAGCTTATATTTATATGGAAATTGATATGGAAAATGTATGTTTTCATCTTAAACAGAAAACTGCTGACCAAAATAATCATTACCTGCCAAAATGAATATGGTGAGTAGAAAACAGCACAAAGGACACACTGTCCACAATAATGTACATGGGTATTAGCTGGACACTTTCAAAATCTCTGAGACTGAGACCTTTGCTCTTTTAATTAAAAGGGGACTTTAGCAAGTATTAGAGAATCGTTAGTGACAAACTGAACATCATACTGAACCATTCTCCTTGATTTAACCTAATGATTGAAAGACAATTAAAAACATAATAGATCTCTCACATTCTACCTTATTATATATGGCCTATGAGTACATGGTCTGTGCTTTGCAAAACATGGGGCTCTCCAGTTCACTAAATCCAGCAGTGCTCAATGCTGGCTGTACAGTAAACTCATCTGAAGAGTGTTTTAAAAAATACCAGAAATGCCTGGGCCACATTCCAGAACAATCAAATCGGAATGGACTAGGAAACAGAGACCCTTTATCTGATTCTAAAGTGTAGTCAGGGTTAACAATCTTGATACCTCCTAACATTTCCATTCTTCATCTTCACTTCATTTACAACTAAAACGTTCTAAATAATCACTCATGTCTTTCCCTAACTTTAAAATTCTGCAACTAATAATTGCATGAGAAAAGCATGAGGTTAGGCTGTTTACTGATGGGCTCATAAGTTGAGAACAGCGCATGGGTGAGAAAACCAGTATTTATGAAACAGGTACTAGAGGTCAACGACAAGGCTTATTTCCTTGTAATCAGACTGCCTTGGTATGTTCACCATAATTAAAAAAAAAACCAGTAGATACTGAAATAATTCAGCACGTTGACAAAATTTCTATAGATTCATACAGAAATTTACTATTTGTCAACATGAATCATTCCAGGATTCCTTTTTTTCTAAAAAAATTTAAGTTTATTTATTTATTTTGAGAGAGAGCACAAGCAGAGGAGGGGCAGAGAGAGAGAGGGAGTGAGAGACACTCCCAAGCAGACTCCATGCCAACAGCACAAAGCCCAAGGATTCCTTTGGATTTAGGGGTCAAGTCTGACATAGCATGAAAGCATTTCACATCATGAGAGGCTACCCTGAGTGACAATTTAACTTGTGGATTAAATCTCTCTCTCTTTTTAAGTCCTTGTATCAGAGCTTAAAATTTAGAGATAGTAGATTCATCCATTGTAGAATAAAAAGACTAGTATATAAGAACAGGAATCTACTCATACAAAGGAATAAAAAGTAATTGTTTCATGAAACCTTGGCTGAGTGTGTCAAATGTATTTTTACTTCTAGTTTCAATTACTATTGCTATGTAATAAATTACTCAAAACTTAATGGCTTACAATAACAGTGATCATTTATTCTGCTCTGGAATATGTAATTTGAACAGGGATCAGTGGGGAAAGTCATCTCTGTTATAAATCTCATCAGCTGAGGTGGCTGGCAGGGGACTGGCAAGCCCATTTACATGTTTGGCAAGTTGAGGTGGGCTGTTGGCTGGGAATTCAGCCATACCTGTGGACTGGGGACTTTAGTTCCTCTTGAGGTAGACCTCTCCACAGTGTGCTTGGGCTTCCTCATATTATGGTGGCTGGATTCCAAGAGAAATGGTGCTGATGGAACAAGATAGAAATGCATGCATTTTTATGAGCTAGCCGTAGAAATCACATAGCGTCACTCCTGCTGTTCTTTATTGCTCAAAGAAGTCATAGAGGAGTAGGTTTTAAGGGGAAAGTCACAGATTTTACCACTCAATGGGGAAGGGTCTCAAGTCATACTGAAAGAAGATGTTGAATATGGGATGCTGTTATAGCCAACTTTGCAAACACGACTGGCTACCCTCCTCCAGATCTCTCTGTACCTACAAATACTGCCTCCTTTTTTGGGCAGCCAACCTATATGCACTATATCTAAAATGGTTCCTTCATCCTCTGCCTTTTCCTGGGGTTCCTCCCATCAAGAGATCCGAGGGAGTGAGAACAGTGAGTATGGGGTAATTATTCACCAAAATTTATCCTTACAGTGTTGTTTTGAGGGGCTGTACTGATGACTCAAAATAAGTTAACAACAACAGCCCTTGTCTAGACACCCTTCCTTTCATGTCAGTAGACTATGTGTGAGCCAGAAAAAGGACGCCTAAGCACTCACAGAGAATACAATTATGTCCTCTCCCAGGAGAACTACTGGGAAAGATATCTCCCTATGTTTATTATAATAGCAGACCGATATGTTTCAACAGTACTCCTGACACCTCAGAAGTGTAGATTTTTCATCTCAAGTCTTACTGAAGAAGATTAAGTATGAGAGACTAGGTTTGAAGTCAAATATGACTATTGTTAGGCTATTTTTCTGGTAAAGACGGTGATCTAAAATTTTAGGCTCTGTATAAGAAAAACAGCGTAAAAAATCAGAATGTTTATGGTAATAAAAGAACACCTAAAATCCTGATTTTTGAGTCTAAAATTTTAAATTGCCCCAAATGAAACATTTATTCTTCACTTTCTTATTTAGTTTCAGATCAATTAAATGGTATAATTAAATGTCATGCCTTGCAAAGTAGAATGATTTTCTTTCTGAAATTGGGACATAAACTCTAAGCCAGCATGAACAATTACAACTCAATAATAAAAAGGCAAATAACCCAACTAAAGAATGGGCCAGCCACCCTGACTTCCGGTTTTCAGTGTATAAGCAGCTTAGCATCACACTTTGTCCTAAAAGCAAGTAAAAAATTGAGTGAACTGAAAAATCAACAACTCTTCTTAGATGTGGTACATCTAAGACTGAGGTCATAGAGGAAATCACTATCTCCCAAACTGGAAAAAACCACATGTAAATCCTGAGAATCCTAATTTATTAGAGCTGAAACCCGTGAGTACGAAGTGCCCCAGGAGCTAGTACTGGGGTAGACAAACCTGAACTGTGATTTATGAATTGCTGGAGGGTCAGTGTGGACAAGCCGGAGAGCTACAACTCTAGAGAACGTAGTCATAGGTGGTTCCCTACGTTTCTGTGAGCTGTACCTCCAGAAGCTCTATCAGGTTCTCACAGTGAATAGCAGAGAAAAATTCCCCTGTGTTTCTGGCAGGGGAAAGGAATAGAACCCATGTAGTATTTTGAAATAAGAACATTCTGTTCTTAACAAGGCTTGCTTTCAGGAGAAACTATTTTATCAGAGACTAACCTGCTGGGGTTTTTATCAGAGATAAATACTTCTGAGGGAAAGGGAATACCCAAATCCAGCTCTCTCTAGCCTTCAACATGGGGGAAGGAAAACAGACAAACTCCGAGCCCTGCAGACATCTCACCAAATGGGTGAAGGGGAACACGAAGCATTGAGAAGTTCACAGTCCAGGAGAACAGGCTGACCCAAAGAATGAGACCTAATCAGAGGACTAAAGAATGCGTTCCCTCACCCCACACCTTATACCACATTAGTAGTGACCAATTTACTGCCCCATGTCTGTCTAGCACATCATGTCTGCCCTTCAACAAAAAATGACAAAGCACATTAAAAGGCAGAAAAACATAGTTTGAAAGATTGAATAAGCATCAGAGGACACACCATGTATGGCAGGAATGTTGGAATTATCAGACAAAGAATTTAAAAAGAATTGTGATTAATAGGATAAGAGATATAATGGAAAAAGCAGACAATATGCAAAACAGATGGACAATGTAAGCAGAGAAAGGGAAATTCTAAGAAATAAAAAAGAAACACCAAAGATCAAAAATATGGTAACGAATGATTTCATGGGATCAGAAATAGAGTAGACATGGCTGAAAAAACAATCTCTGAGCTTGAGGATATGACAATTAAATTTTCCAATACTGAAAATCAAAGAGAAAAAGACTGAAAAAAAGAATAAAATATTCAAGAAATGTAGGATAACTACAAAGGTATAATATACATTTAATAGGGATATCAGAAGGAGGTAAAAGAGAGAATGGGAAGAGAAGTAATATGTGAAGCAAAAATGACTTAGAATTTCCCCAAATTAATATCAGATACCAAACCTCAGGTCCAATAAGCTCACAGAAAACTAAGCAGGTTAAATGCCACAAAAACTACACGTAGGCATTATCACATTCAAACCTCAAAAAACACAAAGAGAATCTTGAAAAATTCCTGAGGAAAAAAAGCACTTAACCTGGAGAAAGAAAAAAAGAGTTACATCCAATGTCTCCTCAAAAACGAACCAAGAAAACATATGGAATGAAATACTTAGTGCTGAAAGAAGAAACCCACCAACCTAGAGTTCAATACCCTGAAAAGTAAAAGGAGAAATATACACTTACTGAGGCAATAAAAAAATATTAAGGAAGTCGGTTGCCAGTAACCTGCATTGTAAGACATGTTAAAAGAAATCCTACAGAGAGAAGGAAAATGATATAGGTCAGGAATTTAGATTCACATAAAGAAAAGAAGAGCATCAGAGAATAAATAAGTCAATGCAAAATAAAGATTTTCTTCTGTTTGTTCTTCATAGATATAATAGTTAACACTTTGTTCAAAATACTATGATCAAAAGTGAATTTAATTTGATAAATAAATATACACATATGTATAAGTGAAATGAAAGACAGCAATGATATAAGGGGTAGGAGGAAAGAATTAGGAATATTTTGTTATTATTAGGTACTTGCACTACCATTGAAGTTGGTTTGGGTTATTTGAAAGTGGAGTTGGATTGGTTATAAATACATACCGCATACTTTAGGATAACTACTTAAAAATATTGTCATTGATATACTAAAAAGGGAGAGAGAGTGGAGTCCTAAGTGAGCATAAAATGCTCCATTAAAACAACAAAAGGCAGAAAAAACAGTGAAAGATAAAAACAAAAACAAAGAACAAGGGCAAAAAATAGCAAATGGAAGAAATATGATAGCTACTAATCCAACTATATTAATAATCTCCTTAAATGTCACTGGTCTAGGGACACCTGGTGGCTCAGTTGGTTAAGTGTCCACCTTCGGCTCAGATCATGATCTCGTGAGTTGTGAGTTCGAGCCCCACATTGGGCTCTGTGCTGAGAGCTCAGAGCCTGGAGACTGCTTCAGATTTTTTGTCTCCTTCTCTCTCTGTCCCTGCTCCACCACACTCTGCTTCTTTCTCTCTCTCTTTCTCTCTCTCTCTCTCAAAAATAAACAAACATTAAAGCAAATTTAAAAAAAAAATAAAAAAAATCAATGGTCTAAATATCTCAAGCAAAAGATGGAGATTATCAGAGTGAATTAAAAAGCAAGAGCCAACTATATCTTGTCTATAAGAAACCCACTTAAATATAAGGACACATCTAGATTAAAATAAATGGATGGAAAAAATATACCATGCTAATACTAATTTTTTTACAAAAAAGTGGGAGTAGCTATATTAATTTCAAACAGAAGTGACTTTAAGATAAGAAAAGTTACCAAGGACAGAGAGAGGCATTAGCTAATGATAGAATGGTCAATATTTCAAGACATAACAACCATTAATGTATACACCTAACAAGAAAGAACCAAAATACATAAAGGAAAAAACTGATAAAAACTGTAAGGAGAAATAGATCAATCCACCATTATAGCTTTAAGAACTTAAAATCCATCTATCAAATGAACAGATCCAACAAGTATTAATGCAGTAAGAACACAGTTGAATGAACAGCACTATCAATCAACTGGATATGATTGATATCTATAGACTACTTCATCCAAAAATAGCAGATTATACATTCTATTTAAGCTCACATAGAACATTTACCAAGAAAGACCACATAATGAGCCATAAAACACACCTTAACAAATCTGAAAGGAAAGATATTCTGCAATGTCTGCTCTCAGAACATCATGGAATTAAAGTAGAAATTGATAGCAGAAAGATAGATGAAGAGATCTGAAAACTCCCCAAATATCTGATATTAAACAGCACACTTCTAAAAAACATGTAGGTCAAAGAACAAAACCTCAACACAGATTTAGAAATATTTTGAACTAAATATAAATGAAAATATAACTTATCAAAAAATGTGTGGGATGTAGAGACAGCAATACTTAGAGGGAAATTTCCAGCACTGAATGCATATATTAGAAAAGAAAAAAGATATAAAATCAATAATCTAAGTTTCAATCTTAAGAAACTATTTAAAAAAGACAATTTGGGTGCCTGGGTGGTTCAGTCGGGTTAAACATTCAACTTTGGCTCAGGTCATGATGTCACGGTTCATGGGTTTGAGCTCCGCATCGGGCTCTGTGCTGACAGCTCAGAGCCTGAAGCCTGTTTAGGATTCTGTGTGTGTCTCTCTCTCTACCCTTCCCCCACTCACGCTCTCTCTCAAAAATAAATAGACATTAAAAAAAATTTTAAAAGAGAGACAAATCAAAAGTAAGCAGCTGAAAAGGAATAATAAAATTAAAAATCAGTGAAATTGGAAACAGGGAATAAATAGAGAAAATTAATGAAATCAGAAACTGATTCTTTGAAAAGATCAATAAAATTGATCAACCTCTGGTTAGGCTAATTAAGGAAAGAAAGAGAAAACACAAATTACCAGAAAAAAAAAACCCAAAAAACAAAAGACAGATACCACGATGGATTCTACGAACATTAAACAACGAGCAATTCTATGTTCACCAATATGAATGCTTAGATGAAATGGGCCAATTCTCTGAAAGTTACAATCTGCCAAAACACATACATGAAGAAATAATCTCAATAGAATTATACTGTTAAACAAATTGAATCAATAATTAATAACTCTCCCAAAAAGAAAGCAAAAGGCCCAGATGGGTTTATTGGAAGATTCTACCAATCGTTTAAGGAGGAAATTATACCAATTTTATAATCTCTTACCAGAGATAAAAGCTAAGGGAATATGTGCCAAATCATTTTATGAAGCCAATATTACCCTAATTAATACTGAAATCATACAAAGACACTGCAAGAAAAGAAAACTACAGACCAGTATCTCTCATAAACATCAGTACAAACATCTGCAACAAAGTATTAGGAAATCAAATCCAATAATGTATAAAAATTTATACAACACAACCAAGCAGGATTTATCTCAGTTAGGAAGGACTGGTTTAGTATTTGAAAGTCACTTAATGTAATCCATCACATCAAGAATCTGATAAGGAAACATCTTTGGGAAAATGTCTATTCATTTCTTCTGCCCATTCTAAATCAAATTATTCTTGTTTCTGGTGTTGAGTTTTATAATTTCTTTATGTATTTTGAATCATAACCTTTTATTGGATATATTCAACAAAGAATGGGGAAATTTCTTCAACTTGATTAAAAAACATCTAGAAAATACCTACAACTAACATCATAATTAATGGTCAGAAACTTGAAGCTTTCCTAAGATCAAAAACAAGGCAGAGATATTTGTTTTCATCATTACTCTTCAACACTGTTCTAAAAATCCTAGTAATCCAATAAGACAAAAAAAAAAAAAAAGGAATAAAGGGTATACATATTGGGAAGAAAAAATAAAATAAATGGTCTTTTTTTTCTCAGATGACATAATTGTGTATGTAGAAAATCTGAAAGAATCAACATAACAAAATGCCTGGAACAAATAAGCAATTATAGAAATGTTTTAGAATAAAGGTATTCTGGTATAAAAAGATAATTTTTTCTCTCTTTTTCCTTCAGAAGTAATCTTCCATCTCACAAGAGTAAGTACTAAGTCTCCAACTGGATTTGCGGGAGACAGATATACACTTGATCTTAGCCAAAAGTCTGAGAAGCGATTGGGGGAGTCAGATATAATTCTAAATTCTTCTTTAATATCCAAAATACTAATAAGCACATAGAAAGATTCTCAGTCTCATTACCGATCTGAGAAATAAGAATTGGGAATAATGAGATATCACTTCTCAATTATCTGTTTGGCCCAAAAACAAACAAACAAACAAACAAACAAAACTTAAGAGGAAAAAGCAGGTGTGGGAAAGGATTTGGGGAACAGACACCCTTAGGTTCTGCTGATAGAAACAGAAATTGCTGCCCCTTTCCTGGAGAACAATTTAGAAACAATGCTACCATTATTGCTAATAGTAGTAATAGTCATAACAATAACAAGAACAAGAACATGTGTTATTCTAAGTACCATATGTGTGTGTGTGTGTGTGTGTGTGTGTGTTTGTGCATGTGCGTGTGTAGTACCTCTGAATAATGTACTATTATCACCTCAGTTTCACAGATAAGAAACTGAGGCAAAGAGAGATAAAGATCAACATTTCATAAGGGAATGAAATCGGTTTTAGAAGTTGCAATTCTGAGTTCAGGTTTTTTAATGATGAAACTATATAATTCGAATCAGATCCAGCAATTCCTTACCTGAGCAAATATCCTCAGAAAACTTTCTGAGAATTATTGACAAGGCTTCACTATTATTGCTTCAAAACACTATTAGCTATTCTCTTCCTTACCTAGTTTCTTACTTTAAACACTCTCAGAATTACTTCAACTGGAATCTGTTAGATATTTAACACCATTGAAAAATCTAAGAAAAATTAAAAGCCTCACAATACATAGCTGTTTTATTTCATACAGGAGCAGTGAATTATTATGATTCTTTCCCTGTCTTTCTCCCCATCCATCCATTCCTTCCTCTCTCTCTTCAGCCACCCATCCATCTCTCCTTTACCATTAAGACGGTATTGTAGTTTTCTTTATTTAGGTCTTGCGGACCAATGTGTAACTTATCTTAACATATATCTTATCTTTTATTATTTTTAAAAATGTTTATTTTTGAGAGAGAGAGACAGACAGAGCTCGAGAGGGGAAGGGCCAGAGAGAGGGAGACACAGAATCCGAAGCAGGCTCCAGGCTCCGAGCTGTCAGCACAGAGCCCGATGTGGGGCTCAAACTCACAAACCACGAGATCATGACCTGAGCTGAAGTCGGATGCTCAACTGACTGAGCCAGTCAGGCGCCCCAACATGTATCTTATCTTTTGAGGGAGTTTTTTGTCCTATTATACTTTCTTATTGGTTACTGTTGGTACATAAGAAAGCTATTACTTTTTGTAAATTTACCTTGTATCTAAGTAGTAGACTTAACTCTGATTAATTTTTTAAAATTTAGAGTTGACATTATTGGGTCTTGAGTAGCCTGAATATCATTTTGTCCTCAAATAATGGTATCTTTGTTTCCTAATTTTCAGAGTTAAATCATTTATTCCTGTCCATACTTTATTGCATTGGTCCAAACATTTCCAAATGATTTTAAAATAATGGTATTTGTGCGTTTCCTTTCTTGTTGCTGATTTAAATAAAAGTATTCCTAGTATTTCTCTTTAAGGACACTTTTGGGATGTGGAGGAATTATTTTTCTGTGTCTGTAATAGGTCATTAATTTTATTGCATGTCTTCTAGGTACCCATTAAAAATAGTGTGGTCTATTTTATTAGTTTTACTGATATGATGCATGCACCTTGACTAGAATATCCCCATGTAGTTTACAAAGGTTATTATTATTATTGTTTTAATATAATGTTGAGTCTGGTTTGATACAATTTCATTTAGGTTTTCATACTATATTCACAAAATTAATTTATATCTACAAATTATTTGCTATCTTGCCAGGTTTTATTATTAGGAGTATGTTAGCTTCACAAAATAAATTGAAAAGATTTTTAAATTTTTATGTTGTCAAATAGTTTATGTAACAGAATATTTATCTATTTCCTGAATACGTGAGAAAAATTACCAGTAAAATTTTCCAGCCCCAGGGGCATCTGAGTGGCTCAGTCCATTGAATGTCTGATTCTTTTATTATTATTATTCTTATTTTTAATGTTTACTCTTGACACAGAGAGAGACAGAGCATGAGTGGGGGAGGGGCAGAGAGAGAAGGAGGCACAGAATCAGAAGCAGGCTCCAGGCTCTGAGCTGTCAGCACAGAGCCCAACACGGGGCTCGAACTCACAGACCGAGAAATCATGACCTAAGCCAAAGTCGGACGCTCATCTGACTTACCACCCAGGCACCCCGAGTGTCTGATTCTTGATTTCAGTTCAGGTCATGATCTCATGGTACCTGGGATGGAGGCTTGTGTCCAGCTCAGTGCTGACAGCGTGGAACTTGCTTGGGACTCTTTCTCTCCCTGTCTCTCTCTCTCTCTGCCCTTCCCTTCCTTCCACACACACACACACACACACACACACACACACACACTCTCTCTCTCTCTCTCTCTCTCTCTCACACACACACACACACACACACACACACGCAAAATAAAAATAAATAGACATTAAAAAATTATCAGGCCCTAAAATCATTTTATTTTTAGTGAGGGGGTGGCTGGTGATGGTTCTTGATTTACATGTTTTTATATTAATGGATATACTTAGGTTTTCTAATTCTTGTTAATTTTGATCATTTATATTTTCCTATAAACTTTCCATTTAATTGGATTCCATTAAATACATACAAGTTGAACATGGAATGCTCTGTTTTAAGATACTTCTTTCTGATCTGTTATAATCTTTCTCATTTCTAATTTTAGCTGTATCTTTATTCTTCACGGATATATTCTACAGCTTATCCATTACTTGTTGACATTCTATCTATCCCTTTTGTTTTTCTACCTGCTTTGTATACAATAGTTTTGCTATTTTTTCCCTAAATTCTACAAGGGTGTGAAAAGAATGAAAAGAAATGTGTATTTTCCATTTGTATGGTAAATTTTTCATATGTATCTGTTTCTTCCATTATAATATAGCATCAAAAGAGTCTTTTTCTAATTTTGGCAAATTGATCTGTTGGCAGTTAGAAGAAGCGCTCTCAGACTACACACCAATTTTGTTTCTCATTTTTCTCTTTGCTTTTGACTTGATATATTTTAATGGTACATTATTTACAGTATTATAGTTTATGATTATTATACCTTCCTTACAGAGCAATTTTTTTTCAAAATATATTTATCCTCCTTACTCTTGAGATTTGCCTTCAATTATGACTTTCACAAAATCACACTTGGTTCTCTTTCTTGTTGCATTTGACAGATAAATATTGCATATCTTTTCACTGATATCCTTTTATTTATAGCCTTCATTGTTTTAACTCTGATATTTTTATGGGTTTTAGCTCAAGCAACATGTTACTTGATTTGACTTCCGCCAGTGTTCTTATAAATTTAAATTGTACAGGGTTTCCACTAGGGGTGGATTTGGACCATTCATCCTAATAAACATTTTACTTGACGAACACACCCCTGGGGTGCCAATCACACTGTAAGTAGAAACTGAGACTCTATATGCCTGGTTGAGCGAATAATGAGTTAGGGAAATAAACTCAACCTCAACTGTTTTGTGCCTCTCCCTTTTTCCTAGAAGCATTGTAGAATCTTGTTTATTCATCCCTGAGCAGCACTGTGGGAGGAGACGGACTTCAGGGAAGTGTTCAAGATGAGTAAGAGTGATTTCTCTGTTCTAATCCCAGTTTTATAGACTCCTTCCGGAGTATATTCTCTTTTTTTTTAAGTGTTTATTTTTGAGAGAGAGAGAGAGAGAGAGAGAGAGAGCGAGCAAGCAGGGGAGGTGGAGAGAGAGAGGGGGGAACAGAAGATCCAATGTGGGCTGTGCGCTGACAGCAGAGAGCCCGATGTGGGGCTCAAACTCAGGAACCATGAGATCACGACTTGAGCTGAAGTTGACCGCTCAACTGACTGAGCCACCCAGGCACCCCTCCTGGGTATATTCTCTTAATGATCCTTCCAAGTCAGGAGACATTTTGAATTTGGACAATATATAAAATTTATAGGACACTCCAAGTGGGGGATGCCTAAAAACTTAGAGTGTCACTGCAATTAGTGTTTGGAATAAGTGCTTTGGCTGAGATCTGTATTTACGATGAACATATATATGCATACGTACCTTTTTTAAAACATAGTTTTATATTATAAAAGAACTGCTATTTTCAAACTTTGAGTCCTCATACCCTGATAATTTCATGACACAAATCAATTTCCAGTGACCACAATGTATTATGATACACAAAGGGCTACTTTCACGGATATTTTTTTCTACCACTAAGAGCTGGAAAATGCATCAAGTCTCGAGGCTCATGACTGCTGCCGTAACAAGAGTGAGTCCGGGCTGTGACAGATAAATCACACTGAAGTCAGCCACTCAAGTGAATGGCAGACTGGTTGTCAACACTAAACCTCTTATTGCTTCCAGTGACTTTTATCCACACACATTCTAATTCATCATAGATCCAATTCCACAAAATGTTTGTAAAGCTGTACATCTTGGCTCTATACATTCTTCATTTCTAAAGCACCTGCATCACATCAAGCTTATCAAAGCATATCCATTGAAACATCCATTACAATATACACTGAACCCTTGCTGTGTTTTTGGTTTGAAAATTTCTATTTATAGTGAGCCCCCCCCCATATCATATATCTAAGTCCAAAAGGTAACTTATTACGGAAGTCAGAATTGTCCTTGAATGTTCTTAAAATTATACTTAAATTGCCATGCCCCAGATACTAAGGTCCCAGCTAGTAATGTTCTTTTGTTTTTCTTGAACGTTGGGCTATTATCTCTTTTATCCTGTTAGGGGAAGCTATGGTATATTTAAAAGTAGAGAAAGATGTTTTACTGGGGTGAAGGATGGAATCTCTCTGCTTTCTATTTTATTTTATTTTATTTTATTTTATTTTATTTTATTTTATTTATCTTATATTTTGACTGAGTGTATGGTGTGGAATTATGTCAGTTAAACAGGATTATAATAAAATGTTATTGTACACATACTGCTAAGTCTACGTCTCTTCTTATAGCCGCATATATATGAAATAAAAGTGTATACACATGAATATACACCTTCTTACATACATAGAAATAATGTATAAAGATATGTAGACATAGGGAAATGGGGAGAGAACAGTGTTCCAGGAAGAGACCACTGTCTGTGAACTCTCATGGTGGGAGTGAACACAGCATATACTAAAAACTGATGTGAGAAGAGACCAGAAAATGAGGGACAAAATGTTAAGCAACTCACTGATGGCATCATCTAGTAGCCACAGAACCTAAAACTCATATGTATCTGAACACAACTGGGTTGTTTTTCCCAGTCACACCACACTGTGCCTACACTTCAGATTTGCATGGCAAATAGTGGGCTTAAGTGGCATTTTTTTACTGCTCATTTATTTATACAATTTTGGTTTGTCCCACAGGCACAGGCCGAAGCTTGTCTTTGGATCCATACCTCGTCCCGTGATATGCCAATTTGGTTTAATCACTTGGTTTAACAAGCTTTTCTGAATGTATAACCACGCAGAAGCCTGTGATTGGCAGGATGTTCAACCCTACACAATGTATCTGATCTAAATTGTTAGAGCTTTCTGAGCTTATAGATTTGTCCCAAAGGTGTGTGTTTTTTACAATAAATGAATGAGTATTGAATACTCAAGGTATGGTCCAATAATACCCTGTTGTATAGTCCCAATGACAACTGGCTGAATCAGTTAAGAACTTTTAGTGGATTTTCCATTTTTTAAAAAAATGTTTTTAGTGTTTATTTATTTACTTTTGAGAGACAGAGAGGGAGCACAAGCAGGGAAGGGAGAGAGAGGGAGACACAGAATCAGGAACAGGCTCCAGGATCTGAGCTGTCAGCACAAAGCCTGACATGGGGTTTGAACCTGGGAACCATGAGATCATGACCCCAGCTGAAGTCAGACGCTTAACCAACTGAACCACCCAGCTGCCCCTCTTCCATTTTCTAAACTATGCCTCCCCCTTTAAAAATATGG
Organism: Acinonyx jubatus; assembly: GCF_027475565.1. Classification (NCBI taxonomy): domain Eukaryota; kingdom Metazoa; phylum Chordata; class Mammalia; order Carnivora; family Felidae; genus Acinonyx; species Acinonyx jubatus. The sequence continues at coordinate 125,165,675 of NC_069383.1, read as the reverse complement.
TTCTTAGGGGTGCCTGGGTGGCTCAGTCAGTTAAGCATCTGACTTTGGCTCAGGTCATGATCTCACAGCTTACGGGTTCGAGCCCCACATCGGGCTCTGTGCTGGCAGCTCAGAGCCTGGAGCCTGCTTCAGATTCTGTGTCTCTGTCTCTCTGCCCCTTCCTGCTCACACTCTCTCTCTCTCTAAAAATATAAATAAACATTAAAAATTTGTTTAAATGATAAAAAAATTTAAACAAAATAAAAATATGGTTCTTAACATCTACCTTTTTCTGCAACTTCCTGACTCACACTTTGCTGCTTTTCAAAACAGGTGATATATCCATGAACATACTGGATAAAGAGAAGCAGACTCTCCAGGTTAATGTGAAAGCTGCGATGAATTTATAATCAGAGGACAAGAGTTGTTGTGTGATTCCCTTCTCATGCAACAGAAAACCAATTTACTTAATTGCCTGTGCTTAAGCGTAATGTCTTCTTGTATGGCTTACTGTTCTATACTGATGGGAGAATATTAAGTTACTAATGGCGTAAGTCCATAAAAAAAATTCATAGGCCATGAACTAGCATGCTAGAAAAAGAACAGATTTGGCAGGTGGTAGAATTAATTTATGAAATGTCATGTTTTAGATACCTGACTCTTGTAAACAGATGATTTTATACCTGATGTAGGCCCTATCATTCAACTAAAAACAGGTAAATTACATTAAAACCGCAAATATTCTTAACTCCAAGCTCCTCTTACAGAAAGCAGTCATCTGGCTCAGTCTGAAGTGAGCACTTCCTCAAGAATGTTTGATGAATATTAAAATCAAATTACTTTGGGCTTTTAGTCTCTCGTTATTTCTTTAGCATTAGTGAAAATAGAGGACACTCTATGCAATAAAACACCATCAACAGTTTAAAATCCAGGTAAATCACAAACACCGTTATCTACACTAGACAGCAAAGGTAACTAATGTTTCAAATCTAAGAACTAAGGTTAGGACAAGAGCTGAGTTAGAAAAGAAGCTTTTTCCAGAATTGATAATGGGACTTTATGAAGGTAACATTCTAGTCTTTTCTCTTTTCCTTTGCCTTCCCTCAGGGAAAGGACGAACCCTAGGCATGGAAGAGAGTTGCCTGAGAATACTGGCATACGCCTTTTCTTACTGCTACAGAAGAAATTTGTGACTTTTTTTTTTTTAAAAAAAAAGGGTATTTAAAGTAATGGTGAAAGAAATGCTTGTAAGTTGTAGCCACTGGTGAAGTCCTCCCAGGCCTTGAATTGGTCAGAATAATTAGAGAAACCAGAACTTCTAAAATGGAATAAGCCAGGTAAAAGAAAATGGAAAAGGCAATGAAACTGCACATAACTGCGGCTGGTTATCTAAACATCACCACTTTTTTATTTCTTGTAAGAAACCATCTGCAATGTTTACTAGGGCTGCTGTAACTAAGTGACACAAACTGGGCAGCTTTAAACAACAGAACTTTATTCCCTTTATAGTTCTTGAGGCCAAAAGTCTGAAGTCAAGCTCCCTTTCTAAAATCTCTAGGATAGGACCCTTCCTTGTCCCGTCTGAACTTCTGGAAGCTCTAGGCATCCCTTGGCCTATGGAAAGATAGCTTTAATTTCTGCCTGCATCTTCACATTGGCCCTTCCCCTCTGTGTCTGTGTCTTTTTTTTTTTTTTCTAATTGTATTTATTTATTTTGAGAAAGACAGAGAGAGAGAGAGCGCGCGCAAGTGGGGGAGGGGTAGAGAGAGACACACATCGAATCTGAAACAGGCTCCAGGCTCTGAGCTGTCAGCACAGAGGCCCACGCTGGGCTTGAACTCACAAACCACGAGATCATGACTTGAGCTGAAGTCAGACACTTAACCGACTGAGTCACCCAGGAGCCCTGTGTCTGTGTCTTTACGTGGTGTTCTCCCTATGTTTGTGTCCAAACTTCCCTCTTAAATTTTGTTTTCATTGAGGTAGAGTTGACATACAATATAATATTAGTTTCAGGTGTACCACATAGTGATTCTCCAATTATATACATTACAAAATGCTCACCACAATAAGTGTAGTTAGCTTCTGTAACCATACAAAGTTATTATAATATTATTGACTCTATTCCCCTACACTGGATTTTTCATCCCCACGACTTACTTATTTTCTAATTTCAAGCTTGTACCTCTTTATCCCCTTCATCAAATCTTCTTCTTCTTATAAGGACATCGGTCATACTGGGCCCATATCAGGCCCATTCTACTCTGGTAGGACATCACTACAACTTAACTAAATGTATCTGCAACAGCCATAATTCAAATAAAGTCACCTTCTGAGGTACCGGTGTAAAGAAATATATTTTCTGCACCTCGTTTACTGTCAACTACCACACTCGTACTTAGAACACAGCACAACACTTCTGACATCGTGTGTGTGGGTTCTCCACACCAAGCAATCCTTGGACACAAGTTGATGCCTTATAATTCAGTTCTGAGGCTATCTGCCTGGAGTTGGCACTGGATCCCATGAGTTAAGAGCTGAGTCCCAGAGGACTGGCCACCATTTAGACACCAATCACAAGTCTCAGACAGTTACCTAATCTTCTGATCAACTAGCTGTAAATCGGGGTTCCCATGGCACTCTGCTTGGGTTCAATTATTTGCTAGTACAGCTCTCCAAACTCAGGGAAAGATTTATCTACATATATTTGTTTATTGTAAAGGATATATATGTAAGAAAGGGTGCAGATGAACAGCCAGATGAAGAGGTTCACAGGATGATGTTCAGGAGGGTCCTGAGTGCAGGATCTTCTGTCCCAGGGGATTTGAAGGGTGCCACCCTCCTGGCAGGTAGATGTGTTTACCAAGCCAGAAACTTACAAAACTCCACACTTTTGGGATTTTTGTAGAAGCTTTATCACAGTAGGCCTGATCAATTATGAACTCAATCTCTAGCTCCTCTTCCCTTGTCAGAGGATGAGTGATAGAGCTAAAACTTGCAAGCTTCTAATCATGGTTTTTCTGGTGACCAGGCTTCATCCTCAAGCTGTTCAGCAGTTCACAAAGAGTCACCTCATTAGAACAGAAAACTTCCTATCACCCACGAAATTCCAAGGGTTTTAGGAGCTCTGTGACAGGAACTAGGGGCAGTAACCAATATATTTTATTATTTCACAATTAGACTTCAGGACTTAATCTTTTCTGGGGGCTGGCAAACAACTGAAGTCATAACATTACCCTTTTAAGTTGCACACGGTACTAATGTGTTGTTACACCTGTCTGTATGTGTATCTACATTTAATAAAAAATAAAATCTTTGTCAAAAGATACAGCTGAGTTGTCCATCGTGTCATTTTTTTTTTAATTCAAAGGACAAAACTTGAACTCTACTATATACCATTGACGTCTTAGCCAAACAGAATGAAGCTATCCCTGAGTCAAAATGAAGAGGCCTCCAAGGGCAACTGGCCTTGTGATTCTGGATTCACAGACATATGCCAGGCTGGAGGGGAGGGGGAGGGTCTGCTCTTAGTTTGTGTGGCCCACCAAACACTGTGGTCACTTCTTTTTATTTTTTTAAAGTTTATTTATTTATTTTTTAGAGAGAGAGAGCAGGGCAGGGGCAGAGAGAGAGGGAGAGAGAAAATCCCAAGGAGGATGTCAGCACAGAGCCCGATGTAGGGCTCCAACTTGTGAACCGTGAGATCATGACCTTAGCCGAAATCAAGAGTCAGATGCTTAACCAACTGAGCCACCTAGGCACCCCAGCACTGAGTCACTTCTTAACAGTTCTCCTCAAAGTATCAGTTCTTCCTTGAAATCTGTAATTATTTCTGAGATAGAACCATCACAAATGCGGAGAAAGAGTGGAACGTAAGAAAATATTTGTGTTTTGGGCACATACAGATTTAGGCTTGAATCTAGGTTCCATAGTGTCTAGCACAGTGACCCCAGGCAAGTTAATAAGCTTTTCAAATCCTTAGTGTGTGCATCTGTGAAATGAAAATCCTCACTGCTAATGCCCAGAGTGATTTCAAGGATCAACGTGGATAAAGCTCCTGGCTTGATACAAAGGAGGCCCTGAGTAAATGTGACTTGGTTCAACTTCATAATATATATGGCAAGTTGAAAGTCAACACCTTATAAGAAAACTTTCTTCTTCCATAGGGTGCTAGTGACCAAATTTTCATGGTGATATGTATAATTAAGTATTTAATATAAATACAACAAATATCACTTTTAATTAAAATTATAATTCACAGGTAGAAGTCACTGTGTTTGCTTTCTGGTAACTACAATAATAAAATTAGATCACAACAGAACTGGGAATGAAGATTTACTCACAGTGCAAACATTCTCAAGCATCACATATGCGCCAGGTGTTCTTTTAGGGACGATGGGACACAGCCACAGGTGATAGAAACAGCAGGAAGGAAGTGGTACAACTTACCCCACCAACTTTCTCAAAGTGAGATCCATCTTTCTTAAAATCTGTGAGGGCTCCATTGAAATACCAGGTAAACATGATGTCTAGCAAGGGATCATGTTGCACTTGGCAGGGCAAAATGACACTTTCGCCAACAGAGACATCCATGTTGGATGGTGCCAAAGTTATTCTCGTTGGTTCTGTTAAGGGAACAATAAAGTTTTAAATAAAATTGTAGTGTTTTTATTTTGATGAAAGCATTTTCACAAGCTGATTTCTAACCTAACATGTAGTGTGCATAATTGAAAGTCTTCAACATTAATATAGACATTTTTATGCAGATTTGTAATGTATTTCTTTGGATCTACAAATTTTTGTTAAAATAATTAGGAAATTTGAATTTATAGGATACATCAGTTTAAAAATTAAAGTCACCTGTAAACAAGGTTCTACTACTACTACAAAATCAATTTTAACTTAGTTTTACTGCTTTGTGAAATATAGGGGTAGAAAGAGAAACCACTGAATTTTCACTAACTTTGAATGACTCAAATGCATTACTACCAAAATTTAAATACACTCAAACATTTGAAAGGCCACACAAAAGACATCCAGAACAGGTACTGTAAGAGGGATACTAAGTTAAAATGCTAATTAAATGCCTGTTTTTCCCTAAATGTCCACATGTGCATTTCTTTCTTCCTATCATTAACACAGCCCTTCCAGCTGTTCTGAATTAAACTTCTTTTGACCCCACTTTTCCATTGCTACTCATTTGTTGACTCCGTATTGCAGCAAAAGTCCTCCAAAGAATCATTTATGTATACTGTCTACAATTCCTCTAGTAAATTCTCTCTCTAATCCACTCTTGTTAGGCTGTGGCTTCCCGCAACTTATTTGCTTTTAAGGTTCCCAGGAATCACCCTGTTGCAAACCAATGGCACATTTTCCAATTTCATGTACTTAATTGATGTTTCAGCAGTATTTGCTCCCTTTCATCACCGTCTTCCTGTCAGTTCACTTTCTTTGCTTGGTTTCTGGAACGGGAAACCCTCTTTGTTTTCTAGTACTGTGCTGGTCACTGCTTTGTGGTCCCTCTCCTTTTCCTACATCTCGTAATGTTAGATTGCCTCAAGCTCAATCCTTGGTCTTCTTCTTTTGTCTTCACTCACTCTTGGTGATTTTATCTAGACTTCTCTTTTCAAGTACTTATCTGTATGCGAACAACTCCCAAATGTGTGTTTCTATCCTCTATCTGATCTCTCCTTCGAATTCAGGCACAGCCAAATGCTAATGCTTTGGCTAAGGAAATGTAAGATGGAGCTATGTGTGGCACTGACAGGCAGAAGCCTGGAAAAAAGTAAGAGGCCATCTGAAACGTAGTCTTTCCTCTTCCACTGTGATGGGCAATGTGCAAGAGAATGGAGGCACAAGGACCCTTTATTCCTTAATGTAGACAGCATAGCTGACCCACCATGGACGGTGACATAAGCAAAAAGTATTAGCTTATGCTAATATTGTTGTTAATGGCAGAATACTGTGGTCTGCTTTCCACAGAGCCTGGTGAACATTTCACATTTACCACATCCAAACCGAACTCCTGATCTGCCTCCTCCCCAAAGTGTGCAATCCTCAGCCTTTTCAATCTCAGTTGTTATGATGGTCATTCCTTCTGTTATTTGCCAAACGCCCTGCAACCATCCTTGTCTCCTTTCTTTCTCTTGGGCCTCATTGGTCAGTAACTCCTGTTGACTCTGCAAGCCCAGTATTTGCAGAATCTGATCCTTTTCCATCAACTCCTCTGTTGTCACTTTCACTTGAGTCATTATTGCTTCCTGCCTGGTTTGCAGCCATGGTCTTCTGAGATCTCTCCAACTTCTACTCTTGATTCCCCACAGTCTGTTCTCATCAGAGTAGCTACATCAAAAGTTTAAAAATATATTTTACATCATGCCACTCTCTGCCGATTTGCACCAGCCTCTACTTTTCACTTCTACTAAAAGCCAAAGTCCTCACAAGGTCTACAAAGTTCTTCCACGATTTTCCCCCAAAGAATCTATTAGTTAACTCCTCTGTGTCGACAAAATCTCTCTTTCTCACTGGGCGTACTCCAATCACCATCTTTCTGCTCCAGCTGACCTCTCCCACACACTACTCTGTATTTTCTCAATTGTTTGCATTTTTTTCCCTTGGATAATTCCCTCATTTTTTATTCTACTGTGTATTTTCTTTCTACCTCCGGTAGAAGGTAAAATTCATGAAGGCAGAATCTTTATCAGTTTATTTACCAACATAAGTCAAGCACCGGACACACAGCAGGTACTCATTTTTTTTTCTCAAATAAATAAACAACATATATGTGCAACTGTAAATGACTCTCATTGATGGTAAGGATTGTTTCATGGACGTCAAAAAATCCAGAAAATATCAATGATATTGTGCAAGAGTACATTCAAAAGATCTGACATAACAGAATAGCATAAAATTAGGTCATCAGCATATGCTATTTGTAATTCTTTTGCCTATCGTACTTGCACATAACTGATATGTTCCCCAGTGCATACTATGGTATGTAAAGAAATAATAAGAATTGTTCTCTTTATTTCCACCTGTTAAAAATAACAGTGCAAACACAGGTTCTATCTTCATAGTGCACTGCATAGTATAAACAATCTGGTTTTTTCTTTGCTCTTAATAACATACCATACAGCCCATCTCTACATAAAGCAATCTTTGGGAAATGTACCTACCAGTAACAACCAAGCGCGTTGTGCCATTTGCTTTCCCAAACTGGTTTTCTGCTATGCAGGTATAAGTTCCAACGTCAGCTTTAGTCACATTGACTATTTGAAGTCCTCCGTCTTTTAAAAAAGAAATTCTAAAGAAAATACAAATTAGACAAATAAGTGTATATTAGTCATTTTTCCCCAAATAGCAATTTTTATAAAAGTATTAGTATTGCCTTAAGCTAGTATTTTTATTTATTTTTTTATTTATTTTAATGTTTATTTTCAGAGAGACAGAGACAGTGTGAGTGGGAGAGGGGCAGAGAGAGAGGGAGACAGAGAACCCCAAGCAGGCTCTGCACTGTCGGTCAGAGCCCGAGGCTGGGTTCGAACCATCGAAACTGTGAGAACATGACCTGGGCCAAAACCAAGAGTCGGATGCTTAACCGACTGAGCCACCCAGGCGCCCTTTAAGCTAGCATTTTTAAGTCCAGTCCTTAGCCTTCTTGGAAATAAAGAAAATTAAAAGAAAAGTTATACACATACACACATGTGCACACACGTGCATACACACGCACAAAGAGCTGAGTAAGAAAAGATGCTCTACCAATCGGAACTTTTCTTGATATTTTTTATGCAGCCCTACTTAGCAGCATTACTTAACATTTCACTTACTTTCAGGGGTGCCTTAATCAAATAAGTGTGAAATGTTTTCTAAAAATATATGGTGTGGTAGATTGCTCATGATGGGTTAGCCTTGTAAGTTTGGAGAAAATAGAAAATAGACAGGACACTAACTCGCTTAACTTTAAAACAGTTCATGAGAAAGGAGAAAACTCTCTTTCCTTTACATAATGAACTTGGGAGAGTCACATTTGACTCCATATAAACTCAAATTTTACAAAATCACACGTTCATGGTCACCTGTGAGCTACTGCAAAGAATCTGGGCAATACAAATGAACATTACATTAGAGTTTCTGAGCATATGCTTAAGATACTTAAGGCTTTTGCATCTAACTAATTCATTAAGGAAATACAAATGAGTGCCTTACACGTGCTAGGCATTATGAGACTCTCTGGGATTACAGTGTGAGCAAGAAAGAAAGTCTCCACCTTCACGGAAATAAGTCTAATGAGCAGCTTAGACAATACATAAGTAAGTGAGAGAAGTTCAGATATTTGGGAAATACTCTGAAGGAGACAAACAGGATGACACAATAAAGAGTCAGAGCTATAAAGAATGTTCCCTTGATAGGGTGCTTCAGAAATGCCTCTGACAAGAGGTATCATTTGGAATAAGAATAAAGAATGAGAAAGGGTCTATCAGTCATTAGTCAGATCCATGAATCTTTACTGCCTATCTTGTCGACCTATAATTATTTTCCTTTCTTTGAATTCCTAAAATTTTCACTACCCATATCATTCATTTAACACTTAGGATGCCTTTTATCTTGTATGGTTCATATCTTTGGTATCTGAGTGTCATATCAATCTAAAGAGAGGGTAAATTTCTTAAAAAGGTTTCCAACCCCGAGTCAGCATGACATGATATAGTAAACCATGGTCAATAAGTGTTTGCAACTTTTAGGCTATACAGTAGATATGAAAGGACGCTGAGGACCTCAGACTATGATGGGATGATCTCAACTCAATTTCTGGATATTATCCTGTTTGATAGAAGATATTGAGGCAAGTGTCAGAAGTGTGGATAGTCCGAGTTTATGTATCAAAAATATACAAGATATATCTTTTACATTACATATAACTATTTTTCATGTCTTTTATATTACATATACATGTACATTCCTTTGATGGCCTGTCATTCACATTCACTCAAATCCTAGTTCCATTTTCTTGAGTGAGAAAGTGGTGGAATCAGAGGCAGCACACACAGACCTGCTCATGATTCTAGGCAGAGTATCCATGAATGTTTGTTGTTCAGGTGATTTGTTGTTTGTTTGTATGTCAAGAAATGTTTGAAACAAAAGGGTTTGAGAACAATGCCCTAGAAAGCTAATCAGGGAACACAGAACATTGTATTTTAATTTGAGGAGCAAAGCAGAAAGGTTAAAAATGCCAAGAACTTTCCTAAGTAGCTGGGACAAAGGTGCTTTATCTGATTTCCTTCATGGAACCCTCACCACTTTACTGGGTATGAAATGCAGGCTGATCACTTTTCTCAAAGAGATGATCGAAGAAAAATCACTTTATACCTTAGCATATCAGAGAACAAAGATTTTCTTAGACAGTGTGCAATAATAGTTGAAAGAGGAGACTCTGCAGAGGGGCACAAGCAAATAAAACACTTAGGATATGGAGAATGTTTTCATAAACATAGGGAGTAAATGGAAACAAATGTGAATCTGATCATGTAATTCTGCTATAACCCTCATCCCTGGCTTAGACCGCTTCTCTGGCATTACACTGCCCATAGGAGAAAAATTACACCCTGAGCCCAATATCTATTTTTCATTGGGACCCCACCTCTAACTTTGGAAGGCCTTGTGAATTCTACCCCTTGTTTGCTTTTCTCCAGTCACAAATACCTTCTTTTAAATGCTTTTATGCTTCTTATTGTCTTGGGACCTTTGTGCACACTATTTCCTATGTGTAGTTAATGTGTACTTATCCTTCAGATTTTGGCCACTTTCCTGAACCATGGGTCAGATTAGGTGTTCCTGTAAATGATGATAGATCTCCTGTGCCTTTTTTACAGCATCTGACAACTGGCCAATTACATATTTGTGTGCGCCCTTGACTAATTTCTTCCCCTAGTAAGCTCAGAAACTGTAAGCTCTCTGGAGGTAGGAAGAGAGTCTAGACAGTGTCTGAATTACTCACTGTTAAACTCCTAGAGCCTCGAACCATTTATGCCATGGACTAAACGTTCAAAATTAATACCTGTTGAGTGAACAAATGACTGTGCGTTTAGAGAGTCACTACAGAAGAACTTGGATTAGTGAAGGCAGGTTGCAGAGCATTGAAGACGTAAATTTCAAGGAAGTAAATTCAGAAAGTGTTTCAACTATTACACACATACACATATATTATACACATATATATGTGTGTATACACGCACACGCACACACGCGCACACACACACATATATGCACATGTATATGCATACAGTTTACCCTTGAACAACATGGGTTTCAACTGTGTGGATCTATTTATTTGCAGATTTTTTTCAATACAGTATAGTACTGTAAATGTATTTTCTCTTCCTTATGATTTTGTTTTTAATTTTGGAGAGAGAGAAAGCATGATTGGGGGAGAGAAGCAGAGAGAGAGAGAGAGAGAGACAAGGAATCTCAAGCAGGTCCCACACTTGGAACAGAGCCCAGTGCGGAAGTTGATCCCATGACCCTGGGATCATGATCTGAGCTAAAATCAAGAGTCGGATTCTCAACTGACTAAGTGACCCAGATACCCCTCTTCCTTACAATTTTCATAATAATACTTTCTTTTCTATAGCTTACTTTATTATAATACAGTAAATAATACATATAATATATAAAATATGTGTTGTGTAAGTTATTGGTAAAAGTTATTAAGACAATAGCAGGCTCTTAGTTATGTTTCTGGGGAATCCAAAGTTACACTGGATTTTCCACTTTGCATGGGGTTGGTGCCCTTAACTCCCAAGTTGTTCAAGGGCCAACTGTGTAAATATAGAAGCAAAACAGAGAAAGATGAGACAATAGAAGGCAGGATGAGAGAATCTAGAAATTCATAGGATAAGAGGACTACAAATGTACTTTTACTATGAAGGAAGAAATTAATCAAGAGGGAGGGATGAAAGTAAAGTGGGGGAGAAAGGGAAGGAGGAAGGAAAAGAAAGACAGTGAGACTCAAGTACTTGAGAAAAGTCTCAGACTGAGTACAAACAAGGGCAATGCTCCCGATCCACGATGATTGCTAATCCTATGTGTAAAACTTTTTGGCCATGACCCTCAAAGAGAATAGGATGTGACCTAGAGCACTGCTCAATAAATTTTACCTACCGTTGCTATCAAAAAAAATTTTTCCAGCTTTGCTGGAGATGTTAATATGTAAAGACAGCAAGCTAGAAGATGATATCAGAAGGTCTTAAAGACATTTAAATAGTGGGGCAACTTCATCTGCCCTGAGTTAGAGGGTGGAGGTAGAACTGGAAGCTCCAGGAAGCTGGGCAATTGACCACTTCCAAGATTAGCAAGCATGAAACCAAAGTAAAAAAGGTCTCTGGTTGACTGAACAAATACCCAGCTTCAGCTTCGACCTTCTGATTTGGGTATCACACAATGGAGACAAGCCATTTCAGTACCTTCACATGCTATGAATTAGTGTAACAGCTAAACTTCCAATACAATATAGAACCATTAGGGATATTGGAAGAATCACAAAACCTGTAGTGTGTAAGGTTTAATAGCTGTAAATGAACAATCCTATCCTCGTGACTATGCTGAGATGAGTAACCGTTTCAAAAGCAAGGCTAACAACTCAGGAACCACATGGACTCCAAAACAAACATATTGACTCTCAAAGAATGCAAACTCTGTACATTGTAAAATTTTGAGCTAATTGGGTATTTTCTTCCTAAATTGGTTCTTCCAGTAAGATCCAAGAGGCCCACAGGGCATCTCACACAACATAAAAATAAACAATATTCAGTAAATGGATGGAGTAATTGTTTCTCAAAAGAAAACCTTCAATAACCCAAGCTTCCCTACAGAGATCCAAAGTGAAAATTTTATACCACTTCAGTATAAATGAAATTGCTTTCTAAGCTTTCTGGGAGCACGTTTTGTTGCAAACGGATAGCTGAAAATGTAGATAACAATGAGTAACTCTAAGTCTTGGCACAAAAAGTTAAACAGAGATTTATGAGATTAACATTAAGAAATGGGGTACTCCAGTTTCCTTTGAAAAATGCAGACTTTAAATCACTGTGGCATTTTAACTCCTTGATCAGTTTTACAATATACCTTTATATATCCCATTTTATTACTCTTTCCTTTTGTAATAAAAGAGGTTAATTATTTCACTTAACTTTGTGCAGTCTATGGTTAGTTTGGGATAAGTACACTTAATTGCTCTCAGCTGCTCTAATGGTCCATTCTGTAATGCAGTGATGGCATTGAATTTGACTGTTAAGCAACACTGTTTGTTCAGAAAGTTGACTGTTATCTAGGCAACACTCACCTCTACTTTATGAAGATATATAATCATCCATAATAACACAGTGTGTTTCAGAATGCAGAAAGTGTGGTATATCATGCATACAAGGCAGGATTTCTGAATACATTGTTGTACCTTTGCCTGTGTTCTGAATATTACGGTAATTTATTCAACTTGAATTTTAACAAACATGCTGCAACTCTACATTTTCTCAGGAAACACATCTCAGTGGAGATGAAATCACATGAGATCGTAATGATTAAACTAGCTGTACAGAAAATAACAAACCTATTTTGGACTTCACTGTTCGAGTACATATTCAAAAAGATGGATGCTTACAATTAGCCATAAGAGAAAAGTACTCACAATGCATATATTACAGGATAAATAATGACAGTTAAGAAAAACAAGTATAAATTGATGAAAATGCATGAGAAAATAAGTGTCGGTGTAAAAGAGCACCGAGCGTAATGTTCTCATTTCCAGCTCCCTCTCAGCCTCAAATGCTTGGTGAAATAACTTCTGCCCCCTGAGTTCAAAGATAACGTACACACACTATTTAGGAAAATAATATTAGAATTTTCATTCTTTTAGCTGTGCCATTTTGGGCTTTCGTCTTATAAATTCAACAGTGTTAGGTTAGTGATTTATTGGTTGGCACATCTCCAAGGAAAAGAGAGGCAGAGCGGAGAAGATTCGGCAGTTAATTATCCTATTTTTGAACAAGCAGTAGGCTAATAATATGCGGCGTTGTTATTTTGTTGGACACACACATTACATGGAACAGGCACCCAAGGTCCTAGAGAAATGTCCTTTTTTCATATCAATGAACATTGCTTCATATCCATAAGAAGAGAATCGATTATACAGGAGCATAATTATTACTTTTATAAAACCTTTCCAAAACCACGTCTATCATGACAAATACATCTAGAGCTAAATTTTTGTTATAACAGTGATGCAATAGGTTTTCTTCTAAAATGGAATCAAGCCAAAAGAACAACAGGCCCCTAAAAGGGGATTTCCACTTCGAATTGTTATATAGAAGTACTCATCTAAGTAATTCATGGGCTAGAGGTAATTCCTTTGAAACATTCAAATCCTTATCAATGAAGTGTATGCAAAAACGATAAATATTTAGATGTATGAGGGAGTAAAACAAGGCAAATAAACAACTCTCCTCCGATGGCTCACATATTTAAAAGAAAGTCTCAAAGGGAATACTTATTAAGGCTCAAAGGGTAGCAGCCATACTTGACACTATTCTCCCTTGCGTGAGACAGAGATTCATAAGTGAAATCAAGGACAATCAAAATGTCAGCTGTCTGGCTTATACTCCACATAAAGCTGATGAAAATTGCTTCAGTGAGTAGCATGGTTTCCTGATATTTCATCCCAGAATTAGACAGACCTAAGCACCTTGGCACAGGTGGACAACCCCAGGCCCTTCCTGTAAGCACAAGCTCCCTAACCGCATGGCAAAGAGAACAGCAAAATATATGCGTTCTCTGTAGGCAGGCAGTGACCAAGGAGAAAGGAGGGGGCTGAGTTTTAATGTCAATGTTTTCCACTCAGTTCAAGAGTCAGACACTTTCTGTGGGGAGGGGTCGAAAAGTGATCCAAGTGTTACTTGCTTGGGTGCTCTTCTTCTCAGAGTTTAGCCTCTCTGGAAGGGAGTTCACCCCCATCAAGAATACTAACATGCAAGACATGTTATGTGCAAAAGGAAAATCCAGCGACTCAAAGGATATGGAAGATGCCGGATATTTTTGGCTATCCAGAAGTGATTCCCCTTTCTTTGGTAAATGACATGGATCTTCCTTTGGGGAATTCATTTCACCTCTTCTATGCAGTCTTGGTGGGGATATGACTCAATATCCCCTGTGCTTTCCAAACTGAGGGATAGATACATGACACAAATAGAGTTTCCCAAACTTTGTTGTATCCCAGTCACCTTGAGGACTCCTTAAAATACAGGTTGCTGGATCCACCACCACATTAGATCTGGGATAGGGCCCAAATATTTACATTTCTAACAAGTTCCCAGGTGATTTCTTGTGTGGCTGATATGGGAACCACACTTTCAGTAACAGTATTCTAAGCTATGCCCATTGGATTCTCCCTCCTTCAACTTTAATTCGGGACACAAAGACAAAAATGATGGTTCATTCCTTCCAGCCCTTGCTCTGAGAAGATGATACAATTCCTTCTGCCGGGATTTCTGGAGCCACCCAGTTTTCTGTCCATGCTTGAGTCAGTTTCTGCAACTTATCTAATAATTCTGAGTAATATCCTTAAAATACTCCTCAGCTATAGTTCCCAAATCCCTAAAGGATATATAAGCAAGTACAAGTTGGTGCCATGCACATAATATTTTTTCAATATATATTTGCTGTCTTAACCAATATGAAGGGTTCAGAGACAATCTTCTATAAAGAGAGGACAAAGTTTTATCACAAATCAGGAGTGGCCTCCGAAACACCTGCTGTGATATCGTGCTCTTGCAACATAGGATGGTTTTGGCCCCACTATTCTAAATCCAAGGCCATCTTCTATTTTAGATACCCATCAATATATAAGTGGTCATTTACTTTTGCAGTGTGACTAACCTTGCTGAGATACAGAGTTCTTTGACTATCTGAAAAGTCTGGAGGACTCTACGCAGGACAAATACACATGCATACAAAACAATTACAACAGATGTGATAAAATTCAAGACGAATCATCTAAGGTTCTGTGGACACCACGTTGGCAGCTCCTGTTAGCAATTCAACTCATCTAATGATAATAAGATTGT
The DNA here is from genome assembly GCF_027475565.1 of Acinonyx jubatus. NCBI lineage: Eukaryota > Metazoa > Chordata > Mammalia > Carnivora > Felidae > Acinonyx > Acinonyx jubatus. The sequence goes on along the minus strand of NC_069383.1, from coordinate 125,150,586 downwards.
GTTTGAAACCTCTCTGTCTTGGATGCTTCAGTTTTAGCCTTTTTAGATGCACCTTATCAAGATTTTCCTTCATGATGACTGTGTACATTTGGTGATTAGCTCCTTAAAAACTATCTTGCACAAAAATGGGGGGGTGATATAGACACGGAGAACTGGTGGTTGCCAGAGGGGAGGGCTTTGGGTGATGGGAACAAGGGATGGAGAGGAATGGGAGGTACACGCTTCAGTTATGGAATGCATAAGTCATGGGGATGAAAGGCACAGCATGGGGAACATAGTCAATGGTATTGTTATGGTATTGTATGGTGACAGATGGTAGCTACCCCTTTGGTGAGCATAGCCTAACATATAGACTTGTGGAATCACTATGTTGCACACCTGAAATGAATGTAACATTGTATGCCAACTATACCTCACTTATTTTTTATTTAAAAAAAAATTAATGTTTATTTATTTTTGAGTGAGGGATGGAGGGAGGGAGAGAGAGAGCAAGCAAGTGCCGGGGAGGGGCAGAGAGAGAGAGGGGGAGACACAGAACCCGAAGTAGGCTCCGGGGTCTGAGCTGTCAGCACAGAGCCCAATGTGGGGCTCGAACGCACAGACCATGAGATCATGACCTGAGCTGCAGTCAGACTCTTAACTGACTGAGCCACCCAGGTGCCCCTCAATGAAGCCTCACTTAAAAAAAAAAAACAGTAATGTTGCATAGCTCAAGAATGTACAGTTATCAGACCACACATTCATCCATAACCTGGGGTGGGTCCCAAGAAAGGAAAAAAAAATCTTTATTACTCATTGAGAAGTCACTTTCTTTTATTTTAAGAATATTGACTGTTAGTACTACATTCCTCAATGTTCTCTTCATGACAACCCATTGGATTCAGATATACACATTGTATATTTCTGCCTAGGAAGTGTAGTGTATCTCCTTATTAAATGGTTTTGCTTCACCATTTGTGGACATCCTGAATTATATAATTGGCAGTATTTCTCTCTGTTCCTTTGTTAGCAGAAATCTCTGAGCCAAAATTGTACATCTAAACAAAGTGAATAGATCTGTTGGCAAACATTTTGTAAACTTACTCAGATACTCACTCAACAAGTACTTATTGAACATGTACTATGGACCATGCTCTGTAATAAGCAGTAAGGATTCACTGGTAAGAATTCAGGATGTCCTAATATAACTTACATTCTAGACAAATGGAATGCTGGCATTTTTTTTCTCCTCAATTTCTTCTCCTCAGTGTTCACTTTGTGTGTACATTTGATAAACTGTCTCAAGTTCTTTTAAGGATGAAATATGCTATATGTAAATGAAATAAACTAGAATATAGGACATCAAGCTATTAAAATGAGGCTTGAGTAATAAAGAAATAATAAATATAGAGAGGTGAAAATATTTTAAGCACCTAGAAAAACATGTTATTTATATCAAGTTTTAAAATACTACCATTTCCCAATTAAGTAAATTAACAAATACCATGGAAAATTAAGTGCCTAATAAAATCTTAAAGGTAAAGTTAAACATGTCTCTTTCTTTAGTATTTGAATGTACAAGGCCGGGAAATAATTTTTTCCCAAACAAGATAGACTTATACATTCAACCTCAATTAAAGATTTTTTTTTCAGGATGGCATACTCACAAAGGGTCAAATGCTTTCATCTTCCCACAGAAATGGCTCTAGCAATGAAATCTTCATTAAGATAGAATTTAAAAATATCACAAATAAAATCAGGGAGTGGAAAACAGGTTAAAGTGCAAATTGAATTGTTTTTAAGTTTGTTGGGCACTAGGAAATTTAACTCAGTGCACCAACTCATTAGAACTAATACAACAGATCATAAATTATGAATAACTCCTTCTAGCATTGAAATGTGGGAGGTGGCAACCATCACCTCTGAAACACATGTTTATTCTTTTTTATGGAAGTGGAATGGTACCTCACCTAATCAACCATCCATCCACCCATCTATCCACCCATAATTCTGTTAAGGGTTCAGCAAGGAGGAAGAATTAAAATATGGAACCTTTCTTATTTTCAGTAGGAAGACTCAAGTAACCTTCTATGTAAAAAAAAAACAAAACAATTTTATGTATTTGTAAGACATTGTGGTACACTAAATAAGAAAATTATAGGTATTTTTATGAAATGGAAGCTACTCAATAAAGAATGAAATTCACTTCGATAAATATTTTTTGAGGACTTACGATGCTCTAAGTGTTTTGGAAAATAAGACTAAGAACTAGCCCCTACCCTTTGAAAATTTACAGTCTAATGGCTGACGGGGAATACATATAACTCATGCACAACTAACTGTAAAATGTGATCATCTGGCATGAAATTTTTTATATCTAATGAACAAATTCATCCAACTCCATTGTCAAAATACATAGTCTCTTCTTTTCTCCATTTCATTTACTGTTATCCTAAATCAAGCCTCCAGTAAATCCTGTCCTGCCAACTACAACTGCTTCCTAAGCAGATTTTTTGCTCCCCTCCTTTCTTTCATTAATCCACCTTACACACGTCGGCCAGAGTTATCTTTTAACCAGATCATGTCACATCCCTGCATACAGACCTCCAATAACTTCGGGGCACCTGGGTGGCTCTGTTGGTTAAGCATCCAACTCTTGATTTCAACTCAGGTCAAGATCTCAAGGGTTTGTGGGTTCAAACTCTGTGATGGACTCTGTGCTGATAGCAGGGAGCCTGCCTAAGGTTCTGACTCTCTCTCTTTCTCTCTCTGCCCCTTCCCCATTCACTTCCCCTATTTGCTCACACATGTGCTCTCTCTCTCAAAAATAAATAAACATTAAAAAAAAAGACCTCGAATGACTTCTTACTCTATTTAAAATAAAATCCAACATTTTTATCATGGTCTTTAAGGCTCTCATCTCTGAGACTTCATATTTTATTTATTTGTTTATTTTATTGTCTTTCTGAGACTTCATATTTTATCACTCTCCTGATTTACACATGACACCTCAGAGACACTGGCTTTCATCAATCTCATTCCCATCTCTAAGCCTTTGCCCTTTTGGGGTGTCTTCCCAGAAGGCACTTCTCCCAATTCTTGGCATGATCCTTTGCTTCTTACCATTTAGTTATCTGCCCCAAAGTTACTTCCTTAATGACCCCTTTTCTTTTTTCTTTTCTTTTCTTTTTTCTTTTCTCTTCTTTCCTTTCCTTATCTTTAAAAAAAATTTTTTTTAACATTTGTCCATTTTTGAAAGACAGAGAAAGGCAGAGCATGAGCGGGGAGGGGGCAGAGAGAGAGGGAGACACAGAATCTGAAACAGGCTCCAGGCTCTGAGCCATCAGCACAGAGCCCGACACAGGGCTTGAACTCACGAACTGCAAGATCCTGACCTGAGCCAAAGTCAGATGCTCAACCGACTGAGCCACCCAGGTGCCCCTGATGCTTTTTCTTTAAAAACTCTATAAAATCATGTATTTTTTTCATTATGGCTAAAAAATTATCTTTTTAACTTCTATGTATTCTGCCTCTCTCTTCTGGAATCTCTATGAGGTCTTTTCAGTTTATCTGCATTCTGTATTTCCCTTCTGCAAGTCCCATGAGGAAAGAACTGTGGCTGCCTTGTTCGCGTGGTTTCCTCAAAGCCCAGGGCAATGCATGGCATGATGCAGGTGTGCCAGAATGCACTTCCCAAAGGTGGCCACAGTTAGATTTTGCATCCCACATGCTCCCCTAGAATCTTGCTACTGTCTCATCAAGCGGTAGAGTCTAATTCCCCTCCCTGTGAATCTAGTTAGCTTGGTGATTCCCTTATAACCAGTGGAATGCTAGAAAAGTGAGGCATTGTGTTTTCTGAGCCTAGGTGACTCATCTTCCATCTTGCTACCTTGAATATTCACTCTTGAACCCATCAGCTTCTTGTAAGCATTTCAACTCCCCAAAGCCACCATGTTGTAAGGAAGCCCAAACTAGTCCACGTAGAGATATCACATGGAAGGGCCTTGGGGCTGCCAAAGAGACCACAGTGCATAGATAGCTCCCCATTCTTCTGGCTCCTGAGTGAAATAATGTGAGACACCCTGAGAGAACACTTAGTCAAGCCTAGCCAAGCCTTTTTCCAGTTTCTGACCCATACAACAATGAAATCGAACAAAGTGACTGTTATTTTCTACCATTAACTTTCAGAGTGATTTGTTATGCAACAATAGTTAATGGGAACAGTGGATGTTAAATATTTGATGAATAAATGAATCTTGAAATGAACAAACATGTATGAAGCAGAGTCTGAGGCTATAAAAATAGATAAGCAAAAGGCTCTCTGAGAATCCAGGTAAGATGGCCTTCTGCACAAAGAGTTATAATATGCCCTGTTAGATGATACAGTTGGATAAAGAAACCACAAGGGTAACGCAGAAGAAAGAGAAATTAATCTTGCCTGCCCAGCTTGGGGGAAGGCTTCCCATTATGAGTAACAAAAAGCTGTACCTTAAGTGATAAGGAGGGGTTCTCTAGGTTGAGAAGAAAAGATATTCCAGACAGAGGAAATTGCAGGAGCAAAAGGCAGGATGAAATGAAAATTTTGTTTCTTTCTCCCTTCTTTTAAAAACTATCAAAAGGCAATGGTATGCAGCCCTGTCCTCTAACTTGATAGTCTTAAAAAATTTTTTAACGTTTATTTATTTTTGAGAGAAAGAGACAGAGCATGAGTGGGAGAGGGGCAGAGAGAGAGGGAGACAGAACTGGAAGCAGGCTCCAGGCTCTGAGCTTTCAGCACAGAGCCCGACGCAGGGCTCAAACTCATGAGCAGCGAGATCATGACCTGAGCTGAAGTCAGGTGCTTAACCAACTGAGCCACCCAGGAGCCCCTCTAACTTGATAGTCTTAAGAGTCAATATTCGTACTTTGAAAGAAAGCATCTGATTTTTCCTATCTTAAACATATTAGCAGAAAAAAATGCAAAAGTAGTACGTGATAATACATGTTTTTATAACAGCACTAATATTTTTATTTTTTCAATTTTCATTGAGAAGTGGGATATAGAACATTGACTGGGCTATTAGGCAAGTGAGTGTGGGATTTATGGGCTTGAGCAAGAAATGCCCTATGACCAAACAAATGTGGTTTGGGTGATGACACCCAGTAAATAAACATTTACGCTGAGTATGGGTATGAATGAATTAATTTACCCACTTGTAACAAGCAACTGGCTTGAAGTGGATTCCAATGTCCAGCACATTCAAATTCATTAACCAGCTTTCTCCTACCAAAATCATGACACTGACAAAATATTTTAAAGTGGCCTTAACTTTTATAATTCTTAAAAGTCAATCTGATTTTTTACATGGTCATCTGCAAAATTTAGCAGATATGATTTATAAAAACAGCAATTTCTTTAATAACATTTAGGTAAAATTTATTTGTTTAGGAAGTTTAGATAATGGAAAACTCAACTGAGTGTTGTAGAAAACAAATGTCTTTACTCACAATGTTTTTTTGATCTCCACACCCAACGTGGGGCACGAATTCATAACCCCAAGGTTAAGAGTTGCACTCTCTACCAGCTGAGCCAGCCAGGTGCCCCTGCTCACATTTCTTTTTAACCCAGTCTTATTACTCCTAAAGCATCTGAGCAACATGATAAAAAAGTTAATATTAAAAACGACATCAACAGGTGCTTTTTCTGAGAGTATATATATAGAAGCCACAGTAGGAGATGCTTCAAACATACTACCTTATTTTTTATCTTTGTAACTAGAGTCCACTGAGATAAAGAAATGCAAGAGAAATGGAGCAGGGACAGAGTTGGAAATAATCTTTCCAAAGGAAACTTGGTCCTTTCTTTCTTTGTCAGGACAGGTCAGTATTTTTGTTCAACCTTTGCTAAGAGTATGTGCCAAGCAAAAGTCACCAAACATACTGCCTAACTTTGCAATAAGAATTTCTGCAAAAGGGGCACCTGGGTGGCTCAGGCGGTTAAGCATCCGACTTCGGCTCAGGTCACAATCTTGCGGTTCGTGAGTTCAAGCCCTGCATTGGGCTCTGTGCTAACAGCCTGGAGCTTGTAACCTGCTTCAGATTCTGTGTCTCCCTCTCTCTCTCGGCCCTTCCCCAATTTACACTTTGTGTCTCTCTCTCTCAAAAAATAAATAAACATTAAAAAATTAAAAAAAAGAATTTCTGGCACAAATAAAGAAACAAGACTCAGAAATTAAATAACCTGTCTAGCTCCACCTAGGTCTTAAGTGAAAGGGCCAAAATCTGACACACGCCTTTCTGATTCTGATGCTTTGCTCTTTCCATGTGTTACAATTAAATCAAGAAACAAATTAAACATAGATTTACCTTCATCCGACACAGTGAATAATGTGTACAGTACTTAGTATGCTGCATGCCCATTAGGCATAAATAATTGATGTGTAAATACTAATACAAGTACACATTCGGAAACTTAGATGTCCATGGTTAATGGGAGAAGCTCTGTGGGCATGTACTGGTGGTTGGCAGGTGGGATGCAGCAGAGAGGAAGTGATTAGGATGGCTTCCTAAGAGCCCATCCAAAACCAAAAATCTGGATTCCATTAATTCTTCTCTTAACTTCACTGTTAAATAATAGCTTAATCTTCTCATAGGGTATGGGACTTAAGGGGCAAATGTGCCCTTTCCTCTCTCTTAACAGCTGGAAGCATGAGAAAAATGGAGGTGTGGATTAGGGAACCCAGACAGGGAAGAGGGCTGCTCTCTATTCTCTGAGATGGTTGTATTTTTACCCAGCTATCTCAATCTCCCCTTTAATTAAACAGATCTTCCGATGCTCACTTCCTTTGAAGGGAGAGAGATGGCTATCTATGTGGGAAAGAACTCAGTTCAGGCTCTTTTATTTTCCTGATCATTTGTGAACTTCAGCACGGACACAATTGGAATGAATATGTAGTTTCGCCTCCTGTCTATGTCATCAACCATTTTGTTCACATGGTGTTTTCCCTGCTCTTTTGTTCTGCTGGATTTTACATATCCTTCAAAACATAGCTCCGGGGGTGCTTCCTTTGAGATGCCTCTCCTTCTGTGGAACTGCTCTCCCAATTCCCAAGGCTGAGCTGGCATGTCTTCTCTGTGCTTCTCACTGGCTTCTGTATGCCTCCATTGCAGGCAAGGTGGCAATGTCCAGTTTATCCATCTTGTCCTGGAGGTGATTCCTAGCAGCACCCCCTTCCTCTTCTCAGTTTACAGAATAAATTATATGGTCACCTTGACCATATAGTCGATCCCAGTGTAACTGATGGCTAAGTTTTCCAAACTCTAAACAGACTGTGTTGTGGGCTCTTTAAGGGCCCTTACTGTTTTGTATTCATCTGTGTATTAGTGCTGAGGGCAGCCCCCACTGCTGAATAAAGATATGACAAATTAGTGGATAACACGAGTACCTTCCCTACAGACAGGGAGCAGGAATGTCAATCTTTACTCAACTAATAGCCAAGTCCTGAAAGTGGCAACATCACACATATTAAATAAAAATCTCCTTTGATCTTCTAAATTTACCACTTAGAGATTAATTTGGAACTAATGGTACAGGAGCAAAGAATTACCTGAGATCTTAGCTGTTTGCCCGAGGGTAGATTAACTAAAACCCACTGAGCTTCCATACCCATAGGGTAGTTGTGAAGTAACAGCTGTTTAGATGGTAGCCTTAGGATGAAGGGGAAGATAACAAAATCCAGCTCTTTGGGTGAGAGGGGGTAACCGAAGGCAGACAGACAAGGGAGCAGCATTTTGAACAGTATGAAAAAAAATAGACTCTCCTGTGATAAGAGAGAGAGGAGCCAAGACATGTGGTTGAATAGGGAAGGGACGGAGACTGAAACTTTGGCAAAGGTATCATTCTTCTTCATCTAAGAGCTTGAAATAAGGGGAAGCACCATCTAACAGATTTGCTGAATAGTAACAGAGTTCCTAGACACATCTTTACAAAGCAAGAGTGTGGTGACTAGTAATAGCAGGGGCAGAAATGCCAAGTGGTTCTTGTTCTGACAGAATTATTTTGGTTACTGGCAAAAGTTTTGATTCTGCTTCTAAGCGCTGTCATGGAATTGCTCAATGTTTTACAGAAGGCAAAAGTGGCCTCCTGGGAGCATTTTTTGAGCCTTTCAATTTCTTTAAGCTACTCACGAATTCAGGATGAGGTGAGTGTAAGATTGCATGTAAAATTTTGCTTAAAAAAACGAAAGTATAATTTATATTTATTGTAATTCACTTTTGGTATGCAGTTCGGTGAGTTTTAACAAATCAATGTGGACATGTAACCACTGTCACAGTCAAGACCTAGAATAATTCCCTCACCCCTGAAAGTTCTCCCATGTGCCTAAACAGTCAACCTCTCCATCCACTCTGGCAACAGTGATCACTGTTTTTTGTCTCTAAAGCCGTGCTTTTTTCAGCAATGTCATATAAATGGATTCATACAGCACATCATGTTCATTGCACTTGAAAGCCAGTTTCTAAATATATGTAAAATGTATGCTAAGAATTGGTTAATACATTTTAAAAGCATTGTGTGGATTATGGCTATTAATATTTGGAAAAAAAATCCCTTTACTATTTTTCTTTAAAAAGCATTTAAACTTCTATAATATTAAATGCTGCCTAGAACATATGAAACAATTTTAATGTGTTTAATTAGAAGTAATGGGCCATTCTTTGACTTTTTTGAGTTGAGGCTATTGCAATAAAATATTTACTACTGTAAGTAACAGCATTCAACTGAAAGCCCTATTTTTAAAAATAATTGGTTAATGCATTTTAAGTACCACTAAGTGATACAGAAAAGCTAACCATTCTTTAAAATATGCCAACTCGCTATTTCTTCTTGAATACCATGCCTGCTCGCATTCTCTAGAGTCTTTTCCAATTTTACTTTGCTTAAGGAGAAAAAACATTCTATTTTCACTCCAGTCTTTTTTGAAAATACGTGGATTATAAGCCAATGAATGAATGAATAAAAGAACAGTAAAACACCAACACTTGGTGTACTACCACTGAACACTCAAAGGGGCAGGGCATTTCTGTTTATTCAGAAACCGCTGTTTCCTGCAGGGACAAAAAGCACAGTTACTTTTCTCAGTACCGGATGATACAGATACAAAACAAAACAACAAAATAGCAAACAACAACAACTTTGCCCAGTCCCGATGCTAGTAATTTCAAAGGTTAGAATATTTGCATACTAGGAGACTTATGCTGACTTTTACTTAATAAATCGATTCTTTTATTTCTTTCTATCTATCTATCTATCTATCTATCTATCTATCTATCTATCTATCTATCTATTACATATAATTTGTTGTCAAGTTGTTTTCCATACAACACCCTGTGTTCAACCCAACAGGTGCCCTCCTCAATGCCCATCACCCACTTTCCCTCTCCCCCATGCCCGATCGACTCTCAGTTTGTTCTCAGTATTTAAGAGTCTCTTATAGTTTGCCTTCCTCCCCCTTTTTAACTATTTTTTCCCTTGCCCTCCCCCATGGTCTTCTGTTAAGTTTCTCAGGCTCCGCATATAAGTGAAAACATATGGTATCTGTCTTTCTCCGCCTGACTTAATAAATTGATTCTTTATAAATTATGACTGTTAGTCATTTAACAAAGACTGTGAAAACAGGATTCTCTACTCATAGGGTAAATTTCCATCAGCTTCAGAAGTAAGGTGTTGATGCTCTACCATGTAATGTTATGTACGTTTCAAGACCATTCTATCTAAGGCCATGGTTTCACAGCTACCATGTCATGCTCAGAACACCTAAAATTCTATCTATAGCTCAAGGTTTTCTCCTGAATTCCAGGTTCATTTAGTCAACTTCTGTATGCTCATATACCCAGTTGGGTTTCCAACAAGCAATTCAAACACAAACCATCTAAATAGCACTTGGATTTGCACTGACTTCTGCTCTTTCTGTAATGTTCTCTCTCTCACTGAATAGGTCTACCATGGTCCATGATGTCTAAGCTGGAAATTTAGGATTCATTCTTGCCTCTCAAGTTTTTGTCAAATCATTAATTTCATCAACCACTCCTATGTCCTATGGATTTAACCCCTTCTCATACTCAATGCTTCTCTCCATTCTCATTGCCATTTCTTCAGTTCAGGCTAGAATAGTCTCATGTTCAGACTGGTGAATTACTACTAAGGGAGGTTCTTCCCTCAAGTCTTTCTGCCACTCCAATCCACGTTCTGTTGCCACCATTGTGCTTTTTTAAATAAAATAATCAAAATTAAATTTGATCTTTTAATTCTGCTACTTTGATATTACTCTGTTGTTTCTCAGTGCCTATGGAATAAAGCCCAAACTTCTTGATTTAGCTTACCATCAGTCTCAGTAAGATTCCTGCTCACCTCGATAGACCTATTCTGTCTGCATTCCCCCTTGCCAGACACTTCACACTTGAAGTAAACTGAAGCTACTCAGGTATTTATGCCTTCCTCTGCCTGAAGCATTCTTCTTCAGTGAACTCTAGTCATCTTTCAAGTCTTGCTGTACATATTACATTCTCCAGAAGTCTGCTCAGATCCCTAATTTGGAGATGGAGCCTTCTCTGGTAATCACAGAACATACTGTACTTTACCAATTGAGTTTTACTGCACTTGTATGTTTACCCTGAAAAGCTACCAACAAGAGGATGGACTTCTCTGACAAAAATTAAATATCTAGTTCCTAGCACAGAGTAGGTGCTCAAAATATTTTCCAATGACTGAATGACCACTTGATTTTAAGACCTTAAGAATTACTATTTACATTGTAAGCTCTTGTAATCTATTCAGAACAGCTTTTCTAAGACCTCTGCTGGGAAGTAATTCCTTTAGTACCTTAGTTTGAGATGCTCTCTCGACCTCAAAGCAATAACCCTGATTTCTTCAAAGCGATTCTGTAATTTAGTTGTCTCAGTGACTTAGATTCTCATTACTATGCCTGATGCGTTAATTACAAAGCTGTTATTGTGCTGATATAAAACCTTACAAACCAGGTAGAAGATAATTATTCATTGTGTGATTGTGTGATTTACACAGTAGACATATTTATTAATTTTTGCGATTTTTAAGACATATTTAATCTTAATTTCTTTTCCTGATTTAGACTTTATTTTTTTACATTTATTTTTCTTTATTTGGGCTTTAAATAATAAAGTATATGTACATACTGGCTTAATCAAAAGTGTATTTGCCACCAGCATTTCCTACACTAGGCTGGAGAAAGCTTTCCTATTTATAAGTTCCTCATGCAGTGACAAACCCAAGTTCATATACAAAAGATAAAGAAAAAGGAAAAGAAAAAAACCTAAAAAATGAATGGATTTACAATCCTGCCATAAATACCCTATCAAAAATTTTGTCTTCTATTTTCAAATGTGTCATTTGTTCCCCCAAATGAGATTTGAATCTCGACGTTTTAAGTCAGAACAGCCAATGATTCAACAACCACAATAAATCTATCATTTAAAGTGCTTCCTCAATTTGGCTTAAGGCTGTGACCAAGTCAAGAGGGACAGACATGGGGCTTTTGCTGCCAAGTGATGGCTGAGGCCCACTCTGATTTCACATGAACTTGGAGAAGATTCAAAAGTGTAACTTGTTCAATAATTGCTTCTAGCAGCGTTTCCCCTAAGCATCAAGGCTCCGACTCATCAGTACTTTTGCTGTCCAAAGAGATAAAAGCAAAATCCAAATAATCAGACCCGGTAGTATGTACTGAATGTTTGAGTCTCCCCAAAATTCATGTGTTAAATCCTAATCCCCAATGTGATGGTATTAAGAGGCTGGGCCTTTGGGAGGTGATTAGGTCATGAGCAGGGAGCCCTCCTGGATGAGATTAATGCCCTTATGAGACCCCAGAGGGCTCTCTTGCTCTCTGTTTGTCATGTGAGGATGTAAGGAGAAGACTGCCATCTGAAACCGAGAAGAAGCCCCTTATCAGAACTTGACCAAGCTGGCACCCTGATCTTGGATGACCACACCCAGAGCTGTGAGAAATACATTTCTGTTGTTTATGAGCCATCTGGTTTATGGTATTGTGTTATAAAAGCTCAAACTAAGATACTTGGGAGGGACTGCAACACTATGGACCCTCTTCATAAACACGTTTCCTCTTTTTAACCCTATTTTTACATCTAAAAGTTTTCTTATTCATAAAAGAGATGTTACAAATACTTATAACAAAGTGGAGGGTCAGTAGTCCTGAAATGGATAGAAGTAACACTGATGAACATGATACATTGTTAGAGTAAATCGTTTTCCTCTTTCTACTTAAAACATAATGCCAGTTTGAAAAAAACCCAAACAAACAAACAAACAAACAAAAAAACGTAATCCCAAATTCTCATTGGATACAGGCCTGCCAAAAGAAAAAAAAAATCCATATTCCCCAATCTCCCTTGCATTTCAGTTTGGTCAGCTAACTAATTTCTGCCCAATAAGGCCTAAAGGAAATAACCGTATGGAACTTCTGAGACGTTCCTAAGAAGAGGAAGAAGTGTACCCTGATTTCTACCTGCCTCCTTCCTGTCACTGGGAGATGACATTGAGGAGCTAAAGCCATGGCAACCATCTTGGTTCAGGATGTGAAGACAGTAAAGCAAGATAAAAGAGGTCTGTGTTTTGGACAACTGTGGATTCCAGATAGTCCCAACTGCCTACATTGAGAGACATCAACCAGCCAACGAATCACCCAACCAAAAGGCTTCTGTCTTTCTTAGTCACTGTTACTTTCAACATCTTATTTGTAAAATATCCTTATTCTTACCAATTAGTACATCTGCAAATATCAGACATTATGCTAAATGCTAGCTGTATAGTAACTATGCAACATAGGAATTATTATCTCTTTTGTGAGTGAGGAAATTAAGATTCAAAGGTGTTACATAATAGATCTAATGACACCAAGGTAGTAAGGAGCTGAGTCAGAAGTCCCAGATCAGATTCTGGAATTTATACTCTCTTTTCCTGTATTACCCCATTACTCTATAATGTGGGAGTAAATCCCTCTTTGTGTGCCTCTTGCTAAAACTCTTAATCTTCTTATCCTCTTTTGAAATTAAGATTAAAAACCTCTGCCTACTATAGGCACTACTTCGAGGACAAGTGGGTTTATTATTGTGTAAAACATTGAAATCCTTGGGACTTAACTACTATTTAATTTACGTACACAGTTCAAACTATTTAAAACTTTTTTAACACGAAAAGTCAGCAGTTACATGAGAAGACTTAACTTCCAGTACAGACACAATTAACTAATTTGTGCCACAAGCCTTTACTTGTTTCAACTGGTTTACAAAATTAAACTCTAAATCACTAATTAACTTCCTATTCCAGAAATCTATTCTGTGAGGCCCAGCATTTAGCTGGATTGTGTTTAATCACTCAGTTCACAATTTTGCCTTGTCATCCTGCTGTGGCTCCTTTTTAATGGAAGTGTCTCCCATTAAATACTGGAGGAATTGCAGATTGTATTATCATACCAACTCACAAAAATACCTTGGTGTCTTGGTAATATAAAAGCAGTTCAACTTGGTTGTCAGCAATAAGACTTTGTAATTAAAAAAAAAAATTAATCCATATTTTTTTGACCTAATGTTTTATTGTTTGTTTTCCCTCATCTCCAAAAGAGTAATCTGGATTCCATGACTTCAAAGGCTGAGATGGCCTCTAAAATTCTGGGCTCCTTATACAAAATGTGACATTGAAAATACTTAGTGGTTATATCTAGAGTCAGGGATTAAAATCGGCTTATGTGACTTTAGGCAAATTGTATTATCTAAGTTTTATTTTCCCCATTAGTAAAATGGAGATGATAATATGATCTATACATCACAGAGTTGCAGAGATGTTTAAAAAAGATAATGCACACAGAGCTCTATATTAGTTTCCTCTTGCCTTTTTTTTTAATTTATTAATTTACTTTTGAGAGAGAGCCAGCATGAGCAGGGGAGGAACACAGAGACAGGGAGAGACAGAGAATTCCAAGCAGGCTCCACACTAACTGTGCACAGCCTGATGTGGGGCTCAAACCCATGAACTGCAAAATCATGACTTAAGCCAAAACCAAGAGTTGGACGCTTAACTGACTGAGCCACCCAGGTGCCCTAATTTCCTCTTGCTTCTATAATAAATTACTACAAATTTAGTAATTTGGCTTAAACAGCACAAATTTATTACAATATAGTTCTGGAAGTCAGAGGTCCAGTATGGGTCTTGCTGGGCCAAAATCAAGGTATTATCAGGGCTGCGTTCCTTGGGAAGGTTGAGAATTACTAAACGCTCCTTCATGTTGTTGACAGAATTCAGTTTGTTGTGGCTATGGGACTAAGGTCCCTGTTTTCTTACTGGCTGTTAACTGAGGGCTGTTCCCATCTTAGAGAGTACGGCAAATTTATTTGCTCATGGCTCCCTTCCACCATCTTCCAAACCAAAAATACCAACTGAAGTCCCTCTGAAGTGTGAAATCTCTCCTGCCTTTGATTATCATATGTTTCTGACAAACTCTTTTGCCTTCCTCTTCCTCTTACAAATATTCAGGTGATTACTTTGAACCTACACACATAACCCAGGATAAACTTCAAATTTTAAAGTCATCTGCTTACCAACCTTTATTCTATCTTCAACTTTAATTACCTTTGGTCATCTATGTAACACAATCAAAGGTTTACAGGAAAAGGACACGGACATCTTTGGGGTCAATATTCTACCTATCACAAGCTCTGAGCATAATACCTGGCATGCAGTTACGTACTCAATAAATAATAATAATAGCCAATACTTACACTTACTCACTGACAGGTAATGACCTAAGTGCTGTATAGATATTTATGTATTTCATCTAGCTAACAAGCCTCATAACATACTAATTATCATCTTCATTAAAAATGAGAAAATGAGACACCAAATGGAAAGCTTTACACTGAGGAAGTAAAAGGCTGAATGAAGATTTGAGCCTGGGCAGTCAGTCTGCTCTATAAGTGATACCTTTAAGTCTCATTCTTCCTCTTCATTATTACAATAGTCAGGAAACCAAGCAAGCCTTTGTCTAAACTAAAACCAGGAATGAGAAGTTATTTCAATACAGGGAAATGGCAATATTGGTATTTATTTGGCATATGCTCTCATTATGTCTTCTCTACTTTGTCCTGGGACGTTGGCTCATCTGAGTCTAGGACAGACCTTTCATCATTCTACTTTTGAGTCTTACCAGGTGACTGAGGAGAAAATCCTTGATAAAATAAGGTATTCTATGTAGGAAGAAGCTAGATGATATATCCAACCCTTTTCTGATTTCAAAAATTGATTACTATCTTCATGAAAGTATTACAGACTCGGGGCGCCTGGGTGGCTCGGTCGGTTAAGTGTCCGACTTCACTCAGGTCATGATCTCGCGGTCCGTGAGTTCAAGCTCCGTGTCAGGCTCTGTGCTGACAGTTCAGAGCCTGGAGCCTGTTTCAGATTCTGTGTCTCTCTCTCTCTGACCCTCCCCCGTTCATGCTCTGTCTCTCTCTGTCTCAAAAATAAATAAACGTTAAAAAAAATTTAAAAATAAAAAAAAGGAAGTATTACAGACTCAAAGTTACCACTGTCTTGGTTCTTCAACACCTCATATTCTACTGAAATGCTGCTGCTTCTCATTTCATACTAAGAATCCACTTTGACATCACTATGGAAAGTAAGAAGAGTACATCACCATTATTTCGGACAATAAAATACCTTTCATTCTCCTGCACGATCACATCTCCTCTCTTCCATGAACGGAGTGCTTTGGGAGAGGCTCTAGGTTTACAATCCAAGCTGACCATGCTGCCCACTTGCACTTGAAGCAACTTCTTCATTGGAGTCTTTGAAAAATCGGGAGCAGAAGCTGAAAGGGAAGAAAGAGAGAATGAAAATTTACTTTTAATTTAACATTTTAAAATACCTGTAGGTTCAAAGGTTGACTTCATAATGACTTTTATTTATTTTTTAATTTAAATTTTAGTTGGGTTAACATACAGCCTAATATTGGTTACAACTACTTAAAATTTTTCTTTAAGGTGGATTTATTTTTTAGAGAGAGACAGAGTGTGAGCAGGGGAGTGTCAGAGAGAGAGAGAGAGAGAGAGAGAGAGAGAGAGAGAATCCAAAGCAGGCTCCAGGGTCTGAGCTGTCAGCACAGAGTCAGGCAAGGGGCTGGAACTCCCGAATTGCAAGGTCATGGCCTGAGGCGAAGTCAGATGCTCAACCAACTGAGTCACCCAGGCGCATGGGTTATAACTACATTCAAAGTTTACTGGCACACAGATGTCAGTACTTGATTTACTTAATTGAGTGGGCACCACTCACAGGATTTCAAAGCTCAAAAAGTAATTCCTATCATTGTATGTTCCTAGAAGTTCTAAATCTTGGGATAATTTTTTATGTAGAAATTTCTAAACTTCACCATTAAGTTTTAAAATAGCTCAATCATGAGCATATCAAAATGAAAAAGATTTATCACAGAAAGTTAGTTCCATGCAGACAACAATAGGCTCATTGTCCCTTGTGATCTCCAAGACCCAGCATGTGGCACAGTGCCTCGCACTTAGGTGCTCAGTAAATGTTTTTAGAAGGAAGGCTGAGTATACTGAATTATTATCGTCTTGCATAAAACTGATCAACATCCATTATAAAATTTTCATATGCTTATGTTTAACTTCTGAGTTGGAGAAATCTATAATCTGCATTATTATATTAATGTTTGAGTATCACATTAAATATAACATGTAGAGAACATTATGTCTGCTGATAACGAACAGAATGTTGATCCCGAAACAACACCTGAACATTCAAGATACATAATAATGTATCTTTGAATGAAATGATAGGTTAATCAGAAAATCAGTCTTTTATTGCAAATGTAGAAAAAGTTAACTAAACATAGTGCATTTCTCCTAATGTCTAATACTCTGCCTTATAGCAAACCCGAGTGAATATAATTTATTTTTCTCGTAAGTGGAGATCATATAGTGAATTATATTGTGTGATTCTATATAAGAGTGTGGATAAAGAAGATACGTTACCAAGGGGTTGTTGGCCTTAAAAATTAAGATCTTAAAAGGACACTTTTGACTAAAAGTATTTTTCCCATACAAAAGCCTCATATAGCATTTTGGGTAGGAAATCATCCATTTTAAGATGAATAAACTATCACTCATAAGGCTAATTTAATACAAGAGATAGTAGTGCTTCAACTTAAGACTGTGTACAAATTCTACTCTCTTTTTGTTATAATACCCCACCTTCCCTGTCATGGATAACAGTAGCCAGATTTTCAGCTGATGATCTGCCCTTCCCAGACTTCAGGCCTCCTGCGCAGAGAATGCATTTCTAACCACCAGGCATGAAGGATGAGAGAACTGTTTCCAGTAATGTCAGTGCGGCACCTGACATTTTGGGCTGAATAATTATTTGTTGTGAGAGGCTGTCATGCGCGCTGTAGGATATTTACATTGTAGGATTATTTGTGGGTAGCCTTTCTGGCCTATACTCACAAGATGCCCGTAACACACACTGGTTCCCTTTTCCCCTATGTATCACCAACACTGTGACAACCAAAAATGTCTCCTGACATTTCCAAAGATTTCCTGGGGGCAAAATCATCTCCAGCTAAGGACTGCTGAGTTAGCAGGTGCTTACAACCTTTGGGCCATATTGGATCGGACCAGCCATGGGTATGTGGCCCAAATCAGGTACACAAGGCCAATGACATGCGGGACTGTGACTTCTATATGAGCAATTCAGAAAGCCATGTATTTTCCACTGTATTGACTGTGCTCCTGGAAACTGAATGTGTTGGGGAACACCATATAGAGCCTGATGATGGTGATGATGCTTGAGTCCTGCCAGGATCAAATTCTGTTCAGATCCAAATCTATATTTTAATTACATGTAGCGATAAATCTCCCTTCTACTTCCTCTCTTATTTATGTCATAACTATGCTATGCCCTGACAATTTTTTGGTTGATTTTCAGGCATTTGCAACTTACAAAGTGTTTTTCTGGATAACTGCCCTAAACACAATATAACATATAACATTTTCTGTCTTTTCATATACTTAAAGTGCAAGAAGAAAATAATTCAGAATCTCAAATGGTTGAGCCTTTTAAATGAAAACTTCAGTATGCCCAGTGTTTGAGGCTTCTAGCAGGGTTATTCAAACCAAAGGCAACTCCTTTTGGAACAATATATGATTGTTTTGAATTCCAGTAATTACTTTTCTGGCCCAGTAACAACAACAGCAACAACAACAAAACCCACCAAATTTACTTATTCTCTTAAAAGGCATTGCTCCATTTAAAATATTAGAGTTGCATAAGGATGTCTTAGGTTGACACTGTTCCTTACTGTTGCCCTACTTCAACCTTTGAGGCTTAGTCCACCTACAACTGTGGCTTTCCTTTAGAAATCATTAAAATATATTCTCTGGTTAACACCCCTGAATGATATTATAACAATAGGAATGTAATATGAGAAGTAAATACTTCTTGTTCTAGCAAAAAGGGAGGATTTAAGAAAAAAAATATGACAAGAGAAGCTTAGTCTTACCTATAACCTTAAGTTCAGCACTGGAATAGATGAGCCCATGTTTGTTTTCTGCTATGCACTGGAACATGCCAGAATCAGTCACATTTAGGTTTGATATTGTAAGGGCACCATTTTCTATCTGTATTCTCTCCTAGGTGATAACAAAAATGTCTTGCATATAAATGTATACATCATTTGAAAAGAAAAATGAAAACCACTATTATTTCAGTCGTACACAAACCTCCTTCATTTTTCCTCAGAGGATTGTGCAATCTGACTTGAAATTTTAACTTTTCCTTATTTAAAAATTTGTGACTGATTTAACATAACAGCCACACATTAGTAATACTAATAAACACCTTTCAGTCCAAATGTCTATTGGTAAAATAAATAACAAAGAAAGAGGTATAATATTGCAGCCATTTTATTTTTCCCCGTGGCTAAAGTTGCAGACTTTAAAAAATGTATCATGTTTCCATGCCGTCAACTGGAAAGGTTTTCACCATTTTTTTAATCACACAAATCAAACACATTATAAATTCTGTGCATTAAAAAGAGTTCTGGGAAACACATTTATTAAGGGTTTTTAGGTAGTATGACAGGTTATATATAGAAATTGGAAGGAATATAATTGACATAGTACACAATTTTTTAAAAGAACAAAAATTACATGGCTTAAGAAAGAAAGTGATTGAGAAAATAAGTATGCATGTAAGAAGGTAACCACATAACAATTATTCTCCAGAGGCCATACCAGGTTGTCAGACAGGGAAAAGCAAATTATATTCCACATTTGATCAAAGTAAGGCCTTCCCTAATTTCAAAAGCAAAAAACAAAAACCAAAAAACAAAACAAAACAAAAGAAACAAACAAAAAAACTATACCATAGTTACACTAAATTCACAAAATCACCTTTTCCCAATGACATTCAATGTTGAAAATATTTTCTTCTTGGCAGATTGGGTACTTGATTTTGTATTTTATCCCCTTTGACACTTCTTAAGGTGCGAATGAATGCTTGCAAACTCGAGTCTACTTTGGCACTAGGTACGAGGAAGGCATTTATTTAATGTCAAATGAAGAGAGTGAGGATTAACCGGGCTCATTACCTTACCTCGAGCACAAGGGCTTCTCCATTTTTCAACCATCGGTAGGAAGGTTTGGGCTTACCACTTGCCCGGCATTCCCAAAAAAGATTGTCCTCCACTGCTAGTTCTACATCTCTTATGAGCTGAACCCAATGAGGCTTTGCTGCAATGGAAGAAAAAAAAAATCAGACCACCCAGCAAGTAAAAAATAAATGCTTTACACAAATGGATATAAACACTGTGAGCAATGGATTAATGTGAGCATAGTGGCTAAAATTACATTTAATTCCCTATTTACTAAGTGGATATGGGAAGTGTTTCTAGATTTGAGGATGGATGATGCAATCTGTCACTTCCTAAGCCAAACTCATTATGTTTTCTCTGTTTTCAAAATTCTGGGCACCGTATTCTATTTCCTCAGATGGGTTATTAGCAGTAGATAGTAATGCAGGTACACAAAACATACTCCTTTCCAAGTGCATTTGTGAATCATGAGGTCACAATTGATGACAACTTAATACATGAATGACAGCAGATACTAGTCTTAATTATACACTAAGAATTAACATCTGTAGAAGAGAAACTTCTATAGCTGAGGAAAAAAATACGTTCTTCAAATTAGAAATAACTTTTAATTAAATACAAACCGGTGAACATCTTATGAACCTCTGTGTGAATTAAAATGAAAGCAGGGAAAGATGGATAAATCGGTTCAATTTGAATCATATGACTTATTATGAAAAAGAAGGAGCTTGTGCAACCTTAAATTATGTATGCAAATCAGCAGCATCAAATGGATTTATCATTTTCTGTTACATTTTAGAAGATATTTGGAAAATTCTCTCTACAGATGAAAGCAACATACCAGTTAAAACTAAAGCCTCTCAATATACACAATCTATTCAGCCAAGTCTCAGTTTGCATCTTAGACCCAAAACTGGGAGGTGAGATGTCTTACTGGTTTCACATTGCATTATGTATGTGATGTCTACAATGTGATTCACATGTGCATTCTCCATATGGAGAAACAGTGTATCTATTTCTATTTCATTGTAACCATGGGAAGATTTGTCTTTGCATTTCTATCTCATAAAATTGCTTTTTTTAATCAAAGAAATTGAAATGAAAATACACCTATTTAGCTCTTAGAGAAAACATACTGGTCTGCATTTTACCTTATTATTATTATTAGTAGTAGTAGTATTAGTATTATTATTAGTATTAGTATTAGTATTAAATAAATGACTTTCCCAGTCTGAAGTGTAGTTCAGTGCAAAATCACTTCACTCTATTTATACTAAAGCATATTTTTCTTCTTTCAGGAATTACAAGCATTTTTTGGGATAAGACCACAAAGAGACTCACACATGAGCCCTTGACTGAGATTCAAGTTTCTAGCAAAAAAATTGCACTGGCTTCTCAATACTACTGTTCTTCTTCTCCAAATGGGAGGATAATTTGCTGGACTGAAGCCAATTCTGAGATTACAACTGCCATGTTAATGGTGATTTCCCCCCTTATTCTATCATATTAAATCCAAATATTCTATCCGGCCATTTTTTACGTGAAATATTAGAGTGGATAACCAGAGAACTTCATGGCACGGATTGAATACATTACTCTTAAGCCAGAAGTGTAGAGTAACTTTCATCAAACACCCCATCTCATTAATTTCTGATATATTTCTCAGGAATATATCATATTACCTACCCAATGGACTAGAGCAGGATTCTACCTTCTCTAGTCAGTAGAGTGGATGATGTCGGTTGTCTGGTGTGCATCTATTTCCTCCTTTCTTTATTTATAAAATAACCCCCATTTCTCACTGAACTATCCTCTCTTCCATTGCCTCACACTGTCCATAAAATTCAGGAATATCTGACCATATTTCCTGTTCCAAACAGAGGCCCTTAAGTTGTTTTAAGCCAATTCTCCTTGCTAAGGATTGGTTGAGGAATGAACTTTTGGGCAATGAGATTTGAAACCAGATTTGCACAATGTTCTGGAGACAGTAAGGATGAACAAGATTGATCCTGTGGTTACTGCGGGCAGACATTGTGTGACTATACTGGAGAGCAACATGCAGAGAAAGGGAAAAGACAGATAAGAGCAGAAACAAATCATAGAGAAACTGAGCAAGGGCCTGATTATATGGTACATGAACACTAGGTTAGCTTTGGATTTGTTGCTCCATGAGGCATATAATTGTTTATTTAGGTAGGGCTGCTGTTCCAGATAGCTCAAACATTGCTGCTGAAACATTACAACAGTTGGAATATTCGAGTTTTCTTTTTTTTTTAATGTTTATTTATTTATTGTGTATGTGTGTGAGAGAGAGAGAGAGAAGAAGGGCAGAGAGAGAGAGGGGGAGAGAGTGAATCCCAAGCAGGTTCCCTGCTGTCAGCACAGAGCCCCTTGTGGGACTCAAACTCATGAACCAGGAGATCACGACCTAAGCTGAAACCAAGAGTCATATGCTCAACTGACTGAGCCACGCAGGTGTTCTGATTTTGTGTTTTCTTGTAATGGTCACCTCTTACCCTGGGTCAGGTAATGGTTTCTCAGAAAGGAGTAAGTAAGCTTCTTCTTTGAAGCTCTCTTCTATGAGAAAAAAGGACTTGCTGTGAGTGATCTGTACAGCCCCATGGCTTAAGTGTTCATCAACCCACCTTTACATCATCCCACCAGCATGTAGATCTTGACACCTGGGTAACATTAACTTGGTCCTGTGTATTCTAACCTAATCACATAGCAAGAGTTACAACTCAGAATGACTCAGAATATTAAACCAGGCCTCCATGTTGTTTCTGACAGATCCCAAAATGTTAAAATAGTTGAACAGGTGTCAGTCTACTCAGAGATAATGCAAATTTTTCTGAGGGAGGTCAGAAAAAGCCCTCTAATTTTAATATTTGTCTTTGCAAACATTTTCCTCCCTGAAACATTTACGTGTATAGCCTGTTTCCATTGCCACTGTCTAAGATAAAAAGAATACAATGCAATTTGCCTTTCACACAAGTGGTCAATTCCCACTAGTTTTACCATGTTTCTGATGATTAAATTCAAGTATATATTCATTGAGCATACATCTTTACATAAATTACATAAACTACAGGACATTTTATAAAATCATATATTTATACTTTCTAAATCATGCTTTCATCAAAAAAAACTAATGTATTTTGTAATAAAAAAGATTTGAAAACAAATCTTGGAAAAAAAAGATAATTTAATTTTCCTACCAACAGACTCTAAATTAAGGTAATGCTATAATCCTTTCCTTACCCCAACTAAACAGTATATCAAATAAATGTCATTATGAATTAAAGGCGGCAAACAGCACAGTTACATTATTGGAAGGGATAGGAAAACACTGAAGAACTCAAGAGTCTGAGTTCATGTGGTTTGTCAAATGCAGTAATTGCAAGTTTTCACCATCAACAGTTTCTTTCTCCTTAGTGAAGATCAGAAAGAAAGATACAAAATCACATTTTCTAGGGGAGAGGACACAGAGGAGATCGCTCCTTGATATGATTCAATGCATAAAACATTACTCATAGAAAAAAAGGATAATATTTCACTACTGTAGGAATCATTTTAAAATGCAAAAAGAAGACATCACGCTTCTGACTTCACGGCAAAATGTTACTGTTTTTAATTCCTCCTATGACAAATATTTATCGCCATTTAACAAAATGCAGGACAGAACAAGTGGACATTGGGATTCTGCCATAATTTCCCACCGCCCAACAACATTTGATAGAACAAAAGCTAAAAATCCAATTAGCCCAAAGTAGAAGCTCACCGTAGTAAGTGAGACGCCCTCTGGCGACATTTCTTCCTCGTGAATTCTCAGCAACGCATTCATAGGAACCGGTATCTTCCTGTTGGAAGTTGGGGATTTCAAGCACACCATTGAATTTCCTCAGTTTAATTTTACTGGAAAAGGGCAGTCCATCACTTCTCCTCCAATTAATCTGAGGTACAGGACTAAGAAGAAAATTGTCAAGTTATTTGCTATTTTATTCTTATTTAAAGAAAATTTTTTTAATGTTTGTTATTGAGAGACAGAGAGAGATAAAGCATGAGCAGGGGAGGGGCAGAGAGAGGAGACACAGAATCCCAAGGAGGCTCCAGGCTCTGAGCTGTCAGCACAGAGCCCGACGCAGGGCTCCAACTCACAAACCGTGAGATCATGACCTGAGCGGAAGTCGGACGCTTAACCGACTGAGCCACCCAGGCGCCCCATTATTTGCTACTTTAAACAGATGTCTGGATGCATGTTAGGCTTGACAAAATAAAGCTTTTGTTAGGATGGAGCAAAAAGGCACCCGTTTTCAAATGCAGAACATCTCCAATTGTTAACCACATATACCTGATACAAGGCTTAACCTCAGTTGTTATTTTAATAAAATAAATTCTGCATTTTCTTGAGTTAAATCATGATTTAGAGAAAAAGCTGAACACATATCCATTGTATTAAAATACAACAAATGAACAAGCAAAAGAAAAATAACACCAATCTAGTTCATGAAATTAGGGAGGCATAGTCATTGTCTGCAAATTGCCTTTATGGTTTCAGCCTAAATTATATATGTGCATTCTCCTTGTATTTTATTTTTCCTTTGCTTCTAAATGAAAGAAAATTTTAGAAAATAAATAAGGAAAAGAAGAGTCTGTCAAAAACTATCCTGATCTCTTTCAGAAAACTAATACTTCAGCACCCTGTAGTAAATGTTATAAAACTTACTTTCCAAGAGCAAAACATTCCAATTTCACAGTTGCACCTTTAGCCACTGGAAGAGTTTCTGGAAACTGCACTTCTATTTTTGGTTCATATTCACCCATCACACCTGTAAATCCACCATATAAAGTTAACAGTTTCAATGTTTCCTGTGGAACTGTCCCATTTTTCTTAAATAAAACTTTCTTTTTATCCATTTTGAACCAGTTTCTCTAATGATTTAAATTACTCACTAGCCATTCATTAGGAACTTTTAAAAGCAGAGCTAAGTGGGCCAAACACACAACATTATTAAACATCAGGGACCTTGGATTCCATGATTCATAAATTACCGTTTACAGAGTGGTTCCGAGAAAGCCATTATGCTTTTTACCTTGTATAAAATGGGAGGCTTTTTTATTCTGTATTTAATCTGGACATTTCTGGTCAAACTGAAATATACAATGTATTATGACTTCTTGAAATATCCTAAGGAGCAAAAATTATGGGAGGGAATTTACTTAATGGTACCCTGGTAGCAAAGAAACCAATCTTAAACTTGTTAAATGGCACCCTGGAGACAAGAAACAGTAACTTCATAAATGAGAAAGGTCAAATTCAATTATAACTGACTGGAAAGAAATGTTTAGGTAATATGTGGTCATGACATTGTGCTGTATCAGATATGGTTTTGTGTAAGTGGGGCAGTTACACAGGGTTACAAATCTGATTCCTCTAAATCTCATGTGTTCCCTTGAAACAGCCATGAAGGGGTAGAGAAAACACATTTATTTTCTTTTCAGCTTTACTAAGGTATGATTAGCAAACAGAGATTATATATATTTAGGCTGCATGTACAACCTGATATTTTTTACTATGTACAATGTGATGATTTAATATACATATACATTGTTAAATGATTATCTCAAATCAAGTTAACACATCTAGCACCTCACACAGATACCATTTTTAATTTCTTAATATTCTGTGGTGACAACACCTCAGGTCTACTCTTGTAGCAGATTTCAAGAATACAATACAGTATTATTAACTATCATCACTATGCTGCTGGTGGCAGGGAAATGGGGAGAGGTTCATCAAAGAGAATGGACTTTTAGTTACAAAATGAATATGTTTTGGGAATCTAGTGCATATTTTTTTTAAAAATTAAGAGATGCTTTATATACTATAAAAATACATCCAGAGCTTAAAGAAGCTCACGGTGGCCAAAATCAGGACAGGTGACTTCATGACAATGTAACCTGAACCTAGGCTGAGAAAAACCTCAAGCTTAGTTGAATGCTCTCCCGTCACCATCTTGAAATTCCTAATAATTTCTGAACACTGGGTCCATCATATTTATTTTGCACTGGTCCTCAAAAACAATAAAGCTGGTCCTGGGTAAGGATTAGGTACAGGGACCTATGGTCAATGAAATGATCTTTCTTCATCACTGTACTCATATTTTTTCTTCAGCGCAAAGTGAAATAATTCTTCATGGTATACTTTTCACTTTTTCCCATTTTTTTTTTTGCTTGGA
Organism: Acinonyx jubatus; assembly: GCF_027475565.1. Classification (NCBI taxonomy): domain Eukaryota; kingdom Metazoa; phylum Chordata; class Mammalia; order Carnivora; family Felidae; genus Acinonyx; species Acinonyx jubatus. The sequence goes on along the minus strand of NC_069383.1, from coordinate 125,124,683 downwards.
TTCACAATATTTACATTTAGAATTGCACCTTGAAATATTTCCTACCATCAGAACGTAGCACCAAAGGAGTTGGGGAGCCCAGCACTCTGGTGTTCGTCACCGTACTGGTCACCACACACGTGTAATTACCCACATCGGATGGCTCGACCTTGGCAATATACAGGTGGCCTGTTTCTTGAGAGACAAATCTCCGACTATCTTCTTCAACAAATGATGGATATTCATTGAAGATCCAAGCATATGATAGTTCTTATAAAATTTTGGAGAAAAGAAATCCCATCATTAAGGCAAATTTTCCACAGTATACTAAAAATACGTACACAAAACCACCTCTATGACAAAGTAATGGTGAGTGGTTCTATCGCAGGTCATGAAGAGAGACATTTCTGTGAACTGATTCTGCAGTCAGTCTGCATTACAGTGGAGGACAGTGCTGATTAGCATCCTTGCAGGAGCAATATTACTACCATCATCATTATCGCTACTCCAGACACCTCCTGACAAGTTTCTCTGGTTTCAGTCCTTCTCCTTTTTAATTTGTATCTCCACACCGCATATTCTATGATCTTTCAACTTTACCAACCTCATCATGTCAGTTTGTGATATAACACTTACCTGCAATTCCCTGGAGCTCCTGGGAACAATGCCACATTTCTTAACCTGAATAAGAGACTCCGCATGGTTAAGCCCCTGCTTCAAGTCTGAGCCCTGGGTCTTGGCACCTGCTGTTCTGAGAGCCTGCAGTATCCTTGTTCTCTGTCCACTCCTTTGCCTCCTCCCCCCTTTCAACACTAAACCCCATTCTCCCACAACAACTTCCACATGGTTTTCAAAGGTTGGTGCCAAACATAAGGAACCACCTCTACAGAGAAGCCTTCCTTCACCCTTGTCTCATGGTAGGTTCTCCTTGATAGAGCAACGCTAAGTTTCTATCAGTTAAAACACTTACTGCTGTATATGTAATGGTCTATTTACGTAACCACCCTCCCACCACTGGGTAAACACTGATGTCAACTCTTATCCTGACTGCCCTCCCCCGCCCAATTACCAAAATGAAACATCCAGAGACACTTAATAGTCCTCAATAAACATTTATTGAGTTAATTAAGGATACAATTATGCTCCTATCTCCTCTGTAAAGTCTAATATGAGAGTTTTCTTGACTTTTAGGGTCAAGGTAAACCAACTTTCTCCCAAGACACTAATGTTTTTTACTCTGTGATAATGAGGGTAAATAATATGATGCTGCATTGTTCTAGATGCCCATATTTTTCACAGGCAAGTTGTTACTTAAGCACAGTTACGGCAGTTGACTTCTTTGATTCCTTCTTTCCATGGTCCTATCATTTTTTATGATTTTATCAACATTATTGCAGTGGTTCATTATTGTAATGTTTTTTCAAAAGAATTTTCTGAAAACATGTAATCAAAATCAATTTAGTGAATAACAAGTTCAAAATACATTCAAGACATAATTCCGGGATGAAGGATCTTTGCATTTTGTAGAAAGGGACACTAAATCCGTTTACAAATAACAATGAGATAATGTAAAAGGGCTGGGTGAGAGTTACTCTGGGTTTCAGAGGAAGAAGAGGTGACAGTCTCTCATGACTGAAGAAGAGGTCTTCAAGGACACAACGATATTCTGACAGCAGGGATAAAAGCACTCCAAATGAAGTGAGGAGCATGTGAAAAGCAAGTCGGGGAGAGATCATGGTAAATACCTGGTGGAAATGAGACACAAGTGACTCTCTTCTGCCTTCAAAGGAAATGCAAATATTTCATGATTCCAAAGGTTAGCAAGTCAATGGCATATCATGCACATGTTAAGAAACACTGATTTTTAACCTTGAATCGATCTTCACATCATGCTGTATCATTTCAGTAGAGTGTTTCATAAAATTCCAATCAGTCATGTGATAGGTTGTGAACCTTAGGTTGTTTGTCAGACTTTGAAAAAAAAAATGGGTCTCAAACATCCACTCCACAGTTGGCCTCATGCCTACATCGATAGTGCTTTTTCTCTTACAATAGTACTAAATAGGGGCACCGGGTGGCTCAGTCTGTTGAGCTTCCGGCTTGGGCTCAGGTCATGATCTCACGGTTCATGAGATCGAGCCCCACATGGGGCTCTGTGCTGACAGCTCAGAGCCTGGAGCCTGCTTTGGATTCTGTGTCCCCCTCTCTCTCTGCCCCACCCCTGCTTGTGCTCTGTGTCTGTCTTTCAAAAATGAATAAACATAAAAAAATTAAAAAACAACAACAATAGTACTAAATAAACCATAGAGCTGGAGAATGCTGGTCAGGTTGGCTGAATCAGTTCTGCAATTGCTGAAATTGACTGCTGTGGAAGCCTTACTTCTTTAGGCTCTTCCTACTACTCTAAGCATCTACCACCCCATAATCCTTTAACCCCTGTAACATCACCTCATTTAAAGAAGACAAAGCCATCTCCTCTGCTTTTCAAAGTGTTCTACTCATGAAATTCATAGAATTGTCCCTCTGCCTTTTATTTCTTATTTAAATAGGTCCCTTGTATCCAGGGAGTGCGAAACTTCCACTGCTCCCCAACATAATAGACCTCAGCTTGGTATTAAGGACAAGAAGTCAACCTTGTTAAATCAGTTTCTACTAAAGTAAGAATGGTTGGTGGAAAGAACTCAGATTTAGAGTTGGAAAACCGAAAATCATGTAAATTCATATAAGAAATATTATGTAGCAAGGAGAATATATGATCAGTAACCAGATGAAAAATTTGGAACAACTCTAACATATGTAATTTTGACTGAAATGTTACAAGGCTACACTTGTATTATTTCTTTTAATCCCAAATCAATACCACTGACTTCAATACTGTACTATTAATATACTGTATACAGATATTGTGGTGTGATCTAGCAACAAATGACAGAAGAGAAGAAAGTCAAAATCAAAATCATTTGAAGGCTGTTCCCAAAAATGAGCAAGGAGAGTTGAGGGGTGGATTCTGGTGAACATGGAGGTGTCCCACTTAGGTCTCACCTCAGGAGAACTTACTGCAGGAAACACAATTAACTGGTGGTAACCACCCACCGGCACAAGAGTGCGGGGGCTACTTCCAACTAACTGATGAACTCCACTGTGCTGATGCTTGCCCATTCTGCCCCCACCCCCCCGCTCCCCGCCCTGGTACCAAATGTCCCCAAAGGCAACTCTGGTTGGAGATGCCCCATCAGATAATGGCCACACTGTTCTCAGAGCTGTGAGGCAGTCTGGCTTTCTTCCTATGTGACTTGTCTTTTCCTCTCTTTGCTCACAGATATTGGACTTGACTCTCCCTTCCACCAATTTCTGCTCCCTCCCTGTTTATCCTCCACAGGCATTTCCTCCAGACTTTTTTTTAATAACAAGTTTGATCCTCTAATCCCACCTTGGGGTTTGCTTCTCAGAAGACTTGAATGTACATGGTGTTGCCGAAACGGAGTAACAGACTCTCCTCTGTATTACCAATTGCCCCTTCCCTTAGACCTGAAGGAAATAGCCTCTTTAACTGATTTTCCTTTTCAATAACTGTATAAGACCTTCAGGCTCTTCAAATTTACAAACTGACCTAACTGATTCTTAGTAACTACCCTCCAGACAAGCCCAGATAAATCAGCATCCCAGAGGAGAACACTGTAAACCCATCCTGAGACCTCACCAAATAGAGAAGAAACTGTAGAACCTTCATCTCCTGAGCAGAAATCTTAAACTATCATTCTTAATTTGAGAATCCCATGGAGAAAAGCTGCTGTTCTGTAGAAATAAGTACTCCTGTATTCTCCTTTGAGAATTTGTATCATCAGGCAAATGTGAGGGTCTATCTTCGACTGGCATACTAGTAGCTCTTGAGCTACAAATGCTTTATATTTGTAAACCATCACCAAACGGACATGATGTATGTGATCTTCACATGGTCACATGGACAATATGCGCTCTGTATATTATACACTATAGAAAAATATTTTAATTTAATTTTATTGTTGAATTTTTTTTTTGTTTACTCATTTTTGAGAGAGAGGGGACAGGGGCAGGGAGAGAGGGAGACACGGAAACCTAAGCAGGCTCCATGCTCTGAGCTGTCAGCAGAGAACTCGACGCAGGGGCTCAAACCCACAAACCATGAGCTCATGACCTGAACCAAAGTTGGACACAACCAACTGAGCCATCCAGTGCCCCTAGAAAGCCATTTTAAATACTTGTCAACAATATTTCCTCCTTCTTCACATTCTAAAGTCACAGTACATATACTTTTCAATTAAAAGTGCAATAATATAGCCTACATATTGGAATACAAGGTAACCAGAATAAATTAATGGTCTTCCTCCACTATTTCTCCCAGATACATACTCAGAAAATCAAGAATAAAAACGATCTTTGGTGAACAGCACAAAAATCTAACTGTAAGGTTGTGAGCTGGGATAAACAGGAGAAACGGGAAAGTGGGAAGAAAAGCCACTCAAGGTATGGAAGAGGCTGTACTGGAAATCACTTGTGAGACTCAGGCAGGTAACCTAGAAGTGAACGGCCAAAGGGTGGATGAGACCTTTAAAGATACGCTTACCAGAGGGTTTGGGACTAACAATGGCAAGATGGGCAGAATAATGCCGCCCAGAATATGTTAACACCCGAATCCCTGAAATCTTGAACATGTTACTTGACATGATTAGAGGAACAGTATAGGTGTGACTAAATTAAGGACACTGAGATGAGAATGTTATCTTGGATTATCAGGGGTGGGGAGAATGTAATCACTAGAGTCCTTGTAAGAGGGAAGCAGCAGGGTCAGAGAAGAGGAACTATGACCTCAGAAGCAGGGGTCTTACCCAGAGAGAGCTATTTGAGGATGCTGCTATGCTCTTGATCTGAAGATGGAAGAAGTAGCCACGAGTCAAGGAAAACAGGTGGCTTCCAGAAGCTGGAAAAGGCAAGGCAATGGATTCTCCCCCCGGAACCTTCAGAGCCTTCAGCAGCCCTGTCGACATCTGGCACCTGATTGTAGCTCAGTGACACCTGTATTGGACTTGTGACTTACAGAACTGTAAGACAGTAAATCTGTGGTGTTTTAAGTCACTGCATTTGTGGTAATTCGTCACACGAGCAACAGGAAACTAACAGAAATAACGATCATAGCTAACAAAGAGGTGTTTATTAAGTCCAGGTGCAGTGCTATGTGATAGACACAAAACTTCCAAAGAAAAACAAATGATCAGAGACAAAAAAGTGGAGAAATCCTGGCCTGAGAAGGCCTAAGGAAGAATCGTATGTTATACAAAATGATTGTAAGACCAATACAATGGCAGGGGTGGGGTGTTCCAAAAGAGACAGCAAACCACAACCACCCCAAAACAAATGAATTCGTGTTCGGTTGTTTTATATAAAGATTCAGACCCTTAACAACTCATGGAAAGAAATCAAATCTGGGCTTAATATGGAATACAGTGTCATGACAGGCACAGCAGAACTTTGGAGGACCTACCCACCTTTCTTTATAGACTTACTTATTGAGATGTAATGATACATAACTTTTATCTCCTAGTGAGAAGATCTGCACAATTTCATTTATTGCCTGCATAACTGTGTTAAAATATATGGCATCACTCTGATTGAAAACATTAGAGAATTATGTGATTTACTGCATTCTGAATAAAGTAAAAAAAAATACCTGCTGTAATACTATGAGAGTTTACTTATAAAAATCTGCATTTGCAATAAAGATTAATTGTACACTGCAAAGTAAAACATATATCAAATCAGCATTCTTCGGGGATTTTTCAACATCATTTTATGTACGATGAGAAATACAAAGCTACACTAAAAATGATAATTTTATATACTCAAATGAACTAGACTTTACAAAACCTTTCACAACCTGTGGTGTAAATCACAAACACATTATGCCCAAACTACTTGGCCTCTGGGCTTCCTATTAACAACGCTATGTTAATATTAGGTATGTGAACTATTTTTTAGAAGAGAGAAAAGAGATTTTGCCAATCAGAGCCATAAATTAAGATAATGAAGTCCTGAAACTGCTTTCTAAAAAAGTAGTATGTGATGAATGACATCGCTCCTCCAGCCATATTCTTTTCCAGGTCACTTAAGTGTAAGGCCAGTCAATTTAGCAGGAAATATGTCACTCTAGTGTTTACCTGGAGATGTATTAATACACATACTACTGACATTTAAGGGTTTATTTCTAGTTCCATTATGAAATTCTATTATGAGGGAGATTTAATCCTTTGTATGGGGATTTTCAAGAAGAAGTTGTCAAACAAAATTGCAGTTGAACAAAATTGTAAAAGTAACTTTGGCTATTTTCTCTGGTGCCAACTGGGAAGTTTGACCTACTTAAAATAAGGCATATTAAAAAAAAAGGTTGTGGGAACTTGATAGCTGTTAGTCAAGATTTTTATCACTGATTCATACAACTGGGAAGGAAATTTTGCTATGGAGCTTAGAGATATCACCCACTGATGGAGGGTCTGAGAGAGTACATATTCAAAGATCTAAAGCCATGTAGAAAAATGAAGATAATATAAGGTTCAAAGAAGAAAACGTCAATAGTAAGGACTGAAAAAAATCTGTACCCTTAAAGCAGAAGGTATCTATGGACATTTCCAACATTTCAGTGTGTTGTCTTTCAAAAGCTGTTTTGTAAGTTGTTGTTTGAGGGTATACTTCCTTGCTTAGCCGGTAAATGTCTGCCTCATCCATTCTGATTTAGGGTGCTAATAAATGTGACTTGTGAGGGTCCTCAGATAAAGAGAACAATGATCAGGGAAGGAAACAAAAACTAAAAATGACATTCCTTTATCCTTTCATACTTCTGGGCTGAATCTCGGCCAGGAGTCAGCAAAGTATAGCTAGGGGGTCAAATCTAACCTGCTGCCTGCTTTGTCAACTAAATATTTTGGAATAGACTTGCACCCATCCAATTCTTATCATCTGTGGCTGCTTTTATGCTTACAGAAGCAAAGCTGAGTAGCTGCAACAGAGACTATACAGCTCATAAAGAGTAAAATACTTATCTGACTCAACTTTTAAGAAAAAGTTTGCTGACCTGTTCTAGGTCAGTGTTAGCCTGAGACCAAGTTATGAATTTGGTGATCTTTACCTGACTTTCTTTACTTTTACTCCTCTTTTCCTTATGAGGCTGTCATATGTCCTAAGTACACGAAGCTTCACAAAGCGTAGGCTAGTCTCCTAAATCTTCTATGCCTGTCTCTCTTGCTTTAGCCTGCTGCCTTTTGGGAGCACGCATGAGTCATTTCCATAGCAGAAATGGAAATAATGCAGTTTCCTGATGTGCTCTGTGACCACCATTTTGTGGACCACCATTTTCCTTAAGAAACAGAAATATTTTCAGCAGGCACTTGCATCTTCCATCATATCGAGACTCCACAAGGCTCTGTCTTCATTTTTCAAAGGTGTTCATTTATTTTTCAGAGAGAGAAAGAGAGCATGAGAGGGGGAGAAGCAGAGGGAGGGAGACAGAGGACTTGAAGCGGGCTCTGTGCTGACAGCAGAGAGCTCAGTGCGGGGCTTGAACTCACAAACAGTGAGATCATGACCTGAGCAGAAGTCGGATGCCTAACCGACTGTGCCACCCAGGTGCCCTTCTGTCTTCATTTTTAATGCTTCCACCAGGGTAGCTCTTCTAACACGTGCCTCTGTCTCTTTCCTGGTACTATGGTTGCTAAAGCTGATGTGGTGTTAAAGTGAAGTTCTTTCCTCCATATCTGTTGATGCAGAAATGGAGAGAGCCCTCGAGAGGCCATTCCTTATTTTTGCTTGGATGCATACATTCTTCCTTTTTCTCATGAAGAACTTTTTAAATTTTCCCCAAAGAACCAACACTCTCCCAACCTTAATTCAAGTTGTTTCAGTGGACTGACCCTACCCTTGTCTTCTTGTTCCAAGGATATCTCAGGATGAGGACGTGCAAGGTGGGGGCCAAATTTAGTGACACTCAAACTCTAATGTCCAGCAATGATTTAGGGGAACCAAGGAGCGAAAACACTGGCAAGACATTTACTGACCTTCTTCCTTTGGCCAAGGTGCTAAGGAAACATGGCATTGTTAAAGAAAGGACTTTAAATTTTCCTAAGAAAATTTCCTGACCTAATCAGGATGGGTCAGTTACGGTAATGTTTCATGACGACAGGACAATCCTCTCATGTCACAGACACATCTACAATCACTGCAACCCCTTGGTTGTATGTGGACTTTCTGCTAGAGTGATGGACCTTGAGCAGAAACCCCCCAAATGACAGAGTCAGATCCTAAGATAAGAGAGACTTTGGGAATATAATGCATTTCTTTTCTGATACCTTGTTCCTATTATAAAAAAATACGCTTTTCAAAGGAGTTCAAGACTCAGAAAATGTTAGAAAGCAAAATTAAGATTAGCTCAAAACTGAAATGCTGCGGATGACTACAAGTTTCATCGCCAAGACCTGCCTGTGCAGCTAAAAAGAAAATGCTTTGTAATTGCACATTTTGCACAATGCCACGCTTGATGCAATGTGTATGCATTAAATATATGCCAAGTTCCTCTCGCCAGGTTTGTACCTTCCTCATCACTTACACTGAATAATGGACAATTTTTATGACTTCAGTGACAGTAAATAACATTTTCCTTTTAAGTGCAGTCCAGGAGATGCTAAAGAATCCTATAGCTCATGGGAGTGCTAATTGGAGCCAATTATAATTTGATTGACCTGCCTTGCTATTAAAATGATATGCAAAATTTACACTGCCCTTGCAAAATGGTAATTTCCTACTACAAGCTAACTACAGGAAGCCCATCCTTTAAGGAATCCAAAGGTGGTGCTTTTGGGTTACAATTCCCACATCAACTCTCAGAAGCTAATTCCAGAGAGGGGCCTCACTGGGTTGCAAATGATACAAAAGAACTCTATGGATGAGGAAAAGGTGCAATAAAAATAACTGAAATAATTAAGGACTAGTGAATAAAGTAGCAGCATCACAGTAACTGTCCATTCCTCATTAGGTCTCATTTTCTTTTATTCTTTCTTTAAGGAATGTCATGGGGACTTGATATTTCTCTTCTTGCCATGCTGGTGATTTCTTTTTTATAGCAGAATAAAATGTCCACTTTCACTAGTAAATAGAATGTGGTTATTAGCGGAAGATGAAGTCATCCTGCCAAACCACAGGGGGCTTCTTACCGGGGACAATAAATGAGTCCTTGGGAAGCTGGAGAAATTAATCTCTCTCTCTCTCTCTCTCTCTCTCTCTCTCTCTCTCTCTCTGTGTGTCTCTCTCTGTCTCTGTCTCTGTCTCTGTCTCTCTCTCTCTCACACACACACACACACACACACACACACACACACACACAGTACCACTACTTGCCATCAGTAGCACATCGAACTGCTCATCCAAATAGTTTAATACTATTAAAAAAACTTGTCTTAAAACGGATCTTTACTCTCTCTGATTTGTAACGTTTCAGAACAATAGATTTTAAATAGCAGTAGCTTTGTTATAAACTTCTGAAATAGTACAAAGTCACATGATTTTTAAAAATGACTATTTAAATGTTTAATTATGCCAGGATATGTGATTATGCCTGGATATCCAAAATAAACTTGACAACAAAAAACAATGCCCCCCTCCCCCTACCATCAATGATCAAAAGTAATTCCCAGCCTTCACATCTGTAGGGCTCTATAAATGCCAATTCCTTTGGGCTCTAAAGGATGTGCCCAGATTTCAGCATCAGGTTCAAGTCAAATATAAATAACAGTTTGCAGGCTTTGAAAAAAATAATAGGAGTTTGGAAAGTAGCATTTGTACTACCTCATGTTCCCTCACTTGTTACACTAACTTATAAATTACACGTTTACACATGCATTTCTTCTCTGCCTCCATAGTGTTTCTAGTCCTTGCCTACGTGGCTATGCACATATATCCAGGGAAAAATCTATCACGTTATCAACTCTGTAAGAATGTCTTTTAAAGCCTGAAAAAAATTGTTACAGCTTTCGCTATGATTTAATAATTTACTGATGTTAGAAAGAAATAAACATAAAGAAATAAAAGGTTATTGCTCAAATGCTTTAGTTAAAATTCTCATTTGTGTATTAATGTTTGATTTTTTTAGAAATCACCTCTCTGATCTTTCTCTGTAAACATTTACTATGTTGACCAATTGGCTTATTTATCAAATCCTGAATATCGTTATCTTATACTCGATCCCTTTTTATTAACTGTTTTCTCTTTACAGTAAACCCAAGTCAGTGCAAAGAATAATTTCTGGTCAATGAAAGATCAATACTTAAAGAAGTATATGAATGTCCCTAATTTAGGGACTCTTTCACAACTTACACTATCCAGGTACAGGGAACAGTAAGGGGTAAAAGTTAGAAAGAAAATAATATATTGCTTTCATTCTACCCATACTCTATCATTATGAGCTCCTCAAAATGATGGCTGTTTAATATGTGAGACTGTCTATGTTAGATAAAGAACTTTTGATTGAATATTAATTTCTAGTAGTAGATTTACCCTTGCTACTTCAGTACGTTTTCCTTATCCCCATTTTATTTTTCAACTTCCCAGCTACCTGTTTACAAATGTCACATTTAACTAATAGATGTGCATTGTATTGGCCAATGAATACAGAGATGTAAGAATAAATGAATAGCAAACTGATGCAGAGTATGTCAAAGGCAGCATTTTTAATATACTATATTCCAGGGCTATGCAGCTCTTACATTTCTGTATCTAAGGCTAATGGATTAATGACCTTTCTTATTTTTTTTAGTGTTTATTTCATTTTGAGAGAGAGAGAGCACAAGCTGGGGAGGTGCACAGAGAGATGGGGACAGAGGATCTGAGGCAGGTTCTGCGCTGACAGCAGAGAGTCTGATATGGGGCTTGAATTCAGGAACTGTGAGATCATGACCTGAGTTGAAGTCGTATGCTCAACGGACTGAGCCACCCAGGTGCACCGATTAATGATCCTTCTATTCACTCTTAAGAGGACCACTAGGATTCTAATCAGGATCTTGTTCTAATATAAAGATATTGAATGAATATTGGCTTCGTTGTGATTTTCACAACTGTAGAATAGGAATCCACTGAGGCAAATCGTTTTAAAAATGCATCCTAATTACACTTAAAATTAGTAACTGAGCTCATTTGTACCTCATGCGTAAGGTTACAAAGCTCATGCCATAAACCTCAGTTGGTAAAACCAACCACCTCAAATATTTAATATAATCTAAGTATATGGTTCTATGACAGTTGTTCCTAAAATGCAGTCAAGTTTATGAAGTTTACTACTTCATCTCTTTCTTTTTACATTTTTCAAATAAGAAACAAATTATAACAGAAGTTGTAAGAGCACTGGCTCTTCCATTATTTTTCTTTCTTTCCTTCTTTTGCTTTTCGATTTTCTTTCCTTCCTTCCTTCCTTCCTTCCTTCCTTCCTTCCTTCCTTCCTTCCTTCCTTCCTCTTTCTTTCTTTCCTTCTTTTGCTTTTCAGTTTCCTTGTCTTCCTTCCTTCCTTCCTTCCTTCCTTCCTTCCTTCCTTCCTTCAATCCTTCCTTTTTTTCCCAAATGTATTTACCTAAAACAATACAAAGAAATGCAAAGCAACCACCTGCTCCCTCTTTCTGACGTTTTTGTACAAAGCACTTCTGGTAAAGGAGACAGGTTTCCTGGTGAAGAAAAACCAGCAATCATGTAAGTGCTCTTCAGCCAACATAATGAGAAGCTTTTCTTTCCAAGAAGTAAATATGCACATCTACAGTATAAGAATATTAGACCCTGTCTTGGTCACAGTCAAAGATAACTTATACAGGAATGTTAAAATGTGTGACAGAAATGTTCACTGATCCTCTTTACACTGAAGGTATACTGAACTTTATTCCTTCCTCTCTAATTCAATATTGTATCTTCTTTTTAAATTTATTTTTAACTCTTTTATTTAAAAAAATTTAATGTTTATTTATTTTGGGGAGAGAGAACATGAGCAGGGGAGGGGCAGAGACAAAGGGAGACACAGAATCTAAAGCAGGAGCAGGCTCTGAGGTGTCAGCACAGAGCCTCACATGGGGTTTGAACTCAGGAGACTTGAGATCATGACCTGAGCCAAAGTCGGACACTTAACCGACTGAGCCAACCAGGTGCCCCTATATCTTCTATTTACTCTCGCTAAAAATACTGTGATTTTACTTTCTAAAAAAATTCATGTTGAACAAGTTGTCGTGCTGATTTACCCCTGCTTATTTTGATTCTTTTCCCATACTATTACCTAAGGTGATATAAATGTCTCTTTGCCAGTTCTGTTTCAGCAGTCAATAGTCTGAGTGAAAGCAATGCATTTATTTTAGTTACCCTGTGGAACTCTAGTTCTCTGCTTCTAGACACTTTTTCTGTCTTTGTTTGAGACCATACATTGTTAAGGCTCTGGGAATTACTGAAATTGTTCATATTTATTTTATACCATATTTAAAAATTTTTTAATTAAAAAAATTTTTAATGTTTATTTATTTTTGAGAGAGAGACAGAGAGAGAAAGAGAGAGAGAGAGAGAGAGAGAGAGAGAAAGAGACAGAGCATGAGTGGGGGAGGGGCACAGAGAGAAGGAGACACAGAATCTGAAACAGACTCTAGGCTCTGAGCTGTCAGCACAGAGCCTGACGCGGGGCTCGAACTCACGAACTGTGAGATCATGACCTGGGCTGAAGTCGGACACTTAACTGACTGAGCCACCCAGGTGCCCCTATTTCATATTTTTTAGAAGTTTATTTATTTTGAAAGAGAAAGAGACAGTGCGTGTGCACACACATGAATGGGGGAGGGGTAGAGAGAGAGGGAGAGAGAGTCCCAATCAGGCTCCACATCCAGCTCAGAGCCAGATGTGGGGCTCAATCCCATGACCCTGGGATCCTTACCTGAGCCAAAATCAAGAGTTGGACGCTCAACCGACTGAGCCAACCACGCACCCCTGTTTTATACCACATTTAATTTCAATTGCATATCTTTTGGAAAATTTATGAGCATGCTCTTTTCCTTCATGTCTTTATTTTATTAATTCAATTAGTTGACCTTCCACTGGCATGAAATGAAGGGCTTTTCTAGCTTCCAATTTGAATGTGTCACATCAAAGAGTATTTAGCATGCCATGTTTTGTATCAAGCAACCTTGTGGCTATATTCTATTTCTGTCACTCATAGACACTTATCATACTTGGGCTCTGGTAAAAAAAAAAAATAAATTGTATTGCTTTTCTTTAGAGAAAGATTTTCAAATTCCAGTTAGAGAATCCGCTTTTGTACCATTTGTTCACCAGAGAAAATGTAAGAAGGTAGCGAGAATAGTCTTAGCCATAAGGATTTGATTATCAGTCCCGTAGGGTACCTGATGATGGCGGCAGGTAGACAGGACATGGAAACTGTTCTGTGGTACTCCAAATTTCCTTTCAGGCTCTGACATATGAAGATACAAAGGAACACCTCTCTACTGCTTAACAAGGAGAAACGGCAAAGACCATGCGGATAACAGAAACTCAAGGAGAGCATAAAGTACTGTTTAAGGACACAACAGTGCTTGACCAAGCTTTCTCTCTGATTGTAAAAACAACTTGAAAAAAGCTTTTTGGGATATCCTTGGAAGTAAGGATTTCTGTGTTGCAGTCATGGGATTTGAGGTTTAGGCATTACTGTGTCCATTCTTGGTATGCGCCTTTGATAAATTATCTTAAACTTTCTAGTCTCACATTCTTGTTCCTCAAAAAGGAAAGGGTTGCATGGAATTGGTTTGGCTGCCATACTGTGGGATATGGATCCTCTGGAAACTGCAGAATTACCGTAAGATTAGACAATCCATATGCCTGCTATACTTGATGGGGAGACTGAACAAATTATATGTTACATAACATATACACAGGTCCTATTACTTAAAATGTGTGGGCTACACTGTGACTGACAAAAATTTATATTCAGTTAAAAAGTGTTCATGAATTCATTAGGGCTTTTGTATATCATGTATTTTCTCTCTCAAAAATACAAAACGCAAGAAAAACAGCTAAGTTGAAAACTTGGATACTGATACTGATTTTAACACTAGATGACTGATAACGCCTTTACATGTCAGCTTATTTAATCCTCAAAACTCTATGAGGCAAATATTCTCATCCTGTTTTACACAGATGAGGCAACCAAGGCAGTTAGGGAAGTCCCAAGTTATAATAAAGTTCAAAGGATTTGAATCCTGGCAGTGTGGAACAGAGCCTAAAGCACTACACAGGACTGTCTTCCTGTTCTACCTTTTCAATCATGTGAGTGATAGTAGCGTCTCGACAGTTCAAATGAATCCATCAATTCAAAAGGATTGGGGAGTAATGCTGTTTATGATCCCTTCTATCCCTTAAAATACTAAATCTCCTCTATAAGTCTAATTTCTACATAATACGGTCTACGGTATTGTTTAAAAACAAGAGACAATGGCAAACAGACAAAGCAAAACCAAGTAACAGCTATGACAGAAACAAACAAACAAACAAACAATGACTAGGATCCATTCCGGGTTCTGGTACTTCCAGCGATGAAACACCCGGAAAATTTCCTTTCCTCTGTATGCCTCAGTTCTCTTTTTTGCAAAATAAAGATAACAGTACCTATTCCGTAGGTTTGGTGTGTAGGTTAAATAAAATACAAAGTACTTACAGGCATGCATGACAAATAATGAGTTGCCAATAAATATTTGTGGTTATTGTCACTGTTTTTGGTGCTGTTTTGGTCCTCTTTGACCAAAACTTTGATCAAAACTTTGTAGGTTGGAACCCTACAAAGAAGTTAAATATGCAAATTTCTGGCATTGTAAAGAAAGCAGAGATGCAGGGCTGAATAACAAGGGCTCGGAAGTGAACCAGCTGACCTTGATGCAAGGAGAGAAGATTGGATTTTCCCTGGCAGAATTAGGGAGCAGACCAAGCCAAATGGAAGAGCTTAGAATGCTGGTAGGGAGGCCATGGCAAATATCTGTTGGAGTTTCTCTGCTTTCTTGATGGTGAGAAGCTCTAAAATGATGGTGCGCATAGATATTTGACCCCTATGACCAACTAGGTTGAGTGGTGGGTCTTGCTTTTTAATACTGTTTTAGTATACTTTTAGGAGATACTGAGGCATATACTACTGGATAGATAGAAACTATTACATATAAAAAGAGAAGGGGAACATGGCAAGAATAAACTTTCTTCAGAACAGCTGACAGAACCAGAGACAGAAGAATAAAATAATTAGAATAATTGGGATTAAAATGTTTTTCTTAAGAGAAAACGTAAGCTAGCGTAAGTGTTCTGAAAAAGTTACCTGGTCTCATGTGAGTCAAAAGCCAAAAGGACCAAGCTTTGATTCTGCAAATATGCAAAATGCAGGCATGAGAAAACACAGCATCCTTTCCGCTAAATTAATCAGATGAACTACCTTTGTAGCCAAAGCAGGTTTCTCAGTATAGGTGAACCAGGGAACGTTGCTCCACAGGGCACTGGAAGCTATCAATGATGTGGAGTCCTATTTCTAACATGCTTTTGGAAATATTTCCAAATGGGAACAATCATTTCTAAATGTCAGTTCACGGTCTCTAATCTTAAATAATGGAAATATCTCGTCACATCCCTATGAGGATATCAAGAGCTTGCTTTGACTTTAAAACCAGAAAAGCTGTTAATTAAAAGCTCATCTCCGTGCCATTGTTTTGGGTGATACGTAGATATTAAATGAATATGAGACGAAGTCCCCATTCTGCTTCACTCTTTAACCTTAATGAAAACACAGTGACACAGGTAGGAAAAGAAACAATTTATATTTTACATTTTAACATCATCCATAGAAAATGAGATCCTGGTAATCAAAATGTTCTCTCCTTTTCTTTGATTGATGGATTCTCATTCTGTGGTGACAGGGGGAATGTTTAACAGTGAATGATCAGCTCATAGCAGCTGTGCTGGCTGCTGGAAGAGTCGGGATGGTCTACTACAGGCTCTCTGAGTAGCCAGGGATTAGCCCGGCTCAGTGCCTCAATGGTTTCTGATAAAAACCAATTCCCTGACTTAAAATTACCTCAGTATTTCTCAAAAGGTGGGCCCGTAAGAGATAGTAAAACAAATAAGTTAATATTGACAAATTAAAAAGTGACATGAATTTAAATAAAAGTCTACATTGGAAATATTTATTGAGAACCTGATAGATGAGACGTTTACTGGGTAGACAAACATCTTTTTAAATATTAATTCCATAATTCCTATAATAAGAATACACTTCACCTGAGTGGCTGTCACATCACAAATTTTAGAATTTAAAGTATTTTAATGTTTATTTATTTTTGAGAGAGAGAGACAGAGATGGAGCATGAGCAGGGGAGGGGGAGAGGGGAGGGAGACAGGATCCGAAGCAGGCTCCAGGCTCTGAGCTGTCAGCACAGAGCACATGGCGGGGCTCGAACCCACAGACCACAAGATCATGACCCAAGCAAAACTCTGAGCTCAATTCAGACGCTTAAATGACTGAGCCACGCAGTTGCTCCGAGAATTTCAAGTATTTTAAACATGACTGAAAAACTCAGGGCAAGAAAAATTAGAGCATACGCCTACTTGGTGTTCGTAACTTTAGAAAAAGAAAAGAAATGAAGATATGTAGAAAAGAGATTTTAGAATCTGGTGATATATTTATTTTTAATAAAAACTTTCCTACAAAAAAGCTATAAAATAAATGCTAATATTTGTATTTATTTTGACAAATATTTCCCGATAAGTTACATTTTAAGGGGCAGCTAGAAGTCTTTAGATAACACAATATATTCTAACCATTTGTCTTCACAGGATACCTCACAACATTGCCTAGAGACACAGAGGCAAGAGAAAGTCAACTAGCCTTTACAGCCTCAACAAAGAAAGCACTCTTGTAGTCCTGCCACACGCAGTCCCAGGTAAAATCAGGAAAATAAGATTCTGAAAGTATTCCGCCTTGCACATACATATTTAGAGGACAAACTATCCCGCCAGACTTTCTTTTCAAAAATCTCTTATGTTAGTTACCAAGTTTTCATGTGACTACTGAAGCAATTCCCACTATTTTCCATATTAGAAATCAATGTATACTATGTTGACATTTGTCCCAAACACGGATTAAATGTTTGGTTTGTATTCACACCATCAGCATGCAGCTCCAACTGAGATCATATCCAAGTTACTGACAGAGGAAATGGAAGTATAAAAAATATAATTTTAATTATTAAAATTGTTAACCTTTATCTCTCAAATATTATATGCTAGATATTTATAGGCAAACTTTCTGGAATTGCATTGGCTTTTATATTCGTAGAAAGGCTAACTCACCCCGACAGTGTCACTGATTTAAGTCTGGACTACTTTTGGAAATTATTTTAACACACTGCTCAGGAAGGCCTAGGTTTCTAGTTAACACGAGAAAACGTGGAATGAGAAGAATATGTCTGCCTCACAAAATCTACTTCAAAAAACATTTTATGTAAACAAACGTGATAAATAAAATGACTCACAAAAGGGTCACGGCCAATGTTTTGTGCCTTATGCTAAGCTCTGAAAAGTCTGACACGTACTGAGTATTTTATAATAATAATAACAGCAGAAATCGTCACAGTAGTGGTAACAGTAGCTATTACTTAATGAGAAATGACTGTGTGCCACGTATTCTGTCATACTGATCTCTTCTTTAATGTTTATACCACTCCATGAGGTAGGAGTCATTATTCCCATTTTACAGATGAGAATATTGAGGCCCGTCAGGGTTAAAGAAGATCTCACAAATAGTAAGTCAGGCCAGGAAGGTTGGAACTCAGCTGACTGCTAAGCCCCAGCTCTGAGTAGTGAGTAGTTGTGCACTCACTAACTCACACTTCCATCAATCTTCCCTCTCTCTTTAAGCCCTATTCCATACGCCCAGATAAAAGAGAAAAATTGAAGGCCTAAACTTCAGATCACAAGCCTAACGACTTGGAAGAGAGCCGTATTAGTCTCTGTGCACTAAATAATGAGTTTCTGAAAGATGTAATTAAGATTCTCAGGAACAAGCATGATAAGAAGTTGTAGGAGTCAACACTACACCTTTGCCTTTTTTCAGCTCTTTTTTCTCAAACTCATCCCCTGTTCACAGATTAACCTCACCTCTCGCTGCAGCGAAATGGTACAGGGAACTGTAGGCAATGGTCTTCAAAAAGTACTCTGCCAACTATTAAGAACAAAAGTGTCATTTGTTAGTCAAGTGATCTCATTAAGGGGCATTACTCTAACCGTTGACTCAGAGCTCTAATAGAGCTGGATTCCAAATCCTGCAGAATTTGACCTGGGTGGGACCAAGGCCCAGAATGCTGGCTTTTGTTAAAGGGTATGACTAAATAGAAAGGAAATGTGAAACAGCCCTAACAGTGTGCCGTTTTATACTTTATCTTGCTGCTGAGAGCCTGCTCTTTCTGAAGAAAAGGCTATTTCGTGACAGAATAATTGGTTCTGATTCCACAGCTCTCTATGTCAATGTGCTTCCTTCCATGAGGCCCTAGAAAGCTTTGAGTTGCATGGGAAATAGAAGAAAATCAAATGGACTCAACCCATTTGGAAGCTCCACAGCACAGTCCCAAAACAAAGTTAGGCACAGTAAACAAAGCAAAAGTCACAAAAGGAAAGGTGTGCTTGGCGGGGGGCACTGCTCATGATTAATATCAAGAGCAAATCAGCCACAGCCTGCCAGGCAAACCCGGTCAGCGCAGTGTCTTTCCCAGTCAGCAGTATCCACCCACCTACATGTTCTACATACATAGCACTGAGCCCAGCGCAGATCACGCCGTTATAAAGGGAGTAATGGAATAACGATAAAAGTCAGATTTAGCAGTGTTCAGACAAATGGGTAAATGTAACTGAGCAATCAAAACTATAATGCAAAGGTTAATTTAGGCAAAAAGGTAGAATTATAAAGGCACTATGCACTCAGAAAGTATTTCCCGTTACATTTATTAGCTTCTCCACTAGTACTCTATTTATTGAAGTCTAATAAGAACCCATTCCTGGTCATGAATTACCAGAGATATGTCTTACTAGAGGAATTAAACATGTAACAGCCTCTAGTACAAATGAAGGTGTTTTAATAACTTGGAGTTTGGCAGCCCGATAAAACATTATGATCATCTTGAGATTTACAGTAAAGTTAGCAGCCCTGCTTAATGGGAACAGGCTCCACGTGAATCATCTGTGCTTTCCCTAACCACATGCTTCCTCCTTAGGACAATACTGTTTCAGATTACAGAAGATAGGAAGTACTCTCCTATCATAAAGACATAAAACTGCCAAGACTGTGAACACTCTATAAATAGTAAATATGTGTTTCCTGGGTTTAGAGACCATGAGCTGATCTGAATCTACTGCCCATCAGCTATTCTCATCTGCTAAATGGAGACAGTAACATCTCTGACTTTTACGGAGTTGTTTTGAATAGCTAAATAATCTCAGTGGCATATACTGAATGCTCAATAAACATTAGCTATTGTTATATTTATTATTATTAATTTGCACTCTCATACTTATCTTAAATAACACACTGCCTTTTAATTTCTGTGAGCACTGTTATGTAACTTTCCTCATGTAAGAAGTAGAGATAGGCCCTGGAATGACAAAGGAGGTATGAGAAGGAATGGAAGAAGAGAGGAAGAGGGAATAAGAGGGAGGAGGGAAAGAAGGACAGAGAATCCAAACCAGGGTCTGGAAATGTTGAGTATTTAACTGAGGCAGGAGAATAAAGGGCATTACTCCAACAGAAAGGGATCATGCTTAGGTAAATGAAGGTTACTGATGGAGTAAATTGGAGGCAACAAGGTAAGGGAAGAGTGCCCAGGGTTCTCCTATCTCTAACTCACACTTCCTCCCTCTCTCCTCTCCCTGTTTTCTTCCTTTTCCTTCTTCCCTCCCTTCTGCCCTCCATGCCTCCTTCCTTCCTTCCCTCTTTTCCTTCTTCTTTCCTTCCCTCTTTCCTCAGTAATCACTAAATCTTTCGAATATAACAAAAGTACATTCTACAAAAACTCAATATCAAAAAGCCAAAAGATCAGATATTAGGTACAGAGGAAACTACATAACTGAACAAGACAAGTTATGTAGGACAAGTGAGTTATGTAGGAACAAACAAGTTAGAGGAATTCTCTGTTCTCAGGGAGCTTGTATTTTACTAGTGAGATGGAGGGCTTTAAGGAACAAATACATAAATACATATCAGAAAGTATCAAATGATGATAGTGGCTATGAAAAGAATGTTAGGAGGTTGATGCCATAGAAATGAACTCAAGGGGGCGCCTGGGTGGCGCAGTCGGTTAAGCGTCCGCCTTCAGCCAGGTCACGATCTCGCAGTCTGTGAGTCAGAGCCCCGCCTCAGGCTCTGGGCTGATGGCTCAGAGCCTGGAGCCTGTTTCCGATTCTGTGTCTCCCTCTCTCTCTGACCCTCCCCCGTTCATGCTCTGTCTCTCTCTGTCCCAAAAATAAATAAACGTTGAAAAAAAAATTTAAAAAAAATAAAAAAAAAAAGAAATGAACTCAAGAGAACTGCTTTGGGCAGGGTAGACAAGAATACGGTTCATTTAACTCTGAGTTGAGGTTAACATTCATATGTAGAGTGTTCCATTTTAAGTATACAGCTTGGTGAGTATATAAGTATGTATCTGTGCAAATAGCACTCAAAGTCCAGAACATTCTCAGAAATTTGGTTTATTTTTTTCATAAGTGATATTGTGTTATATATTTAATTCTGTCAGTTAAAAAAATATTTTAATGTTTATTTTTGAGAGAAAGAGACAGAGAGAGAGAAAGTGGGGGAGGTGCAGAGAGAGAGGGAGACAGAATCTGAAGCAGATTCCAGACCTCGAGCTGTCAGCACAGATCCCGATGCAGGGTCTGAACTCATGAACTGCAATATCATGACATGAGCTGGAGATGGAGGCTTAACCAACTGATCTACCCAGGTGCCCCTAATTCTCTTAATTTTTCAGGCACCGTTTTAAGGTCTCTCCATATTATGCCTTTTACTTGTGGCTTGTAATTTCTGTTCATAACTCCCGGAGGGTATCAACCACATTTTTACTGTATTTACTAACCTTCTAATCCAGTTGTGGACCCCAAGGTGGCTTCCAACATTCCAACAGGAATGAACATCCTCAGACATGAACCCTTACTGAGCGATGTGGGAATTTTTTTAAATACATGATGAGAGGAGAAAGTCAGTGTCTGGGTCTATGAGAACAGTAATCTGACTGACCAATGACAGACTGCTTTCCAGAACATATACCATGCTGTACTCCCACGAGCAGTGTGTCTTTGATTGCTGTTGTTTAGATTTGCATGCTCTGATGTCTCATAATTTTGAAAATCTTTTCGCACAATACTAAAACTTGATTTTCCTTCTCTTAAATCTGCTGCTCCTTCCCTTGGCACATTTCTCAAAGGGCGTGGCCATCCCTTTCTGGACAATTTGCAAGGGGTGTGTTATTAAGGAGGTAACACTTCAGCTGAGGTGTGATTAACAGGGAGGAGCAGACCTTGAAAAGATCAGCAAGTTCTAGGCAGAAGGGACATGGAGAACAATGGCTTAAGGCAGGACTGAGATGGCCACATAGAGGGAACAAGCAAGAGCACCTGGCGTGGGTGGAACACAGTGGGAGAGGGGGGAAAAGGGTACAGATGAGGTCAGACAGTGAGGAAGGGCCACAAACAGTCCTGTGATTGAAAATCTGCCAGACAGTGCTGAGGTTTTCTGTTCCATTTGCAGAATTTTTAATGTTGAACCTGACCTTTTACCAGCCATCAATGAATGGAGAATGACAAGCACAATTGTAGCTGATATACCTCTGAGAGTTTAATAGTAATAAAAGTAGATCAACAATTGCGATTCAAAGCTCTCAGAACATCATAAAAGTACATTCTATAAAAATCTCAATAACAAAGAGCTAAAAGATTACATATTAGGTAGAGGAGATATTGTGTAGCAGAATAAGACACATCACTGGGAGAACCCAGAAAATTGCTTTTTCCTCATGGGAAAAGCCAAAAAGAATAATAATAATACACTTATTTCATTAGGCTAGTCTGTGGAGATGTTCATCTCAAATTAATATAGAAATAGGTCTACAAGGTAAGGGATTTTGAGCTTTAAATTTAAGGACAAACTGTTTTTCTCATTTATTAAGTCAAAAACTCAAAGGGTAGTTAATAGCTATAACATGGGGGAAAAAAGCCTCCATCTGATTAGGGCAAACATTATTGAGTCTCAATAGAACATATACACTTTCCAGATGTTAATTAAGCATCTAGCATTTAGAAAATACTGTGCTTTTGGGGTACCTGGGTGGCTTAGTTGGTTATGCGTCCGACTTCCACTCAGGTCATGACCTCGTGGTCCGTGAGTTCGAGCCCCACGGTGGGTTCTGTGCCGACAGCTCAGAGCCTGGAGCCTGCTTCAGATTCTGGGTCTCCCTCTCTCTTTGCTCCTCCCCCGCCCGTGCTCTCTTTCTCTCTCTCTCTCAAAAATAATAAATAAACATTAAAAAAATTAAAAAAAAAAGAAAATAGTGTGTTTTGGAAGCAATTGTTACAAAGCCCTTAGAGAACAGAGACAGAAGACTTATTTTTATGTTCATCTGATATACAGCAAAATAGCAAAGGACCTATCATATGAGTGACATCAAGAGTGTACATTTTATCGAGACACACGGTGTCCAATCTCAATTTGTCTGTCTGCCTAACAGTAGAGTCATGATGTTCATCATTGTCTAAACTTTCCATGGTATGAAAGGAAGCAAGGAAAGCAAACACTGAAGAAAGTATTATTTTATCTACAAACACATAAAAATTGTCAAATGTTAAAAGGAAAGTTAATCTCTCTTTTTAGTCATTTGACTTGAAAAGATGGTGAGGAGCCAGCAAAGCTAGACTGAAGCAAGTTTTCAGGCATCTGCAATATATGTTAAAATAACTGTCACCAACAAAAAAACCTCCACTTTCCTTCTATTCCTCATTGGTGGCTTCTGATTTCCAATAAAGATATGATTGTAATCATTCCTTGTTACTCTGCTGTGATGAGTAATTTGATGTGCATGAAAGTGCTTTGTACTCACAGAAAAATCTGCAAATACAGGGCTCTTATTATTTCAAATAAATAAATCCATGAAAAAATGTTTAATGTGCAATGAAAATGAAATATGTTAATAGAGCAATATGATAAAATGTAAATAATATAAATTGATACAATGATCAAAAATAGAATTAACGGAGTAGCCTGAAAAGTCTGCTTACATACCTGCTTGCACACATTTATAGTTTTCATTCTGTTTCCCCGCAAAGTGTTCATGTCCTTTTCTGTTTCTCCTACTAGTGCCTAATGGTCTTGGTGCCAGAACATCACCCTGATCTCTATGGCCCGGGAGTGTGGGAGGGTTAAGAAATGTGAGAACTCATGCAACTACACCCAATCATCAGCTGAGTGCAACACATAGGCTTTGGAGAACAAAAGCAAGATTTGTCTGATTCAACGAATCTATAATCAGTGTGCTAAAAGCCTTCATCATTGCCTGCCATATGTTTATACACACCTGTGTGCATGCGCGCACACACACACACACACACACACACACACACACACAAACACAAACCTGGTCTCAGCCTACCTGAGGACACCTTCTCATTCCACTCTCCCAGCCTCCCATTCTACCCAGACTTGCTGGCCTTGTGCTCCCCCCAGAATTCCCAGCACTTAGCATCCTTGCCCTCGCTTTCCCTCTGCCTCCGCTGTTCACCCCACCCCCAGTCTTTCCCTGGCTGACTTCTTCTTGCCGCTGAGGGCTGCCCTGGGCTGGCCTCTTTCCTGCCCATTGCCTCTAAAGCAGCCTCCCCTCCCTGTCACTGTTGCTATCCCACACTTTTATCTTCAGAGCTTTTATCATTCTCTCCCATTTTATTGCTTATTGATCTTGTTTATTTTAAAACTTGTTGCCCCTGTGCCAATGCAGTTAGAGTCTATCTCCAGGTGAGTTAGGACTCTGCTTAATTTTTTAGCCCTCAGCTTGGAACAATGAAGACTTGAATTGGACTCCCTATGAATACATATTTATAAAGCATTTATGACAGTAGCTGGCATTTAGTAAGATTTGTATAAATGCTTAATCAAACAACAACACAAACAATGAAAAGCAATGAATTCAGGCCATATCCACGCTGGCTAACAGCTGCGTAACCCTGGACAAGTTATCTTCCTGTTTGAATCTGGGTTTCCTTATTCCTAGAAATGGAATGAATACTTCTTCCTTCACTGGGTTTGTCAAGAGGAAAATGTGGAAATGAACAGAGAAGTATTTAACACGGCAGGTGTTCAAAAAATATTACTTCTTTTTCTCCACTGCTTCTAAAATTTTAAAACCATTTTAATGTGTGTTCAAATTCTTCAAATTTTGTTCTGAAAGAGTTAACTTTTGGTAAAGTGAATTGCAGTGATGTAAGGGTATTATGTGATCGGAAAGGTTTTAAGGATTGTTAGCTAAGGGTGGAACATGAGTAGTTGGTCAACCTGCCGGTGCACATGTATGCCCTCAACACAATTTGTAGGAGCCTCAATTTATTGCTTAGCACACAGTATGTGAGTGTCTTTATTATATGCCTCTCCAGCACTACACTATGAGCAGCATGAACACAACTATAGTGTTTATATTTATATCTGGTGTTTTTTTTGTTTTTGTTTTTGTTTTTTTTTTTTTTTTGAGAGATTGAGAGAACTAATGTGAGCAGGGAAGGGGCAGAAGGGGTAAAGAGAGAGAGAGAGAGAGAGAGAGAGAGAGAGAGAGAGAGAGAGAGAGAGAGAGAGAGACACAGACCCAAACAGGCTTGATGCCGACCATGAAGCCCAGGGTGGTACTTGTTCCCACAGCCTTGAGATCATGACCTGAGCTGAAATCAAGAGTCGGATGCTCAACCTACTGAGCCACCCAGGTGCCCTAGTGTTTGTATCATTTAAGCTCGGCAACAGAGTGGGTATAAAATTAACGCTTGGTTGGGGTGCCTGGGTGGCTCAGTCGGTTAAGCGTCTGACCTCAGGTCATGATCTTATGCTTTCTGAGTTCAAGCCCAGCGTCGGGCTCTGTGCTGACGCCTGGAGCCTGCTTCAGAGTCTGTGTCTTCTCCTCCCATGTTCATGCTCTGTCTCTCAGTAAGAAAATGAACGTTAAAAAAATTAAAATTAATGCTTGGTGAATTAAATGAACTAGTTACAGTGGAGGAATCTCAAATAATCATGACTAGTCTCTTTATAGCTGGTTGTATCCTACAAATAAAAAGGTTAGGCTGTTTTGGGTAGAGATTTATAACTGGGTTTTAAAATAGTTAAAAATAAATTTCTAAACAATGTCTCTAATTAAAATTTGTCAGTACGTTTTATGCAGAGAAATGATTCTCCAAATTAACATAAGGCTCTTCTGAGTTTCTCCTTCAAAGATCCCATTACTTTCCCTTTTAACTTTCCCAGTTGTTTATCTTCAAACATAAGGTGTTCCTAATAATCTCCATTTAACAGATGGGAACACTGAAGTTCAGAGCTGCTGTTAAATTGCTTTCTCAAGCAAGAGCACCAACCCAGTTGGGGTCATGATAGAAGTTTTGTATCTTCCATTACTCTTTCAATTAGAATCTGCTTCCTGGTAATTAACACATTCTCTCTAGCCTGCAAAATAATCTTCCTTTGTAGAGCTCCGGTATGGAAAATTCCTATTTGAGAAAAGACTTATTTTGGAAAGTTTTATAAGGAATTGCGATTGCAGGCCATCGTGAAAATCACTGTGCCATTTTAGGTTTAAAAGTGTAATTGTGATCAACAATTCCCTGCAACCATGGCAACACAATGTGCCCCTTTCTACTTGTTTACTTTTAAGGAATTGGAGGACTATTTAAGGATTAAGATTACCATGCATGCTGTATCAGCTGACCTTTACAAAGGATAAAATAAAAGCTCTGGGTACTCACCCTTATAAATCAGTGTTGGTGATTACTTTGGGTTACATAGGTATACATGGACATTTCAGTTCTTAGAAACTATTTATAATAATCCAGCAGTAACTATCATATTTTAAGGACTGATTTGCACACCAAAGGATATTTTAATATAGTATTTATGTTTGCATAAGTTTGTGGATCACTGTTTAATATCAGCTATGAGATCAAAGCAAAGAAGAATTCCCTTTATCTTGGGTTTCCAAATAAGAATAAATTCATAATTTTCCCTACTTCTATTAAAAATACATTAATATTTGTATAAGAAAAGAAGGGAAGAAAAACTCAGGAGGAATAAACGTGTGACCTTGCTGAAGAAAAAAGCTTCATAACTGACAGGTTATATGTGGCTGGAGACTATGAAACCAGCTTCGTTATTAATGAAAATATCAAAAAAAATGCATTCTGGCTCCACTACTTAATAAGATCCAATTTAATTTACTCTTGAATCTCAATCACTACACAAGATGAGTTTTTCTTTAACTACATTTTTTTTCACTGTTCATACTAAAAAAGAGATTCAAACTGTCCTTATTATAACCAAATTAGTTTTCGTAAAAGCATGTACTCAAGATAAAAGAGAGACTAGGAAAACAGTATTTACAGAGACACCCCCCCCCCCCCCAACTCAGCTCTCAGGCACAGTCTTTAATCCCTCTATTTGAATGTGAACACTCTGTTCATATTCCCATTCATTCTCTCCCACAGTTATCTGAAACGAACTGATTCAGGGGCCTAATTAAACATTAAAAAACAGTACTTGTTAGAACTGTTCTAAAATGTATGACACCCTTCTTTCTCTTAGTAAATTGAGCCTGAGGAACATAATTTAACTGACTGCATGAGCAGTAGGCAATATAATGTCATGTGATGTAATAACATGAGGCCCAGAGACACTCGTACAAGCCCCAGACATGCACAGCTGAACACAGTGTGCTATCTGCTTCCCGGTCTTCTCATTTGCCTCATTTTCTGCCACTCGGTGGGTCGCTCATTCTTCTGACCGTCTTCCAATACCCAAGCCTTTACAGCAACCAGCATTTTAGATCTAGTTTTAAGCACAGGCTTTGCTGGGAAGCACTATGAATGAAACCCGTCTTCCTCTAAGAATAAACTTTGCAAAAGATACAAGGTCTTTTATATTTCTTGGTCTGGAGGGTATGTTCCCCAGGAGCAGAAGCCTGGGTGCTGGGGATATGTGAGGCCCCAGGGTTTCCACGGCACATCTTCCAGGGGCATCAATTTTACCATGTGGAAATATCATAGGGTAGAAGGCAAAAACTACATGATTCTTCAAAGTGAGATTTGAGACTTCAAAGGATTCTTGGATTTATGGTTGTTCTCCCATGGCTATGTCCCAGAACCCCTAAGGTCTATGTTTTTCTCTTCACTTCCTAGTTAAAAAAAAAAGAATACAGAAACACTGCTTAAGGCATGGGTATCAAATTATGTCATAAATACATGAGGTTTCTAATGATCTAAGGTCTTTAATGGTAGGTCTTTTTTTTTCTTCATTTTAATAATAGTCCACCAAATGAAGCCTCATTTAAGCTCATAAAACTTTCAATCTTTGGAACTCATCACTTGCTACCTTGTCTCTTAGAGCCATGCCTTTTTCTCCTTCTGTATCTCAAAATCTTCTCCTTCTAATTCACAAACAGAGAGGCGTCCTACACCACATTGCCTTAGATAAGTAGGTAGTAAATAACATTTTAAGCGTGCCAATAGGTATCTGGCACTTGTTTATTGAGTGTATGCTACCTACTAAGCATGAACTTTGGCTCTAAAAATACAGAACTAAAAATTTAAGCAAAGTCCTAACTCACCTGGAGATAGACTCTAACTGCATTGGCACAGGGACAACAAGTTTTAAAATAAACAAGATCAATAAGCAATAAAATGGGAGAGAATGATAAAAGCTCTGAAGATAAAAGTGTGGGATAGCAACAGTGACAGGGAGGGGAGGCTGCTTTAGAGGCAATGGGCAGGAAAGAGGCCAGCCCAGGGCAGCCCTCAGCGGCAAGAAGAAGTCAGCCAGGGAAAGACTGGGGGTGGGGTGAACAGCGGAGGCAGAGGGAAAGCGAGGGCAAGGATGCTAAGTGCTGGGAATTCTGGGGGAGCACAAGGCCAGCAAGTCTGGGTAGAATGGGAGGCTGGGAGAGTGGAATGAGAAGGTGTCCTCAGGTCGGCTGAGACCATGTGTTTGGGCCTTGTGGGCAGCATAAGGAATTTGGACTTGACTTTGTCTGTGTTAAGCACCTGCTGACGTGCCTTAAGTAAGGAAGTTAACATGACTGAATCTGCATTTTAAAGCAGTAACTGGCTATTGTGTGCACAATGAGAGAGGCTGGAATAGAAAGAGGCCAAGAGGAGACTCCTCCAGTGACAGAGACTGGCAGTTTCAACCAGATTTGGTGAACTACCAACCTCACGATCTTGTTGAGTATAATTGCTCGAAGAATATGATATGTAAGGGAAAGAGAAGCATATGGCATGCTTACTATGCATTCCCTCATGGACTCCTCCTAAGAACTTATGGAGTTAGGAGGGCAATGATCCTCCCTCCTGCAAGGTCACAAAGTGCTGGGTGAGTAAGTCAGGATTGAAACAACAATTTGGAAACTGGTTTATAATGGAAACTGGTCACTTCAGAAACTCTAGTTTTCAGCTGGAAGGTGACACAGCCCTAAAAGACTGAAGGTCTCATCCATTCATGGCCTGACCTGGTGTTTGACTTCTTTCTACCCCAGACTGCAAAGCCATTTGTGCTCAGTATTTTAAATTTTCAGTTGTTTTCTGTTCAAGAGTATAGAACCATAAAAATGTTACAGGCAACAGAAGTCTGTTCAAGGTGATAATGCAACCAAACAGAACTTCCTGGGCTTTGAGAAATATTCTGACCTTATTTTTGTTTGTCATTACACCCATTCATATAGGGAGTTGATTCTGATTCTCTTCTAGTTCGTTTTCTCTTTTCTCTCTTGTTAGGTTTATTGATATTCCATGTTCTAGTTCCTTAAGGCTTACTTAACCAGGAAACTTCTGTTTATCATGAAAAACCATCTTTTACAAGCCTTCTCCTCCTTGATGTCTTCCTACTTCCAAATTCATAAATCTTTTCATCCACTTGGCTCTTATGGGCTTTACCGTTCTCTGTATTTTCTTACTTAGGCCCACATCTGACAACCCCTCATACACATCACGAACTTTCTGAGTTAACTTTCCGATAGAACCCTCTCCCCTAGTACACTCACTTTGAAAAGAGCAGGCACAAAATAAATATATACAAAATAAATGATCACCTAAATAACTAGGCTAAATTTATCTCTATGATGAGTTCATTCCATTTCAGAGAAGATGCCAAGGGATCAGGAATTTTCTTTTTTAATTCAATATGGGCGAAAGGGAATGGACAATCATTTGTTATTTCATCGAGTACTTGTTACTTGTTTACAAGCCTTTCAGAGATGCTAGAGATGTTGTGCACATAAAACACATAAAAGGAAAGGAAGATGGCTAAGTCTTCTCAATGTCTATTCCTCTGGTTTATCTAACTGGGGGAACTTGAACGTAATAAATCATTTCCATGCCTGTCTCTCTTTGATTACAACCCGACTTCTTCCTCCCAACTGAAACTTAAAAGTCTGTTTCCTCTTGAGAGAAACGTAAAAAAGAATTTTCTCTTAGAACTCAACATGTTCTTAAAATAACCCAGGACACAGACTACTATAGTGAAAAGGGTTAGTTATCAGGAAACTTGAGATTTAACATGGCATGGCCATATACCATATGATTTTGTTCAAATCAATTGACCTACAGAGGTCTCAGTTTCCTCATGTGTAAAATAAAGAAATTAAAGTAGATTTTTCTACAGCATGTTTTATGGCTAGCACACTAGGGAAAAATACTGACATGTTTACAAAACATTGTACTTTGCTCTGGAGCTATTGTTTTCTTGTTGTTGTTGTTGTTGTTGTTGTTGTCCTCTTAAGTGTATTTTATCTGCAGGGACATTTTAGAGTAAGAAAAGAAGTGAAAAAAAGATGGATTAGACAAGAATGGTTCATATTCCAACTACAGAGATTGTATTAACAGTCCTTACTACTTGTGCTTTTGAAAAATTCAAACACAAAAAACCTTTCACAGTAACCCAAATTGCAGACTAAATGTTACACTCAAAGATACTCATCATAGAATTATAATAGCAAAAGTACAAACAACTTAAGTGACTTAGATAATGAGAAATGAAGGTCTACTTCCTTAACATGATAAAGAGTATCTATGAGAACAGCAGAAAGTAGTACTCTTAGTGATACACAAGTAATGGGATTCTCTTCACATATACTTAAAAAATAGCTCTTGTCACGGTATCTTGTGGGATCACAGGAGCATCACCTGAGAATCCTAACATAATGTCCAGAAAATTTGAACATATTAAATATGAAAAGCTATGTAGTCTTCTTGTATACTAACCACAGTCTTTAGAAAAATTATATGTAAATGGCTAGACAACCCAATTTAAAAAGATATGTGTAGTTTATGTAGAAAAGAACACTGAAAAAACTATGTGACTTTAATGCTGAAGATATATACCATATTTATGAATGTAAAGTCTCAACAGTATAAAGATATCAGCTTTCCCAAAATAATATGCAAATATCAAATAACTAATTAAAATCTTAACAAGTTTTTGAATGTGATGATTTTGATGCACATTTAGAAGAATGAGTATATTTAAAAGACAGTATTTTTTTCTTTTTTGGCAAAACAAGTTGTATAATAGAGGAACATACCCTGCAAATTATTAAAATATTATGAACTATAGCATTTAAAATATTGTAATGATGCTGTAGGAAGTGAATATCAGAATAAATAATTAAAAAATTGATCTATGCATGTACATATGTATGTAGGTATGAATCTATCTATCTATCTATCTATATATTTATTTATTTGGAAATTTACCTATTTATTCTGAGAGAAAGAAAAAGTATGAGCAGGGGAGGGGCAGAGAGAGAGGGAGAGAGAGAATTCAAAGCAGGCTCCATGCTGTCAGCGCAAAGCCTGACACTGGGCTTGATCCCACAAACTGTGAGATCACAGCCTGAGCTGAAATCAAGAGTTGGACCCTTAACTGAGAGAGCCATTCAGGCACCCCTCTATATGATATTTTTAAATGATTGGGGTGACATTTCAAAGAAGTGGTGGAAACAGTGGATTATCCACTGGCAAGTGCTGGGATAAATGGGTATCCATTTAACAAAAATGATGTCAGATCTCAATCTTACACATTATACCAAATTTTGGATGGGTGGAAATGAGAATTTTAAAATACATAAAGACACTAAAAGAAAAATACAGATGAACAAATTTGTCATATGCAGACTTTATCAAGAATGAAAATCATATGTAAGACTGAAAATCATATAAATCAAAGAGATTTAACTATAAAAATTTTTAATAAAGTAAAAAGGCAAAATAAGCAAACAAATATGAAGTCTACTAAACATAATAATAAAAGGTGACAGGTTAGGAAAAAATGTGCCAAAAATGACAAACAAAATTCTAATCATCTTATAATATAAGGAATGATTTAAAGACATTATTTTTATAGTTACAGTTATTTCTTTTCACAAAAAGACTTTGTAAGGTATTTATAAGAACATAGGGAAATGCTTAAGCTATAACATTAATAGAAAAAATACAGTTTCTCAATTATGAAAAAATATGTGTAAGAAAAAAATAGGACTGAGTAAACAGACCAAAATGATGGCTATCTTGCAGCGTGGTAATATGAGTAATTTTTACCTTTGTGATTTAAACCGACTAAATTTTCTAAAAGCTCTGTAATACGTATCATTGCTTTTATCATCTGGAAGAAAAAAATCCACTGTGAACTAGTTTTTTAAAAGTATCTTCAAGGGAAAGTCTTGTACATTTTGAAATCTTAGTTTTTATATGTTCTTTAGTTTAACTATATGCAGTGGAGACTATATGCCAATAAACACCTCCTTTCCCCATGTGAGTAATTTTCCTTCATCCAGTTTTCTTTCTTAGCAAATCTATAATTTGGCCAAAAGGAAAAGAAACCATGTGGATACACCGGTGTGTACGCGCAAAGGAAATAAATCGCTAAAATAAAATGGCTACATTATTTCTCATTGCTAGTGATTCTTTTGTTTCTGCCAGAGAAGAGCAATAAAGAAAAGATATATAGGAGAATTTTAGCAGTGAACATGTTCTTATTTAATTTTTTGAGGGCCAAAAATGACAATTCTACGTTGGTTGTTACAGGGTATCTTGAAAATCTCTCAAAGATATAAAAGAAAAATAAAAGTTCTGGTGCTAAGCAGCATGTTCTCACTGTAAATCTGAAGACTTACAGAATGATCTGGCAGAACTGAAAGGGTCCTTCATTTGTCCCTTGCAAATGAACACTGAACTCTCCTTTAAATTGTCGTATTAAACTGGAATTTTTTATTTTTTTCCCAGGTACTATTCAAGATAAAGCAAAGTGAAACTTTAGAAAAACAGTGAACTGAAGAATGCATATACTCTGTGGGTGGTAGAAAAATCTTTACTGAGAAAACATGAAGGTGTGGGTAAAATACAGGGATACTAAACGTTCTAAGAAGGTGACCCAGAATTTTCTGCACCCACAGAAGTTTTTAAAATAGTTCTGTCTGGAATATAGCGGTAAATAAATACTTGATGGTAAAATGTAACAGCATACTGCATTCATTCAAAGGTATGTCAATTTGATAAAGTATAATACCTTGCTGATGTTCAAAGCAATCCTACTGCCACTCCTATTAGAACAGGAAATGTATAACTATATGCATACATAACAGGTTCTCCAGTGGTGGTAGTTGTGAGCTACATGATGAGTCTCTAGTTAACCTTTCTTTGACCCGATATTTTCCAATTTAGCCAGAATGGCCCAGGCAATCATTGGCTTCCTGCAGTTGGCTTATAACTTGGA
Organism: Acinonyx jubatus; assembly: GCF_027475565.1. Classification (NCBI taxonomy): domain Eukaryota; kingdom Metazoa; phylum Chordata; class Mammalia; order Carnivora; family Felidae; genus Acinonyx; species Acinonyx jubatus. The sequence goes on along the minus strand of NC_069383.1, from coordinate 125,091,607 downwards.
GTAGGAACAACAACGATGTTTGAACAAATTCTGCTCCCCTGTGGGAGGCAGAAAACTTCAAGCTAATGTGCTTCAAAGGAAATTAATTTCCCACTGGTCTTGCAACTCTGTGTTCTATAAATCCCTGGATTTAAGACTAGGAATATTTCTGATGTGCTTTTGAAAATCTGATCGAACTAGTGTTTAAGAAAAGGAAAACAAAATGGTCCAGAACACAATGCTATAGGCCTTTAATAAAAGGTTTGTACTGAGTAAATCTTATCCCTGGATTATCTCCCTACCATAGCAACTGGGGTTCATTTTTAAAAAGTATTACAAAAATAAGAAAGGCAAGAAAAGGGTATGCTCAGGAGGCAGTACATGTTTTAATTCTTTCAATTACACTTGGATTTGGAAGTTGTTCCTGTCCTTGGAGGGGACATAACTGAGGCATGAAACTGGCTTGCAATTTGAATCTCTTTTGATGCATTTCCAACTGGGCCAGATTGCTGGAGCCATTCTCAAAAATATGTACCCACTCTGCAATTCCTAGTAGATATCATGCAGAACCTTTGTAAATTCACTTGTAATTCTCTGGAGAAATGTCTCCAATTACCATGTGGAAACTTGTAGGCCTTCCTCAGGGCACTTAACCTGCAATGGAGCCTCTTAATTCTGTGATTCCAAAACAATTTTCATATAATTCAACTCTCCTTCTGTCTTCTAATGAAGCCCCCTCATTGGCACAGAGAGACCATTTGAAGGATGTTTCCCTAAGTTTTACTAGTATTGTACTAGGACTGAGATAGAATATGGCTGCTTATATAATTATCAACTCTAGAATATTCTTTCAATTCCAAGTATAAAGGTCTCAAGTGCCAACACACAACACACAGCTTAGAAGCAGTTTTCCATGCCACAAATTGTTCAAGAACTTTGGATATATATAAGGGTGGTATGTCATGTGCCCTATTGGGATGTCTTATCACAGCACTAATGACTTAATTGTTAGCTGTATCAATTCCTATTAAAATCAATTAAGACATCTATTCCTAATAATATGCAAAAGACCTTGAAGTTCACAAATATAACAAAAAATATAGATACTATATTGGGGGGAGAAATTTCTTATATTTTGGCTGTAAATTTTCTCTATGTAACACTTCCAAATGAAATTTCCAGGCTAGCTGTTTAATGCTTGTGTGCTTCTACTAGGAAGTCAGTTCGTGGCTTGTTTTGAAGTTCTTCCAAGTTGGAGATACCTGGATATCCACTGAGCTCTGGATGTCATCCAGTCCTTTTACTTTCTGAAGAACTCCTTCACTGCATTATGATATTCTGACAATAATGACTTGATGTTAGCAACTTAGCTCTTCTTCCAACTTAGGTGAGGATTCTTATTGATGCCTTATAGCTTGGAATACGTCCTTCCAATATGCTAAGAATCACTAAGAATCAGAAAGAAGTCATAGATGCATTCTTTAATACGCCCAGTGCCTGTTAGAGATATGGAATTTTGTTTCTGATCTACTTCACTAATAGATTAATAATGTCTTTAATAATCATATAACACCCTCTGGGTGTTACAGTTCTGCTTATGTGCCTGTGCTTTGTTCTAAGACTCTTTGAATTCCCCCTTATTCTTTACTTAGATACTGCAGAGAACAAAATCCTGTCTCTGTATGGCTGAGGGCTGTTGAACTTCTGCTTTCTGCCTAATCTATGGCGATGCATCCATCCTTTTACTGCTTTCTACCCCTGGATTAAGAAAACTCATCTAGATTTCATGTTACAGCCATGGGAAAAACCAAAATATACCAGCTGAGTGTCTGTACGTGGTTGGCAATATTAAGTATGTGTCAAGAATTAACATTTCATGTTTATACCAGATGTCAGGTATACTGAGCTGTCAAAAAGCATAATGCAGAGAGAAAAGGTCACAGAATCCTGAGGGATGCTAGTGGTGCTTAAAGGTTATAATGATTGAAAAAGATTGCTTTAAGTCTACATATATCACCACTTCAGATGTCATTTCACATCTCAAGTGGAAAAGAAAAGGCCTTCTTAAGAGATTTGTGAAATACAACATGTTTTGGCAGTAACACTGAAAACACACTTTGGTTACTGTAAGCCAGTCAGAATGGATCCCCTTATCTGAAGATCAGTGATTATGGATGATTGATGGACTAGTTTCCCCGCCAGAAAACATCAGCCTGTTGTTATTACTGTAACAGATGTAATGTGATCCACACATAATTAATTGAATTTACAGAATGCCAGAAATACATTAACTACTCAAAGCATCCCTTAATTTTCTCCCCCAGTTTTCATAATGATATAGTGAAGAAACCACCCCTAAACATATCAAGAATTCTCCAGGCAAAATAAATATGAATAAATTCGGGCAACTGACTCCACTTGTTTACTGATAAAAGATGTATTCTCCCTCTCCCTCTCTCCCTCTCCCTCTCTCTCTCTCTCTCAACCTCCCTTGCTCCCTCTCTTCCTTCCTTTTCCTTATAATCTGCCAATAAAGAATACTGCCCTTATTTTTTTTTTGATGTTTATTTATTTTTTTTGAGACAGAGAGACAGAGTGCGAATGGGGGAGGGGCAGAGAGAGAGGGAGACAGAGAAACCGAAGCAGGCTTCAGGCTCCGAGCTGTCGGAGCTGTCTGCAGAGAGCCTCGTGGGGGCTCAAACCCACGGAATGCGACATCATGACCTGAGCTGGAGTCAGACACTTAACCGACTGAGACACACGGGCACCCCGAGAATCCTGCCTTTAAAGGGTATTCAGATGGAACTACAAATTTAAAAGAGGTAAAAACAGAAATGCTGTCTACGAAGAGGAGATGAGAGGTGTGTACACCAAGCTGTCCCCTTGAGATCGCTCACAAACCCTCAGCGCACTTGGGGGAGGACATTTTGAAAACGACTGGTGTGTGCCAGCTTCAAGCTAGGTGAGCATCTCCCCCAGCAAGCCTCCCAAAACATGTGGTCCTGCAAGATGCTGCGTAAACAAAGGGTTCATTTGTCAAGTAAGTTTAGGAAAAATTGCACGCTAGAGTCCTCCTTTTGGATATGTGAACTTAACACCTTACTCTTAAAAGCTCTGAGAAATAAGAGAACAACGTTTTCTTTTGCTTTTCCCAATATTTTTGAAAAAGTGTTTTTTTTTAAACTGCCTCACATTTGTACATGATGCTTATTACTGTTCCATAAGAACACAGTATGAGAAATGCTGCTCAATGTCACACAAAAGGGTCTCTGAAGTATAAAAACATATGCTGATAAAATTTAAAACCACAAGAGAAAATAAGGAGTCTATGGTGGAACACAGAACTTAACTTTACCAATTATACCGAATGTATCAACCCATTAATCAGATGGTCATATCAGGGAGTCTGGTCATAATCAAGTTCCTTAGCTGTGGAAGGTAATCATTATAAGGCAGTATAGGGAATATGTGACACGTTGTATAGAAATCAAATGGGAAATGAAAAGAATTAAAAGGAGTGAATTGCAAAATACATAGTATTTTCCGGTTACAATAATATCATGGCCAACAAAATGTTAGAAAAATGAGGAAAAAATTTAATTTCTGGATTTACATAAAAATTTACCTCAGGAGCAACACTTTACTTAAAGCTACAAACAGAAAAATTAGTTGTTGTTTCTCCTGAGTTATCGTACTTACTCTTGGGAACCTGATGCTTCTTCGTGGGAACTGAGCTTTGCGGACATCTATTAATCTTCCAAAATCACCTTTGTCCAGATAATAACAAATACAGTCTCAAGAACTACTTTTGAGTTTGTACTTATGTGTAATAAAATTCACACATTAACCCCTACAACTCCGCTGTATTTAGCTGACTGGTTTATCCCCACTTTGGGGGCATAAAACATTTGATAAGAAAAGTAATGACGTAAAACAGACTAGAAGGGGGAACACTTAATTAATTACTTCAGAAAAAGTATGTAAAATGAATTTGGAAAACTATTTCTAGAAGGAATGAGATGTGACTTCCAAACACTGCAGGCCCCTGGGAACTCATAATTAGTGGTTTTAATTAACTTTGTTTGGCATTATTTTATATACTCCTGAATCTAATAAAAGTGAATTTTTAAAGACCATAAACCGTAACTTTAACTGTCTCTCAGATTTGTATTCTCGCAGATTGCTGAGTCAATGAGGCTGATTTTTTAAAATTCGCATTAATCCTATGTCCCTGAGAAGAGGCTTCCATCTATGGCCTACAGGTGGGAAGCGCCCTGGAACCATGTATTATTTAATCCACAGTGTTAAAACATTTTTGGAAAATTTAGCCAACATAAAGTTTCTAGCTTTTGGTGAAAAATCTCAACGTACTTTCTCCATGGCAATAATCAGCTGGAGGTGAGCAGCATTTGAAACCTCTGGGTGCCATTTTTCACCAAGATATATTGTTCTTGTGTTTTCTTGTTGGTATAGTCAGGATAACGTTAATAAACTAGTTATTGTATTTAGATCTCAATCAAATGTTGATCTCAATCAAATTGAAAGGATGGCTATAAAAGCCAAATAGCTAAAAAATAAATAAATAAATAAATAAATAAATAAATAAATAAATAAATAAGAGAGAGCATATGGTTGATTATGGTTTTATCAAAATTATTTGTTGCTTATCTGTGTGACACTATAGTTCCTAAACCATTTGATTAGCACTAGTCATAATACTTGCTTTGCAAAACAGAATGAGTGTGGAAATGATTGAACTTCTAAAGAGACTGAATGGTTCTTGTCATTTTCTTTTCTTACTATCATGAGAATGGCTTATCCCAGATAGAGGCTGCTTTTTCTTAAAGTGAAGAAGTGACATACAATATAGCTGCAGTCAACCCACCCCTGAGAGCCTACAAAATAGGAAATAAACCTTCATTATATATATAACTGTAAGATTATCAGCCATGAGATTTTGGATTTATTTGCTCTGCAGCAGCACCTAGCAAGAAAAATCTCTCCATGTGTTTAATATGCAAAATATGCCTGTGTCTAATGAATTTAAGAGGACATTAGGAGAAACACCATGGTGAGAAGTGTAATCCATAAACGGAAAATATGTGTGACAGAAAACTTAATGAACTAAAAAAAAAACCTATGTACTTTCTGTTTAAAAAATGCAAATAAAGTAAATGATGCTGTTAAAAGATTTAACTTTGTAACCAGAAAAAAAATTGTCCAAGCCTCAAAACCTGCCCCTGTTCATTCATTTGCATGATTTGACTGGCCCCTGCTTACGGAAAGGCAAGCACTGGGGCATCTCTATGATTGTATTTAAAAACTGAATGTTGTTGGGGCAGGGGTGGCTCAGTCGGTTAAGAAACCGACTTCAGCTCAGATCATGATCTCAAAGTTTGTGAGTTTGAGCCTCACATTAGGCTCACTGCTGAAAATGCAGAGCCTGCCTGGGATCCTCTGTCCTCTTCTCTTTCTGCCCCTCCCCCACGCGTGTTCCCTCTCTCTCAAAAATAAATGTAAACAACATTAAAAAAAAAAAAAAGAAAGAAAAAAGAACCTGATTCTTGTAATCTTACTGAAAACTTTGCACATGATTCATTTCCAAATTTCTTACAGTTAGATCCTGGTATTTTTATTTTTTTTTTTAATATTTATTTAGTTTTGAGAGAGAGAGAGAGAGAGAGAGATACAGAGCACAAGTGGGGGAAGGGCAGAGAGACAGAGGGAGACTCAGAATCCGAAGCAGGCTCTAGACTCTGAGCTGCCAGCACAGAGCCCGACGCGGGGCTTGAACTTAAGAATCATGAGATCATGACCTTAGCCGAAGTCCGACACTTAACCAACTGAGCCACCCAGGCATCCCAAACCTGGTATCATTTTAAATTCCAACTTGCTATATTTACTAGGGAAAAATATGTTTTAAATAAGGGTGAGTTTCTCTGTAAGAGAAACTGATCAATTTTGAAATTCCTTCCCTACACGATCACTCTGGGTTTTATGCTAGACAGGTACACTCCCCTTGACATGAAACACACACACACACACACACACACACACACACACACACACGCCTCCACATAACAAAGATAAACAGACCCAAACTACTCAGGGTGAGATGCCAAGCAGTACCCATGAGGATCAAAGGCTAAGTGATCTTAACCAATGCCAGGAGTGGTGCTCAGTTCACGTGACTATCAACAAGAACAGTTGACTGTGTGCGCTAACAACCTTCCCACACCTGGGAAGGTGGATGTTCAGTTATACATGGCATACCAACAACTATGCTCTCTAAGGCAGCTAATGTGAATGAAGAAAAAACTTAGCTGAGATAAGAACTGCCTAGTTTATAAATAAATGAACACTAATGTTTTATACAAGCCAAGAATTCCATTTCCCTTTCAGAATCTAAATTGTCCTTAATAATAAATTGCAACCACTAAAGTACTACAATGCTTACACTTCTCCCATCATGACATTCTTCCATTCCTTGAAATATTCCCTTAACACATTTAAATGTGTATGACTTGACGATAACGTGTCTCAAAATGTTGCTCAAAGACCGTCTGAATCAAAAATTCTCTGGGGCACCTGGGTAGCTCAGTTGGTTAAGCACCCAACACTTGATTTCAGCTCAGGTCATGATCCTGTGGTTCCAGAGTTTGAGTTCTGAGCTGTCGCTCTGTGGTGACAGCGTGGAGCCTGCTCGGAAGTCTCTCTCACTCTCTCTCTCTCTCTCTGCCCTTCCCCAACTAATTCTCTCTCAAAATAAATTAAAAAAAAAAAAACTTAAAAAAAATTCCCTGAGTCATTTATAAAGGGTGCAGATTCCCAAGAAAGACCCCACACTATTTAGTCATTGACATCACAGAACGAACATTTTTTAAATTTTTTATGTTTATTTATTTTTGAGAGAGAGAGAGAGACAGCACAAGCTGGGGAGAAGCAGAGAGAGGAGGAGACACAGAATCGAAGCAGGCTCCAGGCTCTGAGCTGTCAGCACAGAGCACCACGCAGGACCTGAACTCACAAACTGCGAGATCATGACCTGAGCCGAAGGCGGATGCTTAACTAACTTAGCTACCCAGGCACCCCGTGGAATGAAGATTTTAAACAAGTCCTCCAGATAAAACTTCTCACATAGCCACTAGAGTTCCCAAACAAATCCTTAAGACATGAGATTCTATCTGATGCCTCAGGTTCTCATGTGCATATTTTCAAAAGCACAGATCTACCTAAGTATGGCAGAGACGGCCTAGCCATGCTTCCAACCTGTTCTCATTTCTTCTCTGGCATAGACAGGACTACACAGTCTTACCTCCTTTGCGCTTAGTATGACTATGTGACTGGAGACCAGTCAATAGAATGTGCACATAGGTAACGTGTGCCATACGGACCTACTCCACAAAAAGCACACAAGTGGCATCTTTCACCCTTTTCTTTCTGATACCTTGAGGGAGATAAAGGCAGTGACCATGGGTGTCAGACATTGTAATGAATGGGCATAAATGGATGGAGCCAGAGAGCTTGATTTGGACCATATCTAAGCAAGAGGTACATTTTGGCTTGTGCTAATACCTTTTCAGGTTTGTTACCATAGGTCTTGTAATCTTAATTAAAACACTAAGTCCATATAAATGCATTTGCATGGCAAAGCAACCAATGTTTAGCTTTCTCTCTTGCCAGTGCACAGATTACTTCTTAACTCTTACCCAGTGCTACTATGATGTTTGTTTTGTTTGTTTTTAATGATAAAAAGTACCAACTAATGATCATCCTCAATTTCTGCTTAGAATGTTAGGAAACAAAGCCTTTACCATCCTTGATTTGCACTAAATTAACAACCTTATGTTTACTTAAAGCAGACAACATCAGTCAGAGCTCTGTAATTTTTAAATAAGTTCTTGTTGAAGCACTACCACTGTAACAGCGGATTTAAACTCCCAGCTTATGCAAGTAATTTTCTTGATGGGCTTAAGGCTCCTTCTGACTTCTGTCTGTGGGTGGATGGCATCAGAGTGAGGAAAACTGCAGCCTTTAAAGTAGGAAAAAGTGATTTTCTCATTGTACTAGGGAAGACCATTTAGAGGATCTGAGAATGAAATGGGAGGGAGAAGCATGAAGCCATGCTGCTGTGATAAAATCTATGTGGAAATGGTCAGTAGCATCCCTGAGAATTTGGGGAAACTCACTCAGAGACCACAAATGTAAGTAACAATGAATGCACAGTTTTTTCAAATTGTTTTCTACGACCTTGCCTCCTTCCAGGGACATTGTGGTATGTTCACTGCTGACTTCAATCATAAAAGGATGCTGGAACAGCCCAAGGACATTTGTTGAAACATGTAGCTTCTATTTATTATTTTTTAAAATGCTTATTTATTTATTGAGAGTGCATGTGAGTGGGGGAGGGGCAGAGAGAGGGGGAGAGAGAGAATCCCAAGCAAGCTCCCAACTGTCTGTGCAGAGCCGGATGTGTGGACTGAACCCACAAACCATGAGATCATGACCTGAGCTGAAACCAAGAGTCTGACGCTTAACTGACTGAGCTATGCAGACACCCCTGTTTCTTTATTTTTTATTTTATTTTATTTTTCATTATTTATTTTTTAAATGTTTATTTATTTTTTGAGAGAGAAAGAGCAAGCCAGGGAGGGGCAGGGAGGCAGAGAGAAATCTCAAGCAGGCTCCATGCTGCCAGTGCAGAGCTCGACGCAGGGCTGGAACTCACGAACCGTGAGGTCATGACCTGAGCCGAAACCAAGGGTCGGAAGCTTAACCGACTGAGCCACCCAGGCAGCCCTCTTTATTTTTTATTTTAAGTTACTTATTAGCCTTGTATCAGTGTCATTCCCCTACCCCAGGACTAGTATGGCCTTTACAGTAATGTCCCTTGAATTAGCTGTGAGCCTTTGGTTGTAAGAAACAGAAGACCACCAGAGTGGGAATGCAGTATATATGTCCCTGTACTACGGTTGGTGCATAGCACCCCAGGTCAAGAAAGCAGCTGCAAAGGAAGGCAGGCTGGAGAGCCTGTGGCTAAGGGGTCCTTAGTCTTTACTCTCGGCCCCTGGTCTCCTAATCCCTCACAGGGCTACATCTCTGCTTCACATGCATCAGCTTTCTTGGCTGCCTAGCCTACTTAATTGAAATAGTCTGCCTCAAACTTTAAAATTCAGAATTCTTTCCTGTCGGGTCAAATACCAAGTTTCCAGAAGAGAGCATCTGATTGGCCCAGCTTGGTCAGGTTCCTTCTCTGGGCCAATGAGCCAATGCTGGAACATACTATAGGTAGGTGCAGCCTGTGGAGGCCATGGTTGGGGGGAGGGGGGTAAGTCCCAGGGGAGAGGCAGTCACTGATGCTTGTACAGGATAAGCATCTCAAAGACATCCCCATTTTGCTATTTCTAAGTGTCACTGTGCTGTTAAACAAGAAACAGCCAAGTCCTTCATCCCTAACCACAGATTAACCAACTCGGAGGGAAACCCAAACATTTTCTGGAACAATGTTCTCCAAAGTGGGGTACAAATATGCCAGGCAAGATAAGCCTCTGGAGTACAGGGAAAAAACACAATAAACCCTCTTTATAGATTTACTTTTATTTAATTTTTATATTTTTCCATAAACTCAAACTATTAGGACTATAGCATATTTTTGTTTAAAAAATAAATCAGACATTTCAAACAAGTCACATACCTTAAATTCTCACAACCTCCCTATAAAGATAAGTTCTGTGATTATTCCCTGTTTACAGATAATAAACATATTCAGAGGTTAGGCAACATGCCCAAAGTTTGTAGTAAGAGTTAGAACTGGAACTCAAGCAATCTAGCTCTTAGATGCCTGGCTTGTACCCACTATGCCTCCTAAGTATGTCTGAGGTGGGTGGGGAGACAGTGAGACAGAGAGAGGGGAGGTGTTTATAAACATTTTAAGTATATCACTGCATATATCAAAAGGTTTTGAAGAACACCATCACAGAAGGCAGATAATATGTAAATCAAAATAAAAAAAAAGTACAAAACAAACAAACAAAAAAACCCCTGAAGCCTGTAATTGTTATGAACATAGGAAAATCTTTCAAAAACCAACAGATCGGGGCTCCTTGGTGGCTCAGTTGGTTGAGCATCTGACTTCAGCTCATGTCCTGATCTCACATTTGGCTCCTTGCAGTCAGCGCAGAGCCCGCTTCGGATCCTAGATATCCCCCTCTCTCTGCCTCTCTCCCGGTCATGTTCTTTCCTTCAAAAATAAATAAACATTAAAAAGAAAAAAAAGCAATAGATCTAGGTCTGAAGCCCAAATCCACTATTGGGCAGCCTTGGACAAATCAGCTAACTCCTTTCAGCTTCAGCTTGTCAATACAGAATATGAGAACTATCCCCTTCTTTGATGTTATGAGCAATAAACCCAGTGTCTGGTTGAAAAATGGCAACTATAACTATTATTGTTATTTCAGGCATAACTAGTCATCAGCAAACCCACTTTTCTCACTTCTTTTGGGACCAGGTCCTGTGGGACAGGTCCTGAGGGCAAGAGGACTCTATTTATCTTTCTATTTCTTACATAATTTCAGGCTTTTCACTTGGAGAGTGGTTTGGGGTAAGCCTCAGCTAATATTGGTTTGAATACATTCCTATCCAGTTTATCAACAATGCTCTCAGTTTTTTTCTCTACTTAATATTAAGATTTGTCAGGTAAATGGCCATATTTATTATAGTAAAATAGCATTATAAGACATAAAATGCCTTCTACACATCAAAAGATATTTGATGGATGCATGAGGAAATCAATGGATGAATAAAATGGATGGGTACATGCATGGATGGACGGATATATGTATGTATGTACATATGTATGTATGTATGGACAGATGTATGGATGTATGGATGGATGTATAGATGGATGGATGGATAGATGGATGGACATACAGATGGATGTATGGATGGAGAAAAAGAATAAACAGATAATAGGCAGACTCAGTGAATTCTCAGATTCTACATCCAAGTACTTCAGTGTTCATCTCCATTTCCAACTACAAAATGGATGCTCAGCAATTAAGACTATTCTCTAAAACATATCCTCTCTGCAGAGATCAAAATATTTTGCCTCATCCATATAATAGCAGCTGAAGTTTGTGTGTCAATGGATTCAGAACATACTTGTCTGAATACTACTAAGAATTTGTTAATATTTTGGACTCCTCTAAATGTCAAGTCACATCAGAATTGACATATATTAAAAATCAGTTTTACAATTTGATATATTATTCATTCAGTCTACAGGTGGACTCTCCAACTTTTTGCCATGACATGCTAACCTACCCCCATCCACTCCCCTCTCCCGAGTTAGAAGCAGTAAATTCAGAAGGATATTCTATGGGACAGATCCCTATTCCTTAGTAAGCCACCCGTGCACCTGCTTCACCTTGATCTCACAACTTGTGATGGTATAAATGCCTGTGAAGATGCAACTTTTTCAGCTTTAGGGAAAGGGACACCTCTGAACTCTCAGAGCAACATTTCCCAGGGACCAGTGATGCAAATGTGATGGAAACCAAGAAGTCCATGTACATCAACAAAAGTGTAGCTGAAGGAAAAATGACTGCCCAAGATAAAATGGTGTTAAGTTTGCAGATTATTTGCGGAAATTATTCTTTTTGAGTTAATCACATCAAAACACACCAGGTGATATGTTTTGGCACCTTAATGAAGGGTCTAGCCATGGGACACATCTTTCCAGAAAACTCCTACTTGGCACTTTTTCCTCAGGCCTGCCCCATCTCAGCTACCTGAGATGACTTCTGTTTTTCAGTCTTGGGGAAAGGAAGGAAAAGAAAAAAAAAATAAATAAAAAAACAACCAAAGATGTTGATACAGAGGGTGTAAATCCCATGCCATCTGGTTATGTTGCTCACAGTTCTCACCTCTGTCACACCAGGATTTTCAAAGTAATTTTTAGCATCAAGTCACTTCATTTCACTACCTGCTGTTTGGCATCTCACATTGTCCTCTGAACATCCCAAAGGCTGTGTTGCTGTAAGTGGATGGCAGTGTCTGGGGCTGTCATTTCAAGAAGAGCATGCATGCAACAAAGACATGCGAAGCTGGATCAGACACCAAACACGGCGGAAGACTACAACCTATTCTCCGCTCAGAATAAATATCATCGGCCATCTTCGGACAAAAATCAACTCTTTATTAACATGCATGCATGCAAGAACCTGATCAGCCTATGAATTCCCGCTTCATTAATATTTATCATGATGTGCCCACGAACTAGTCTTGTAACCTTATTTATAATAGGGTAATTTTTCTGGTGCATTTGAATTTCTAATGATTTTGTAGTGATACCAGTAATGGCATGGTAATTACACTAATTCCCAGCTAATTTTCACACTGTTGATAACTAGATTGATAATTAAGCTATAGATAATCCATGCCCAGTCTCTTATTTCTGACTTGTCAATTCCTAGTCTTCCAACTAATTTCCGAGGGGATGCTAATTCCTCTTGCCTTGGAGAGGTACTAGATTTTTCTGTAGAGAAGCCAATGAATAGGAAGTGGCAGAAAATGTCACAGAATGAGTAGAAGATAAGACTCCTCTCAAGTGACAGCGACCTGTGTCACTTAGGAGTTTTATGGACTCCTAAGAGAAAGTTCTAATTGTCACCTACCATGAAACAGTTTTTCCTTCTTATTGGCATCAAATAAATGGCGACTGCTCTTAAGCAAAGCAGCCTCAGGTTGCTGCCACTTTCTTATAAATTATCTGCATTGGTGAATTAAGGGAATATAAACAATATATGCAGTTTCCAAGCTTCGGTACCCTGATTTTGGCTCTTTCCGTGTTTAATTCCCTAGCCTATTTTGGAAGAGTATTTCTGATTTTTATCCCAAGTAAACAAAAGACAATAAAACATTTATTGACAAGAGAAGAGATTTTACCATCATTTTACTTGGGCCAGTAACAGAAGAAATAGAAGCCAGAAATTAAAAAAAAAAAAAAAAAAGGTAAGAGCAGCTACTGCGACCTTCAATAAACAGCTGTGAAGTACCTTTACAGATCACATTGCTGGCTATGGGAAAAACACAACTGAAGCCCAAACAAAAGACCTCTATGACCTCCACATGACGAAATGAGGAAGGCCTTTCCAGTGTAGGGCGCTTTAGACTCCTGAAGTGTCCCCGTGGAAGAAGAAGGCACAAAGCAGTGTGGGAAAAGATAAAGCTGCATACTGCATCTGTCGATGATTTAAAAATGCACAGCACACTCTCACCGATATCTCCTTGAGCCTTGTTATGTTCATCTTATTGTGATCCAAAGAGGAAAAGCATCATCACACTCAGAGATCTGAGGCATTCCCAGAAGGGTTTTGCAGAAACTAGTACACCCAACGGATGATGGATCCCGTCAACACCTAAGGTACGTCATATCATGTAATTTAAAGTCTGAAGTCTGTTCTTGGTGTGAGGTTCTCGATGAATTCTTAGATCTAAACTAAAGTCAAGTTCGAGGTTAGGCTGGCCTTTCACATCACACCTGGGAGGTTAGAAGTCAAGACAGAAAACCATGATTGCTTCTTATGCTCGGGACTCTGGGACCTTCATTAAAAAGGACAGCGCCCTAACCCCTAGGACTTAGGAAAAAAGAGTAGTTTTAAACAGTTTTTATTGTTTGTTTGTTAGTTGGGTTACTTACTGATTGACTGATTGATTGACTGATTCTCAGAGAGAAAGACAGAATGTGAGTGGGGGAGGGGCAGAGTGAGGGAGAGAGAGAATCCCAAGCAGAATACATGCTGTCGGCACAGAGTTTGACATGGAGCTTGATCTCCTCACTAAGAGATCATGACTTGAACTGAAATCAAGAGTCTGAATCTTGGGGTGCCTGGGTGGCTCAGTCAGTTAAGCATCTGACTATTGATTTCAGCTCAGCTCATGATCTTACTATTCATGAGCATTAGGTTCTCTGCTCTCAGCACAGAGCCTGCTCCAGATCCTCTGTCTCCCTCTGTCTTCCCCTCCCCCCCCCTCAAAAAAGAAATAAACATTAAACAAAAAAGAGTCAGATGTTCAACCTGAGCCATCCAGGCACCCCATAAAAACAAGAGTTTATGAGACATTACATATAAATCTGTTTGAGACCAGGAAGGCCACAAAACAAGGGAATAAATCTGAGTAAAGAGCATCTTGAGAAAGACTCTAGGCTTGAATGGAAAAAAAAATTAAAAAAAAAAAGTGATGTCCTCAGCGGGGAGGTAATATTTTGGTTCTGAAGTTACAAACCTATTCCAGTGTTTGGGCCAAGAAACTGGGTAGGGAAAAGGGAAGGAGTGAGGGCAGAAGTAGGTAACAGGAAATCCTCAGGGACTCCACCTAATGGAACAGACAGGTAGGGTGTTGCTATTCAGAGTGTGGCCCAAGGACCAGTAGCATCAGCTTCAGAAGAGAGCTTATTAAAAATGCAGAATCTCAGGTCTCAAACCAGACCCAGTGAATCAGAATCTGCATTTTATCAAGTCCCCAGTTGATTCATTTGCAAGCAAAGTCTCAGAAGTACTGGACTGGAACATACCTCAGTTGGGCATTTGGTTGAACTCTGGAGAGATTTCTGCTCAGGAGACTTTGGCATTGCTGATCTGTTGTGCTCACATAAATAATGGCCTTGAATATTAAAACAGAGCCATTAACTCTGCTGCATCTGGTATGAAATGTCAGAAGCCCTTGGCCTAGGATAGTGACACTTTCACTGAGGACTCTGTGCCTTTGTACCACCATCATGTAGAGAATGGCAACTGGGGGTTGCTTTAGGTTGTGCCAGAATAGAAAGAGGCCCGGCCAGGAGTCAGCCATTCTACTTCCTCAGAGTTCTATGATTTTAGGTAGACTGCTTCCTCTCAGTGACACACTTTCCGAACTCCCAAATTGTAGCCCTAAACAACAGCTGGGAGACTCAGGGCTGAAGCTTACTTTCTGGCCTCCTGCCTCATCTGTCATTTATAAACAAGAAGGTTGGGGCGGGGGGGGGTGGCGCCTGAGTGGCTCAGTTGGTTAAGCGTCCAACTTCGGCTCAGGTCATGATCTTGTGGTTTGTGAGTTCAAGCCCCACACTGGGCTCTGTGCTGACAGCTCAGAGCTGGGAGCCTGGGAGCCTGCTTCGAGTTCTGTCTCCCTTCTCTCTGCCCCTCCCCCACTCGTGTTCTGTCTTTCTCTCCCTCTCAAAAAAATAAACATTAAAAATATTTATAAACAAGAAGTTTGGGCTCAAGGCATTCAGGTATTGGCTGGGTGAGAGCTGAGCCTCCTGGCATCTCCAGGACTGAAGTTTCTGACTCTACATTAGATTGTCACTCATCCAATTCCTCTTCATACTTTTAATCAAAGGAATCTCCTGCCAGATGATTTCCACAAAGAGCCACCACACTGTTTAGCATCTAAGTAGCACTCCGTGAACAGAGTTGCTGTGACTATGTCTGTTGTTTTTACTATTACGATTGTTATTTGCCATTCTGAGCCTACTATGTCAGGGTATTCCTCAGGTAGGGAATATGGTGGATGAGTAAGTACGACGGTGTCTTTAGTAATTAGAAAATGACAACACAATTAAACATTTCTGGCCATGGAGAAGAGACCAAGAAAAAAAGAAAAAAGGGGAAGTGAATGAAGGTAGAGCAGGGTGGTAAGACAGAGAAGGGCAAGTGCGTGTCTTGTAGAGTCACAGAATGGGCCATGAATGCCACATATCACATGTTCTGATAAACCCTGGTGTCGTAGCTTCAGTTGTTTTATGCCCTGCCTCACACTTTCCACTGAATAAAACTCCCTAAATCAATAGGCGATAGGAAGAAGAACTGATTATCAGCTGTTCTGGCTGAAGTTCACTCTCATTTGTCAGTGCCTGCACCGGTCTGGGTGGCACCCAGGGCATATTGGTTGTTAGATGCTTATACCTCTAGAAACAAAGTTACTCGTGATTTCTCAAAAAAGCATTTATGACTGACCAAATCTTTAAAAAGGATTCCTTTATTCATTCCATGAATGTGTTCATTTGTTCAACCAATATTTACTGTCTACTTGTTATCAACCAGCCTTTTGTGGCTTAGCAAGTATGTATTAAATTATTTTCCCATGTGCTGAAGAAGGTTGCCTTCCCTTGGGCACCTGGGTACAGAACAAAGAGCAACTTGGACTCTGTCTTCAAGGAGTTCACCAGCCAATGTGTCAGGGCAGTGAATGTAAATTGTGAGTATCTTAGCATTAGGCAGACGTGGATCAATGAGAATCCTTTTTTCAGCATCTAACTCTGACACTGTAGCCCTCATCATTTTCCTATACAATCTAGCACTAAAGAAGGTATGCTTCTGCTCAGTTCTTTACAATTCTATGCATGGTCTAGGCTCTTGAGGGCTAACGTGGCCTCTCCGGGGAAATTTCTTTCCTTCTTCATCTACAAGCCTACTTGACTTTCACAGTTACCCCAACCCATGTGCTTCAAACATAAAAAGAGAAATACATGAAGTCACCAATCGTTCCCCAAGTGCATGATATTAGAAAAGAATTCATCTTCTGTAGCATGTCTCATGCAACAGGTTAGTCAACCGAAAGGTCCCTTCTTTGTTATCACTCAGTCAGGATCTTAAGTCAGGACAACATTTCCAAAGCTCCTCACAGACAAGATTCTCCAGTTGTTTTTTATATTCATTTTAAAAAATAAATTTATTTTGATACTTCCTTGGTAGGTGTACTTCTAGCCATTGTTCCTAATACATTGCCTTGCTTTTTCTCCTAACAAAACCCTTCTCTTCTTTTAGAAAATGCATCTTTTTCATACAAGTGCTTCTCAGTAGATACAGCTGACCCTGACCCTCTGCTGCAGGAATAATCTCTTAAATAAGGTTAATCGGGTTAGAATCAAGAGCCATTGAACAACAGGTTGTCTGCTTCATTAGCATCGCTAGCATTAAGGACCACAATAGCTTGGAGTTAAAAGAGACCACCTTTGCCACCACAAGGAGTCTACATTACATAGTATCAACGTTGAGGGAAGCAGGGCCATGATATCCAAAGAAAGGACACTTGTTCATTAAACTGGCTGAACCTGTGGCTCCAGCAGACTGGGAGACTAGGTTCCCAGGGAGGAGACACTGAGATAGAGTTTGGGATATTTTTATCAATGATCAAAGCTTATAAAAGGAAGGAAACAGGAACAGGACTGGGAAGAGAAAGAAGTCCAAGTGTGATGTGGCCCAACAATGCCCCTTACATCCTGGCAGCAGGCTCTGGAAGACTGCCCACCAAAATGTTGGGCAGAAAAGGCTTACCCTTCAATCCTTCCCTGATGAGTCACCAGATGTGGGCTCTCAAGACAGGGGGTAGATTATGGGCAAGTGACTCTCTATAGTTGAGGAGATTGAAAGGGAGTTGAGAATTAGAGGCTATCCACTGACTCCACCATGCACAGTGAGGCAGTAAGTCTTTCCAGGCGGTACATCTCTGTGACAACCACACAGTTCTACTAGAAGCCAACTTATCATCCCAGTGATGTGGGTCAGTAAATTCCCTATTTTCTTCAAGTGGGTTTGAGCTCGGTTACTCTTATTTGCATTCAAGAGACTCTGTTTCCCTTCAAAGTTAAAATTCCTCTGTAACTTCAAGATTCCAGAAAATATATACTACTCAAGTACTTTGGGGAGCCCGATGTAAACCATTCCCCCAACATCATGGCAATCATGTGTGCTAATCAAGCCCTCCAGCTGGCTCATACATTTCAAGTGATCAGAGAGTGATGATGGCAAATGTTTGTTTCATTGGACTGAGGGTTTGATGATTAAAACTGGCAAGTCACTGGGGGAAAAGGACTTTGGTTTGTATGTCACAAAACAAATAAAGTCCAACATATTTTCATTTGAATAAACTTCACCACGATGAGAAGAAGACTTCTCAGTTTTGCCTTTGGCCAGAAAGATTCTCTCTAACCTGTTTAGCTCTCAGTAATTCCCATCCTCTCAAGAACAGAATTGTTTGTGTCTTCAAGAACAGTGATTTATACATTAATAATGCCCTCTCTATTCCTGTAAGTGACCAAGTTTGCAATAGTGAGCACAAGAGCAAAATAAAACCAACACTCCAGGCTCTTGCTAGGGAGCAATGCTTATTAAATTATTTTCAAATGTACTGAAGTTCATTTTCACTCTGAGTTTTTAGCAGTATTTCAATTTATAGCAATGTAGCATAAAACGTGCAACTCCAACGCCCCAACGAAAATGACGTGAATACGCATACACATATTATTTTGATATATATATATATATATACATACACACATATATCACATGATACAGAGGCCCAATGTCATATATTAATCATGTTGAAGTGTGTGTATGAGACACAGAGAGAGAGACACAGGAAGAGGGGGAGAGAGAGAGGTAGGGAGAGAGAGAAGGGGGAAACCATAAAGACTCTAATGTAGGTCATGTTCTAGAACGAAATAACAAATGATATGGTGTAGAAGCACTGTTCAGCACCATTAGGTAATTGAAACAAACTTGATCTCACTTCCCTTTACAGCACTCCTTGTTGAAATAAATTATGTTTATAAACTTCTTGGGATGGACTATCTTTTGTATAGTTTCTTATATTCCAACTCAGCTGACAGAATCCAATACTTGGGCTATCAATTTTCTCAGGGTAATTTAGGGAAGAAATAACAGTACATATGCTGTTGGTCTTGCACGGAAACTTAGTCAATGAATATAAAAAAACACAAACAGACCACTTCTCACCTCCGGAGTGTGGCGGCGGGCCACAGAGCAGGACGACTCCCTGGCCTTCACGCACAGACACTGTACTTCTCATTTTGGTTTTAAAATTTTCAAGATCTATTGTGAAAACAAAACAGAAAGGAATTTCAGAAAGAACAATACAAATTAAAATGTTAACACAGAGCCAAACCTTTCTTTTGCACGATAAAACCCTTTGTCAGGAATCTCAAGAGGAGAACATTTTCTTTGAAAAGGAATATTGAGGGTTTTGATTTATTAATGCTTCTTTGAAACCCAGCAATACAATAAAAATATAAACTCACTAATCCTGTGGTGTTTTAACAGTGTCAGATGGCCTAGACTACCCCAAAGGACAAATCAGGTATTAGAATTAAGTAATTAGAAAATATGACTCAAAGACAGAAATGAAATATCTTGAACCAAAAATATACATGAACCAATATCCACATATGCCACAGTGATGCATCAAATCATGAAGATGTTTAGCTTTACCTTATAATGAAAGCCAGCTATTCATGAATTTCTCTCCCCAAATACTTTATTATCAGTAGCCTAAACAAATTTTATCCTACCTACAATTATTGCCGTTATTTACAAAAAGAATTGAAAATAATCAGGTTCTGGATACAAGTCTATTCATTCTAAGTCTTGAAGGGTTCTATACAGGATATGCATCACCTGAAATTACCATGCAGGTTGAATTCAAAGGATAACAGTATATTAAATCCACCTACTCCTTTTTATTTGTAGTTGTGAAAAAAATGCAAATAATTTTTATAACTGCCCAAAGACTTTTCCCCCCAAATTTTTAATAGAGAATCAAGGCAAATACTATTATGACCACCAGTGATTATGTTTAAAAATTGTTTAATTTCTTCCAGTAACAATCCAGGAAAACAAATTCTGATTCTTATTCTCCAGCATAAATTACAGAATGGAGAAAATTTCATTGGCTCATTTTGAACAAAACTTAAGCCTTTTGGGGAAATAAAAAGCATGAAAAAAATCTACTGTTTCTTTGAACCCAAAAACTGTGAATTCCACTTTTAATATACTCAATGGTGTCACTTTCTGTATCAGAACAATTGCACCGTCAATTTGTGAAAGAATACACTCATTTCCTAGCTCATAAGTGTTCATATAAATTGCTTAAGTGGTGAGGCAATATGTGTATTTCAGAACACGACCTGGAAAATTTCAACTTTGTCTTGAAAATGTAAAAAGCAAAATAATTATCTTCACACGGATAAAAACTATAAACTGTAGGCAGTTATGAATATTCTAAGCACTTAAAATCAGCCCATCGGAAGGAAATAAGAGGGTCTATTTGCTTCATTTTAATGTTTCTGAAAAAATAGTATTAAACTACTAGGTTTAATAGGCATGGAATAGGTTATAGGCATGGAATAAAGCTATTCAGCAAAACTCACTATGTATGCCCGTAAAAGAAAAAATTTTACATCTGGACTTATTTTAACCAAAAGTTACCCTACAAAAATGATATGACAACAGAGCATTATATTATCTTCAATGTGTAAGTAAAATGCAACATAATCAAAACATGAAGCCTCCTGAAATATACCTGAGTTGGAACTGCAAAATTGTACCATCCAAATATTTCCCAGTGACTAAACAGGGGAGTACTTCATATCAGAATGTAGCCTATATATGGAAAAATAATATCCAATAATGATTTTCTGGCAACCAAGTATGTATCATCATTTCTTATTTCTTACCCAATTCTTGTTTTATTCTGTTACATAAATTCACACCATGGAAGTGATTCATCTCTGGTTTTAGCTGGAATATGCACAAAAGGATAAACCAGTTCTATGGAAGCTAATAACGTCTTTTTTCCCCAAAAGGTAAAAATCCCTTTTGCCTAAAGCACTGATACTGTGCAACAGATGAGCCCATTGCTCTAGACCCTTGCATTGAAACAGTCTCTATGCTACACGTGGACAAAGAACATTATTTTTTTGGATATCTGTAGCCAGTTTGTGGAGCATATACATCAGGGATAGCAAAGAAAAATACCTGTACTGGCTTTAACATGTTTTCCAGGGCTTTGTTGCTAGCAAACTGTGACTACAATGAAGTTTTGTTTTCCTTAAAACACAATCCTCTGAATTCTTACTTTATGTTACTCAAAGTGTGGTCCAGGACCACCTGCATTATTATCACCTACGATTCTTATTACAA
The DNA here is from genome assembly GCF_027475565.1 of Acinonyx jubatus. Classification (NCBI taxonomy): domain Eukaryota; kingdom Metazoa; phylum Chordata; class Mammalia; order Carnivora; family Felidae; genus Acinonyx; species Acinonyx jubatus. The sequence continues at coordinate 125,070,644 of NC_069383.1, read as the reverse complement.
ATGCAGATACCTGGGAAATTGCTTAAAACTAGTCAGTTAGAAGGAGATCTGCAGTTTTAACAACCTTGCTGGCTAAAGTTTGTGCACACAAAATATAACTTTGTGGCTTCCTATCAAGATGCACTAAGTTCAACCCAGATTAAGTATCTTAAAACATATCTCAAATTTTTTGGAGCATATGAAAATGCCCATGGGATAAAGAATCTGTTAAACATCCATTTAGCAGTAGGGATAAAAAGTGAAGCTGTCACTAACTGAACAAGTATTCACTTAAGACTTCAGCCTGCTGCATGCTAGGTTCTGAAATACCAACCACTGGGGCTTCCTTTCAAAGAGAGCCCTGTGTGGTAAGAGACTTGAGACCAAAAGCAAGAACCTTGCTCTTCTGGTGGTAAGTACACAGAGGAACAAACATTCAACCGAGAGACGGAAAAGATGCCTTGAAAGAGTAGCAATCAGCCAGTCAAATCCAGGATGGGGTGCAGAGGGTGGGGGTGTTGAGGGGGAGATTCTGTTCAGACAGAGGAATCAACAAAGGAAAACCACTGATGCAAAAGAACACCTCCTTCAAAATACAGCCAGATTCCCACCCTTTGGGGGTAACACTAAGGACTACAGAGATAAAGGTAGCATAAATGTCTGCAAAGTTTTAGATTACTGAAATACCTATTGGATGGTTACATGTGTAACCCAAACTCAAGGATGCCTGTAGTCCATTCTTGGCAAGAATTGTATTAGGACAACTCTGCTTAGGAGTCAAAATAAAAACTAAATCCAGAATTTGTTAGTAGAAATAGTAGATTAAAAAACATCTAAGAATTTTATTTTTGTCTCCTTTCCAATTCTTGCAGACTCTGAAATTATTTTGGAGTCTCTAATTAGCTGGACTTTAAAAACAAACTAACAAGATAGAAGAGCATCTAAAAGAAGTTAACATCATATTTGATGGTGCAGGACAGAATGCTTTCTCCCTAACATCAGGAATATGACAAGGATGTCCATTCTTATCACTGATATTCTAACCACTGCAATATTGAAAGGAAAAGAAATTAAAAAGTATACAGTTTGGAGATGAAGAAATAAACCACCCCTGTTTGCAGATGACATGTCTAAATTAAAATCAGAAGTAATCTGTCAAAACAAAAACAAAACAAAACCTCTCAGTATAAATCAGTGAGTTAAATAGGTCAAAGGATGCAATTTCTACATACAAACACTGAGCATGCAAAAACCAAAATTAAAAACACAAAACTACTCACAATCATTCAAAAAAAAATTAGATCCTTAGGCATACAGATAATAAAACATGCGAAGGATCTATACGCTGAAAAAGACAAGATACTGAGAGAAAACAAATGTAACCAAATGGAGAGTCATACATACTGTGTTCAAGGACTGGAAGTCTCAACATGGTATGAACTCTGCAAATGATATCCGATTAGTATTAAAATTCCAGAACATTTAAAACATTTGTTCTCTTACTTTCTGAAGGTACTGGCAAGCTTTTTAAAAATTTTACATGTAAAAGCACAGGCCTGAGAATAGCAAACACCGTCTTCACTGAGAAGAATAAAGTGGGAAGAATAACTCTACTTAATACTAAGGTTTATTTTATAGCTACAATGATCAAGACACTGTGGTACTGGCAGAGAAATAGGTACACAGGTCAATGGAAGAGAACAGGCTAGAAATAGACTCATATAAATATGCTCAACTGATTTTTAACAGTGGCAGATGCAATCAAATGGAAGGAGAGCCTTTCAATTACATGGTGACAAAGCAGCTAGACAACTATATGCAAAAAAAAAGAAAAAAGAAAAAAAAAGAAAAAAAGACCTAACCTTCACTCATATATAAAAATTAACTCAAAATGAATCATAAACTTAAATGTAATATATATATATTACATTTATATATATAATATATATTATATATATTACATATTATATATGTATACATATATATACACATATACATACATACACATACATATATATACATATATATGTATACATATATATGTGTATATATGTATACATACGTATATATGTATACATATGTATACATATATACACATATATACATATATACATATATATGTGTATATATATTACATATTATATATACATTACATATATATTACATTTAAGTTTAAGATATATATGTGTGTGTGTGTGTGTGTATATATATATATATATATATATATAAATATATATATATAAACTTGGAGAAATACATAGAACATCTTTGTGACCTACAACTAAGCAAAGAGTTTTTGACAACAAAAGACCTAACAAGTACCTGGATCATTAAGGGAAGACTGATAAATTGGATTTTATCAAAATTAAAAACTTTTGCCTTAGGAAAGCCCATGTAAAGAAAATGAAAAATCAACTACAGAATGGGAAGAATGTTTGCAAACCACTTGACCAGGAAGTGAATAGTACCTAGAATAAATAAGTCCTCACAAAACTCAATAATAAAAACCTAAAGTATTCAGTTAGAAAATGGGCAAACAACCTGAACAGACACTTCCTTGAAGAGAATACACAGATGGCTAATAAGAATGTGAAAAGATGTTCAGGAGAAATATAAAGTAAAACCTCAATAAGACAGCACAGCACACATATCCGAGTGGCTAAAACTAATAAACAGTGACAACACTAAACCCTGAAGGTTTAGGATGTGGAGAAACTGGATCACTTGTACTTTGCTGGTGGGAATGCAAAATGTTACAGCCTTTCTGGAAAACAGTTTGGCAGTTTCATATAAAACTAAACACACAAATACCATATCATCCAATTATCCCAAGAAAATGAAGACATACCTTCACACAAAAATCTGTACACAAAAGTTCATATAGCTTTATAGGCAATAGCCCTGAACTGGAAATAACCCAGATGTCCTGCAATGGGTCAATGGTTAAACTCACACTGGTAGATACATATCATGGACTACCATGCAGCAATAAAAAGCAATGAACTACTGATACACCTTACAACTTGCGTGGATCTCCAGAATTATACTGAGTGAAAAAAAATCCCAAATAACCCTGAAAGGTTACCTGCTGTATGATTCCCTTTAGATATTATTTTTTAATTAAAATAAAAAACTAGAAGTAGAGAACAGATCAGTGGTGGCCAGTGTTTGGGAAGGTGGGAGCAGGGAGATGGTTATGGTTATAAAAGCATTGCCAGGGATACTGACTGTAGTCAGATACACAAACTACACAAGTGATAAAACTGTATAGAACTACACACACACACATGAGTACATGTAAAATTGGGGAAATATGAGTGAGAAACAAAGAAAAACAAAGAAAAAAATCCAGCTCTCCATATTTCATTTTATTTTATTTTTACTCTTCCTCCACACCCCCCACAGTCAGATATTCCAAAGCTCTAAGCACACCATGGGGCCAGTATCTCCAAGGCTGGCATCAAAGGGAGATGTGTAGAGCCAGGAAAGAAGTACACTCCTTATTCAGAATGCTTTCCCATCCATTCACCTGGATCATTCCTGGAGTATAAAATAACTACCTTGATGCCTGTCTGTTAATATTCTAGATTGAGCAGATTTTCCATGGACTTCTCAAGGACTTTACTTTTTAAAATGTTTTTACCGTTTATTTGAGAGAGAGAGAGAGCGAGAGCGAGTGAGCACAAGCAAGGGAGCGGCTCAGAGAGGAGACACACAATGTGAAGCAGGCTCCAGGCTCTGGGCTGTCAGCACAGAGCCCGATGTGGTGGGGGGGGGGGGGGGGCTCCACGAACTATGAGATCATGACTTGAGCCGAAGTTGGCCGCTTAACTGACTGAGCCACCCAGGTGCCCCTCAAGGACTTTACTTTTAGGCTGATCTCCCCAAGCTGTGGAGAGGCAGACAAGACCACAAGAAACCAGTGATACATACACAGAAAAGACTGGGGTGACTCTGATTTTCTGACAATCTTGGGCTCAGTTTGGAATCTGATTCCACTTGCTGTATATTGCAGGTGTTGCTTTCTCCATGTAGATTAATTCAGGTAATCACCTAGCAAGCAGAATGTGAAATGTCACTGAGTATAACCGCAGGGCTACTGTGCACAAGTGTACCTCTGCGTGACTTAAAATGAGTCAAACAAAGGCTTTGTTTCCTACCAAAGTCAGTTAGGGAAATGCGGGGTTAAGCCAAATTAAATGAGTTTCTTTATACAGAATAAGTCAGAGACCTTAATATAAAATACACACTCATGAGGTCTACTAATGTCAGATGGGAATTGAGCATCCTAAACATATCTGACCAAAGAATTCTGTGTAGAACATTTTATGGGAAATGCTGGAAAAGGCCATATGTTGAATTAGGTACACATATGTGCAATTGGGTATGCCATAAATACCAAAAAAAAAAAAAGATGCCAATAAAAGACTGAGAAATAAAACAAACCATTTTCTTCCTAAGAGGATTAAAATGAAGCATAAAAGTGGCAATATGTCGGAAATTTTGGCCAGCTGAGTAAATAGCCTTAACACTTAAAAATTTAGACCTCTGCCTCCAAACACCTTATGATCATTTGCACTTAGAGCGTGAGAACTATTAAAATCATCATCACTGAAAGCTGCAAGTGAACTTTACTAGTTGTGTAACTCAATTGTATTTGATGCTATGAGGTGAAGTGTTGCCTTTTCAATTAAAACGCAAAATATTACCCAGTAGTGATAAATACATTGTCAAAGGAACACAGATAGGCAGAGTAATAGTACCATGCATAATGCTTTAAATGTCTTTAACATTTAATGTTTAATGTTGAAATGCTTAGTGGTTGGTAGTTACCAAATTAAATCACTGCCTAAACAGTGTAAATGATGAGACTGTCTTTGAAAGAATCAGATAGCTTTCAGTAAAAGAAAGCTGCGCACTCCTATACAAAAGCTACAAAAAAACAAAACAAAAACAAAAACAAAAACAAAACTCAATGAAAACATCTGGAAAGGCAATAAAAATCAAAATTGCAGTTCGGTTAAGGTTTTCATCTTCATCTCCGTGGTACCAGGTGTTATAAATAAAGAAGAATCTCATGCAATGATTCAGCTTCTACTATCAAGGGTAGAACTTCATTTAGTTGAAAAATGTCATTAAAGCATACTCCACTCTGAAAAGAAAAAAACAAAAACAAAAACAAACACAAACAAAACCCTGTGTTTCAGTGCATGACCATGAGTTTTCTTCCTTTTTTCCGACACATGCAGAAGCCTCTGGAAGATCGCCCAAATCAGAATATTAAGACACAGCCAAGTGACTCTCTTACCATCTTCAGTGTCAGCAAGTCCACAACATAACCATTACTTCCTGCTCTATATCCCAACTCCCAAATTCAAAGTGTCTCCTCTTATATTTTGTTGCCTTTCTTATTTAATACATCAGTCCAGTTCTCAAAACATTTAATCAACTATGAAGTCTCTACGGGAAAATTCTACCATGGCAACATTTGTGTCTTAGGAAAATAAAAATGTTCCCTTATGTAAAAACAATGGCTTGTTCAAGAAAGGTCGTAGTGTCTTTGTTTTGTTTCTGCAAAAGCAGGGCCTCAGGTGATCTAGTGTGTGTGGGAGACAGTCTCAGGAGGTAGGAGGGAGGGAGTGAAGACAATGAGAAGGGGCTACTGGATTCCAGGAGGGCTTGATTGCATAAAAGCTTCCAGTAAGCTGATGGAACGCCTTGCGGAACTGCCATTTTGCAAGATGGGAGTCTGGGGCATTTATACACAGGCTCCCAACTTCAACAATGGAGGGTTCCCCCACCCCACCCCAGGGGGCAAGAATTCCCCCATACTCATCATTAGCTCACTATGAACCTGCAAGGGAGTGTCGACCCACCTGCAAATGAATTAAGGTGGGCAAAGAGGATGTCATATTGGGTCCCAAAAATGTCTACTGAAAACAGATTTTCTTATTTAGAGCCTGGCCTTTTAAGAGGTTTTAAAACAGGTGTGGCATTGTTAGTTTCCAAGCAGACCTAAGTATTCAGTATTTTCTAAGCCTACTCAGGATATAGGGATATAGGGAGGCACTTAGTAAGATGTTAATGTCTTCAGGAACTGTTTAGTTTTGTTTTTTAAATACAGCTTGGGAATTTTGGCGTCAAGGGTGAGACCTTAACATCCTCTCTAAGACCATCCACACTGGTGTCTCCCAGTGCACCTTCCCTCTGTCTCCTATCACCCCAAGGCTCTAGAACCCCCAACTTTCAGCCACATACCCAGAAATAATAACAAACTACTTAGTTTTTCCTGAACACAAAATGCTGGTCTAGTTAGTCAAGCAAATAGTGTTCCCACTTCTTCATGGGTATAGCACACTTTTATTCATCTTCAAACCTAGCTTGAGCCACATAACCCTTTCTTGAAACTCCTGAAAATATCTCCAACCATTTTGTCTCTGAAATTCCCATACTTTTGCATTTGCTCATCCTGTCCTATTTGGGGGGCTGTGCTAAGGTTAGAGCACTATCATTTTCACCTTTACTATCCCTGGACAGTAGCATATTTCTTGGCATTGTGTGGGTCATCGATAGTAGTTTAAAATGACTTAACTGTCTTTTCATTACGTCACCTTTCTTGGAATCTCCATAGCAAGTCTCCCAACTAATCAAAGCCTCTGTGCCTGTGCTGTAGACTTCTGAACTTTCTGTCACAGAAGCTTAGGGAAAGAATGCAGGAATAGGAACACGAGAAACATGTTTTTGCTCTGTCACAATCAAGATCCACGTGACTGAAGGAGTATCACTTCATTGCTCTGTGCCTTCCAGATTTCCATCCAAAAAAGTGAGGACAACATCTGCCCTTTGAACTTCACAGGTTTTTTTTTTCTTAAAGGATCTCTAGCATCACAGATGTGAACGTCCTGTGAAAAATGAAAAAGACTATAGAAGTGCAAACTCTTCCTATTCCTTCTCAGTCTTTGGTTTTATACCTCTCCCTATTTCAGTCTCTCTCATGCCTCCTCTATGGTCTTAAAACATACACGCATAACCCCACCTGGAAAACAAAACATATCTTCCAGGGACCCTCATACTTGACTTTTTGAAACATCCCTCCATGCTCTACCCTGACCATCTGCTTCCTCCGAGTTTTAGCTTGCGGTCAACTTGGGTTTCTATCTTCTGGAGTTCGACAAACCCAGGTACAAATCCCTTCTCTGACACTATCTGTTTGACCTGAGGCACATCACGTCACTTGTTGATCAACAATTTCATCATGTGTACACTAAGGGTAATAATAGCAATTATATATGCTATATTTGTGAGGAAGAAATAAGATAACTCATGCCAGTTACTTACTACAGTGTGAAAATTTCTAAGTGTTCAACAAATGATAGCTCTCATTTTGCTTTTCTTTTTTTTTTTCAAGAACCTCATCAAGTCTGAAGCTTCTATCACTATGTCTGTACCAGTGATGTGTCTATGAAAATTGTGATTCAAAATGGGCTTTTAGTCCCCCGTCCTTCCAGCATTTTCTGGATACCCAATTGCCACCTCATATGTGACATTTCATTTTCCGATGCTCCAGATGCCCCCTACACTTCCAATCCAATCTGCCAATTCTCTTTCCTACACTGGCTCAATTCACTCCATTTGATCATGTTAACTGTTCTGCAAACTCTATCCTCTCTCTTCCCATTTCTCTATCGCTGCCACCATCTTAATGTTGCTGGAACTACACTACGATGAAAATTCTGCTGTCCACAGTAAGCCTATGACTCCGGTATGTTCATCTGTCTTTTTTTTATACCTCGGCATCCCCAATGTTACAAAAATACATTTTATCAACACTGACTAAATGGATATAGGAAGGACTTAATGGATGAATGAATTTGCTGGGTCTGTAATAGAAATTTTTTTGAAATTTATCTCATTTGATTTTCAAGAAAGCTCTATTATAAAGACATCTTATTTGCAGTTTCCAAAAAGCTGTGGTTCAAACTTATCACGGAATTGGACAAAGGTGATGTCATAAGCGGTGAAGCCAGTTCCATTGATTTTGGTCCAGTTCTTTTTAACTTTATATGTACAATAAGTCCATCCAAACTTTTGGGCTTTTCTTCCCACTTGTGGTCTCCTCCCTTTTCACTCATCCAATGTATCTATCTTATACTCATAGTGTTGAGTTCAGCTTTCTTCATAAAACATACCCCCAATGTTCAATATCTGCTCAAAAGTCTCCATTCATTTCTCATTGCCTAGATGGTAAAGCCCACATTCCTTATCCCAATATTTAGTCATTCATTCAACAGATATATATGTATATGTATGTCAAGTATGTGTCTATGTCCTAGGTAGTTGGACATGAGAGCACAATCTGTCACTCTGAATATTTCTGCTTCTCAAACTTGGGCCCCATCTTCTACTTTAAACTTATATTAAGTTTTTGTATCTTAAGGTCTAGTTTGAAATGTTCATACTATGTGAAGGAAGCATTCTCTGGTAATTTTGAACCATTCTGGTAACTGTATTTTAAATTTTTTAAATGTTTATACATTGTCTTTTTGAGAGAGAGAGCGAGAGAGAGAGCAGGTGTGGGGCAGAGTGAGACAGGGAGACACAAAATCCAAAGCAGGCTCCAGGCTTTGGGATGTAAGCAAAGAGCCCGATACGGGGCTCAAACTCACGTTACAGGGCTTAACCGACTGAGCCACCCAGGCGCCCCTGGTAATTGTGTTTTAGATCTGTCTGTCCAACAAGACTAGAGTGGAAGCCTGGGACCTCCTTCATCTCTTCTTTTTGCCTTTCACAGACCTCACCTTGTACCTATCCAGGACAAATGGCTTCAACTTAGGCAACATGATCCCTCTATAAAAGGTACTGTCAGCTGTCCAGAGAAAACAGAATGCTTGTGCCTAGTAGCTGTTCTCTACCATGCCCTTCTGCTTCCTGCTGTTGTATTTGTTAACAAAACTAATTGCTCGGTGTAGAAATTGTTATTGTTGAAATTATGTGACTAGAGAAATAATAAAGAAAGTTGAGGAAATATATATGAAAAAAAAAGAAATGGAGCTTATGCTTATATAAATATAAACTCCAAGACTTCTGTAAAACTCAAAAATGAAAATTTACACTTTTCCAAAAACTGATGCCAAAGTAGGTGGAATAGAAGGGGCCAGATAACCATAAAATCTTGAAAATGGAAAATAAATATCTTTACACTATTTCTGTACCCAGAATGCCTCAGAAATATTTTAAAAATTATGACTCAAATTAAAAAAATACTATAACTGGAAGTCTCAAAAGATGTATATGGGTGTGTGATTTATACAAATATAGTACATCCAACCTTGAACCAAAGAAGAGTGCTTGACACTACATTAAAAAACAGAAAAAAAAAACCCCAAAAAGCAAATAACACATACAATTACATACCCAAAGCAAAAATAAAATTTTTATGATTAATATGTACCCTTTTAAAAATAATTACCTGTTTTAAAAGAATTTTTGGAGTGACATTGCAACTAGAGCCCCCTATGGATTTAGAAAAGAGTAACTGCTGCTTAGTTAAATTAAACAAAAAAATTAAGAATACTTTAATATCAATGGTATTGACAGTTTTGCTCTTTTAGTATTTGAATCCAGGAAAAACAAATAAAGGAACTATCTCCATTTGATTATGAATGTTAATTTCTCATGTAATACAAAAGTTTAAAATATGAACCGTTAATGTAAACTGAAGAATAAAAGTAAATCTTTACTGCCCAACAATGTTTTTCTTCGTATTCTTCATGAATTTAACAAAATCCTAGCTTGTCATCAAGACGGTAATTTTAAACACTTATCCGGCAATATTATAAATCATTTTCTTTTTCTTTGAAACAAAGATCTCCAGGTACACCAGAGATTTGAGAGAATTCAGAAAATCTGCATGAAAACCGTATTTTAAAAGTCAATTTGATTTTAATAAGACCCTAGCAAAAGCAAGTGTTCTTATACAAAACATTAACAAATAAAGCAAGCTATATTTTCAACACTATCAAAATGTGTTATATTTCAAAAATGAACCATCATGTTGGGTGTGCCATCGAGGAATTTTAATAATTAGTAATATAAAAATATACTTGGTCCTTTCATTTAGAAACATCTATTTGCCAATTTGAAAAATTTTTAAAAATCACATAAACCGACAACATTCTGAAGATGGGAACATACAGCACTTCAGCGTAGTTATCTTAATTATACTCTCAAACATTTTTGAAAAGCTCTTTAATAGTCAAATTAAAACGCGCCAGTGGCTTCTTCAGCAAGGAATGTGAAATCAGACTTCAGTTGGAGTAAGTATCTGCACTAAAACTAGCTCCATGATTTTGCAAATTCTCAGCCTCTTGGATGCTCTGATTCTTCCGAAAAATTAAGATTATCTGAAAACTGCAGGTAATTTAACCTGTGTTAGAAGCCCACTCACAGGACTACATGAAAAAAATATGCAAAGTTCTTGGAATATACTAGGTCCCCAGCAAGTATTAGCAGGCTGCTTCACTGCCCAGGCCAGCTCAAACCCGACTTGTCCCTGTCCTCATCTAGCCAAACCTACACCATGCGAGCCCAGCCAGAATTTTTCCTTCTCCTTTGAAGCCTTCCACAATTACTCCCTTTTATCTATATTTAGCCTTTTGCTTTTCATAGGTATGACCCTCTCCCCAGGAACATCATAATTTCTATTGTTTGCCACTTGCAACTAATGGGGTAGTTGCTAAGTAATATTTGTTAAATTCAACACATGAAATGAGTCTCAAAAGCCCCTGATCTTTGGTATCCGTGGCCATCTGAAGAGAACAGACACTGAAACTGTTTATAAGCGTCACAGAACACTTGTCTTTAAGATACACCTGATTTCAGGGGTGCTTGGGCGGCTCGGTCAGTTAAGTGTCCGACTTCAGGTCAGGTCATGATCTTGTGGTTTGTGGGTTCAAGCCCTGTGTTGAGCTCTGGCCTGAGAGCTCAGAGCCTAGAGCCTGGAGCCTGCTTTGAGTTCCTTGTGTATGTGTCTCTCTGCCCCTCTCCCACTCGCTCTCTCTTTCTCTCAAAAATAAATAAACATTAAAAAATGTAAAAAAAAGATACCTGTGATTTTAGCAATGAATATATGATGTTACATTCTATACTTTATTCGTCATAGGATTAATAAAAGTAAAAACAAACTGGCACAATGCAGTAACTCTCCTAACACTATAGGAAAAAAAATCAAATATGGAACCCTTACACTTATTTACAAATGTTAATTTTTTAATGATTCACTCAGCACCATTTCTACACTAACATCAAGGCTCACAGGTGATGGGAGTACCCTTGCTACATAGAAAGAAGCTAATTAGGTTTATTTTTTTCTTTAATTATATGACCACTGCATACTGAAAATTCTCGTTAAGAGAAAGAGACATCAAAGGTTACTTATGGATTGCCTGAGAAAAATATTTACCCAATTCAATTTAAATGGAGATTACTTTTTAAAGGACCAAAATGACTTTAGATGTGCATGAACCTCTAGAGATTCATGTATTTTATCTCACATGATGCTCAAAAAAAAAAGTGAGATAGGCAATATATATCATTATTCCCAATTTTTACATGAGCAAATCAAGGCTGTGAGAAGTTAGATTTTGCCCAAAGTCACACTGCTAATTAAGTGTCAGAACTAGGCTGATGGCACATCCTCTGATTTCTAATACAAGAAAAAAAAGGCGGAACGTCACATCCAAATTAAATCTGAAGCTTCTGACTCTGTCAGTCTTTAGAAAGTCTACCTTAGGAAAGTGAAATGAATAATATTTGCTCAGTTTGAAAGTCATACTTAAGGTATGTCCATTCTTTCAATCATTCACTCAATTATCCCACAAATCTTATTAAGTGCCTACAAGGCTGTGAGGGAAAAGATGTGTTTCCCTGGGAAATGCCAGCTGGTTCCTTGACCACAGGGTGTCTTGGTTCCCTCTTTCTCAACAAATAAGAAGCCCATCAGTCCAGGAATCCCTTGGGAGTCTGATGTAGGGATCAAAGGCACTGATCAATGAAACAGGGCTTTCAAAATGTAAAGGACAGCACCATATTTATATGTAAATGCTCCCTTGAGATATCACTCTCTGCAATGTTATGTAGCTTTAGGTTTCTTCAAAATTATTATTCACTGTTGTATGTAGGGTGTAGTCACTGTTTATTTAGTACCCACCTCCCCGCCCATCCTGCCTAGAAAGTGGCCTTCACAAGACTATAGACTTTCTTCTGCTACATTTTTCTATCCAAGGCACACAGAATGGTGTTTTGCATGTATTAAGTATATAAAGAGATGTTATCCTATGGTTTCAATAAGAGATCTCACCCTTGCATATCTCTACATCAACCTACAAAAAACAACAGTGGGGCCTGATAGTATCTTAGAGCACTACCTCGCACAGTTCATTTCTGTTGTTTCGCAGCAGATCTCTTGAATTATTAACTTTAAAGCCTACAACGCAAGTAGCTAGGAAAAAAAACCGTCCCACAAAATGTAACTGTGAAGTTTGAAGAAATGTATATATTTCCCCCAAAATAAAATTTAAAAAGGAAAAAAATAAGAAAGAAATGTGTGTATTTTCCCCTAAATTTAACACTGGGTCAGACTTATTGTGTCATGTACCTCAAAATCAAAACTTTTACAAATAAAAAAGGCAGTAACTTACAATAATGGGGAATACTAAAAAGTTACATTTTTAATAACGATTTATTAAATTTATGAGGCCTTTAAAATTTTAACCCAGAAAAAAACAACCTATTATAGCTATTTAAGAAAATTAAGGCATGTATTATTTTGTCATTTTAACGCTATACCCTAAAATAAACCGAAGCATAATAGATGGATATAAATATTATGATAACCTGCTTGTTGCCATGGAAACACCACTATCAGTGTATCTCTGAATATGCATTTGCCTGTTTCTCTGGCTAAGCAAACACACACTCATACTACTTGTTTTCTTTGTAAGTTACATCCAAGATTCAGAATAAGCAAAGAATACGAATGCAATTTTGTGCTTCAGAAATGCATTACACATGATACTAGGTGACACATGGATCCATTAGTCTAGTAGACTCCCCACCCTTTCGTACTTAAGGAGCCCTTGAAAAAGGTTTCCGGTTTAAATTTTTAAAGCACAAAAATATACACAAATTAGAAAGCAATTAGGGCAAATGTGCTGAAGCACATGGTAAAATAAAGTGAAAATGTGACAAATGTAAATATAGTTATTGTTAGAATAAATGTGCCAACTTATTAAATGAGTGATATATTGTACTTCGGACCTGTTTGTTTATTAAAAGTGCCAGAAATCATGAAGCTAGGAGGAGAAATGCACTCCATCAATCCTATACATGTTTCTCTCCATAATAAATTCTCTTTTGCATTTAGCTGACGTTATCAATTAGGTTACCATTCTCTTAGAAAATATTGCCCTATGAGTATATATTCCATAAGCTTGAGTTTTTAAACAATGAGGTCTCTATATTTCTGTTCTACTTAGTGTTTTCCTTAATCATTACATAATAAGATTGGCAGCTCTTGTAGTAAAATAGATGGGAAATAGGTCTCAATTCAGATTGCGGAAATAGAATAGAGAGGAAGAAAGAGATTTTAGGAATACTTCCAAGAGATAAAATTATGCAATTGATAATGTGTAGCAACATTGATAAGGAAGAAAAGAAAGTGCTAGAGGAAACCCCAAGCTCTTTTGCACGACTTACGTGGTGCAGTGGGATGTGAACTCTCGCTTTTCTGCAGCACCTCACCATTGCCCATGGCCCTCCTCCAATTTAGTCAGATGGAATTCTTTCTCTAGGTTGCCTACAGCATGGCTTTGTACTGCCTCTCAGGACTTCCTTCTCCTGCTCCTTCCACCTGGGTAACAACCATTAACCCCTCTAGCCCAGCTTAGGTACTGTTCCCCACCGGACATACTATGACAGTTTCATGAGGGCAGGGGACTCCTGGGCAAGTCCTGGCATGTAGTAGGTGCTGTATCCGTTTCCTAGGGCTGCTGTAACAAAAACCACAAATTAGGGGTCTTAAAACAACAGAGACTTATTGTCTTACAATTCTGGAGGCTGGAAAGTCTAAAATCAAAGTGTTTGTAGCGTTCCCCGTGATCCCTGTAGGGGAACCCGTCCTCGCCTCCATCCAGGTCTAGTGGCTGGCAAGCAACCTGTGGCACTCCATGGCTGGTAGATACCATCGCCCCAGTCTCTGCCTCTAAAGTCACATGCATTCTTCTTGTGCATCTGTCTTTACATGGATATCTTCTTTCCAGAAACTCCAGTCACATTAGATTAGGGGCTCACTCTGTTCCAGAATGACTCGTCTTATCCACTGGCATCTACAACGACCCTATTTCCAAAAAAGGGACTACTCTGTTTCTGGGTTAGGGCTTTAACCCAGAATAGGTGGTGGGCAATATCATGAATATGGTCCAAAGGTTATGTGTAGGGCAGAGGGAACATTCAAGAATGGACGAGCATTTCTCACTACTTCTGCATGTTTCAGAACACTGAGCGGCAGGTATCACACTGAAAGCCAGGATTCCCATGTCTTATCCCAGAACTTGTCACCTACCAGACAGTGGACCCTGTTTCATCACAAGCTTCAAGATTGTGACATAATTCTTTAGACTCTTCTTCTGTCCAACACTGCTGCCTTTCTGGTTTTCAGCAAATCTTCTTTTTTCTTGGTGGCCTGCACTCCTCACCCAAACGGCACTTTAAAACTAAGCTTCACTTGAATTTTTTTTTCTTAAATTACCACTTCAACTAAGTTTTGATATACTTCTAAGAAAACCATTTTAATTGAGGCACTTTTAGCCAAAATTTAAATTTTCTCAATTATTAACCTGTCAGGAACTAGCTGAATAAGGCCTGCTCCTTTACTGCTCAATTAAAGGACATTATCAACCATAAAAAAATTCATTAAAATCTACAAATGGCTAAAATTAGGCAATGATGAACATAAATGATCCTGAATATTTTTACGTGCCACCAAAATATCTTACTCATGATGCCACACGTGCTGCTACAGAGAGATGGTTTAAACACACACACACACACACACACACACACACACACACACACGATTATATACTAGCAGGAATTAAATACAGCTATCTTTCCTGAAGCCAGCAAACAGAATAGCTTCCATAAAGTATGCAGTGTCTAGATGGCTACTGCGTTATTACTCTATGATGAATATTGCCCTTTGGTATGCTTGATGCTACTAAATGCATTCATAATGTTTAATGCACCCATGATATATTTTAGTTAGAAGGTTAACTGATGTTTGTAGTGCAGCACTTTCTAGAACATCACGGTCTTTTGACAATAACATATGGAAACATTAAAAACTCCTCTTGTTTTATAAATGCCTTCTACTAGAATCGATGAAATTAAAGAGAAATGCTATAATAAGATATGTATTTAACTATGACAGTAAGCAAAAGTAGCACTGCTAAAGCATTAATTCGAAAGGCAATTTATTTTAGGCAGCTTCTTAATGAGTACTGCCGGAGCCAGGGTGACAACAGTGAGGGATGTCGCCGTGATGCTGGTAGAGAAAGATGTGCTCCATCAGCCAGAGCTTCTGCGATGGAGTCAGCAAACATTCTTTGTTTGTGTTTGAAAAACCAGATGGGATGATTTCATAATTTGCCTCTATCTATGAGTTTGGGGCACCGATGAACCTAAAGCCAGGGCTGCAGCCCAGAGTGGCACAGGTGTGCCCTGCGTAACTCAGGAGGGCATCCTTCACATGGACAAGGATGTGACTAGGGCCCGGAGGATACGTGCACTGCTCAACTGTCACAACCATACAATGAAGTTCTGCTTAAATGCCAAGTCTTCGTGGCCCTGCTGTTTACCCCAAGCCACACCAACTCACAGTGCTGCTGCCTGGGGCAAGGGCAAATAAATGCCGACCCTGAATTACTTTCACTTTCCCACTGTCAACTGCTACCAAACATACCTACCCCTAGTCTGACCTGTAGGAGTCAGACATCTGACTCCTAGTGCATTGGTGTTAGTGTCAGAAGAACTGTCAGTCAGACCTTCACAGCTCTGTCACGCTGGGCTGGCTGCTTATTCCCTCTGTGACCCAGTATGTGCATCTGTAAAATGAAAGCAATACTTACCTGGACAAGTTTTAGTCAAATTTGCAGATGAGGCCGTTAGGGCTTATTTAGATTGGCAGGGGAATATCTTACTGTGGTGAAAAGGATTCTGTAAGCATTGTTGCATGTGTGTGTGTGTGTGTGTGTGTGTGTGTGTGTGTGTGTGTGTGTAAAAATATGTATGTATATAGAAATACTTATATGAATATATATACATGTGTACTTATAATATAAACATATACGTGTATAAAAAGAGACAGAAACAGAGAGAGAGAGAGAGACAAAGACGGGCTCTATACTAAATGATACTGTAAGACCTAGAGTTGTAGACTTCAATACAGCATCACCAGTCACATGTGGCTACTGAGCCCTTGCAATGTGACTAGTCTGGACTGAAATGCGCTGTAACTAGATATCAAAGACAATATAAAAAATGAAAAGTATCTCCTTCAATTTTTTTATACTGAATACATATTGACATCAAATTTAGGATATATTAAACAAAATGTATTATTTAAATTAATTTCGCCTATTTCTTTTTGCTTTTCTCAAAATGGCTACTGGAAAACTTGAAATTAAACATGTGACTCACATTATATTTTTATTAGATGATGCTCCCTTAGAGTC
The DNA here is from genome assembly GCF_027475565.1 of Acinonyx jubatus. Taxonomy (NCBI): domain Eukaryota; kingdom Metazoa; phylum Chordata; class Mammalia; order Carnivora; family Felidae; genus Acinonyx; species Acinonyx jubatus. The sequence goes on along the minus strand of NC_069383.1, from coordinate 125,053,875 downwards.
CTTTGCTTCAGGAAGCCAAAATACTCATATATATACTTCCAGAGATCAGTGTCAGATGGTGGTGTTCTGACTTTTAGACAGACAGACTTGCATTGTAGGACACATCAGTAAACTTCATTCTAATTTCTTCTATACAAATATTCCACACTAGGCCTTATTATATGTGAATGTAATACCAAGTTGCTTGAAGGTCCCAAAGACATTTTGCTTCATTTGTTCCATTTAAAGTTATTTCAGGGACACATATTCATCAGACTTTTAGAAGTCCATGCCATCTGTATAACAACACTACAGATTACAGACTTCAGTAGGGTAAATGAAGGACAGTGTGACAAAGAGCAGGGTATGAGGAAGCCTGGAGTAATACTCCTACTACTGTCCTGTTTTCAAGTTCAAGATTTACCATCTGTTTTCTCTCTTAGGATGAATGATCTAGTGTGCACAGGTTATTATCCCTTAGTTGGAGAGTTCATAAAGAGTTTCACTGCTCCAAGATACTGACAGTTGGAACAAGAATCTTCTCGACCCCAAGTTAAATTGCTTGATTTGAAAAACACAACCCATTTTATAATGAAGAGATAAAAACAATCTCTAAAGGTCTTCCACCCCCCCCCCACCAGCTACTTGAGTCATAACTCACTCTGACACACCCATCAGGGTGCAGCCCAGCTTAAAATGGGATGATCCATTGTAGCCCACTGCCTGATGTCACTTTATGGATGGGGCACTCAGCTGAGAACATCTGCTTTAAGATTTTCCAGGTTACAGCTCTGTCTTCTATGCTACATGGGGCAGAACACCAGAGTTTTTGACCAATTACTTACACACATAGTCAATATGATTCGTGGATCTTCTATGGACAGAGAACTTACTCATTCTACCTTCAGGAATTCCATGATTCGCATTCACAGGGAAGTGGATAAGCCCTGTGCCTAGGTGAAAGTAAGAGGGCAGCTTCCTTCTTCCTTGTTGTTTATATCTATTCTGAACACATATTTTATGCTGTGTACACTGGCATGGAAGACGTAAGTAGACAGGCTTATTTTAATCAATAGCATAGAATAACAACAGAACCACTGGAGAGTAGTTTCATTTCATGGCATTAGTTAAAGGATTAAGACATTTGACTTGGCCTAGAACATGAAAGAGATTGTGATATTGTAAATGCCCTTTATTCATCCATATTTTCTAATATGTATGATTTGTAAATTTAGCATATGATATCGGAAAGCAAATCTCTCGGATGAATCTGACATGTATGTAAAGTGTGGAGTGTAATAACATGCTCTGAAGTCAAAATGCCACTCGCCAACCTGAGCCAACTCCAATTACGTAGCCTTCCAACAAACAACTAAGGTTCTTTAACTATAAAACAAGAACAGCACTACGTACAGTTCTTGAGTTGTGAAGATTCAGTGAGATATCATATACAGGGGTAACACAAACAGTAAATATCAGGTGTTCCTACAGTGTATCCGCCCCACTAGAAATGTCTTCCATGACTATATCTATGAAAAGGTCCTCAGGGTCTACCAGAAAGGTACATTTCACTATTTTTCTATATGTTTTGTGAAACATTCCTTGTCTTCTGTGTTATACAAGAGCCATCACTATCCATCCCACATTTACCCCTGCTTGGTTCTAGGAAAAAGTTAGCCTCTTCTGATGATCATAAATGCTTTCTATATCCAAGATTAAAAATTTATAAACCATCATGTTTCATTTTGGTTGCAGCTATCAGGATACTTCCCAGCTGTTAGGATTAACATCTCCCAGGTGCCTCCAATCCTTTTAAATGGTCTCTATTTTTATCTGGGCTTGTCCTATTTTATATTAATTTCCTTCCATATGCGAACTCAAGTCTTTCGGAAGCCATTGAGTATAAATCTTAAAGTAATATCTATGTATTATATAATAAAAATTAATGTAGATTTTTTGTGGTTCTTATTGGGCCTGCTCTGGGGCCATTTCATTGCCAACTGACATCCTGCCACAAGAAAGACAAAGTAAAATAAGAAGATTGAAATTAAATTAATCATTTTTACATGAGGTTCTGAGTCTTAATGTAAATCATACTATTGGAGTAAAGAGTTTAAATCTGAATTATTTATATACTCTTTTAGAATAATAATCTACTTTGTCATCTTTACTCAATTAAAAAGAAAACCAGCCATTATTTTTAATAGAGAGAAGAATAAATTCCAGTTTGGTTTGTAATAATCAGCAGGGGCACACGTTTAAAGTGAATATTCCCAGGGCCTGGCCCTAAAGATTCTGCTGAGGCAGGGTGGTGGAGGGGCTTCTGATCTATTAAATATAAAATGCATAGCAAATAAATATAAAATTGGTAAGTCCAGAAACTGATTTGAGGGTGAAACATTTTGCAATTTTGTGTGAATGGATAGTATACCAGATAGGCCAAAAAACATCTGACATACTTTATCCTTCATGAAATGGTAAGTCAGAGTTGACTGAAGTCATTTTGATTCTGACATTTACCAAAAGCCATCTGGCATTAATTAGTCTTCTTCCACATATTCAGGAGAAGAGCTGAATACTCTACTATAGAGTATGCCAAAAATATTTACCCAGGACCCTAACATTCAGAGAGATATTCTCAGAACATTATTATTAAGCAAGATAATTGTTTGAAAATTCTGGACACATAAGGCAGTGTAATTACCTATTTCTCAAAAGAGCATGTTAAAGTACATCTCTTATTTTTATAATAATTTGTCATGATCATATGTAGTTATATAATCATTTAATAGCAAAAGAATGAATCATGCTGAGTCTGTCCACCTCACCTCTTCCAAAAAAATGAAAATAATCTTTTGCTTATAGGCTTATGAAAATTAAATGACTTGATTCTTTACACATAGTAGGCTTTCAGGGAATGGTATCTCTTAAATGTCTATTACTGTGGTAGGGTAGGTTTTACATTCTGCTTTCTAGCTATTTGAAATGTATTTTAAGCATATAACCTTTTTTTAGATACAGTAAAAAAAATCTTCTAAAGTTCCAGTTATAAGAATATATATGAAAATCTCAAGAAGAGTTACTTAAGAAATACTAAGAAAAATCTCATACATTGCTGGAAATGTAAATTGGCGTAACTTTAGAAAGCAATTTCACAAATTTCTATCAATCTCCATAAAAGGTCTATATACAAAGATACTCATTGTAGCACTGTAGCAGTATTCACAGAAGGAAAAGTCTAGAGAAAAACCTAAACTTGTCCTTAATAGAAACTATCATAAAGAACATGGTTAATCTGAAGCCCTTGTTCACAAACCTTAGTGAGCATGAGAATTATATGAGGTCTCGTTAAAGCAACAATGGACCCTGGGTCCAACGCAACAGTGTCTGATGCACTAAATCTGAGGTAGGGCCCCAGAATCTGCATTAAAAATAAGTTCTCAGGTGAAGCCGATGCTGCTGATTTGGGAACCACACTTTGAATCTACTGCTCTATGCCATGAATCTACTGCTCGACGCCACGAATTTTATCACACAGCTGTGGAGGGGTAGGCACAGATCAAAACACAGGAAGAGATAATCTGCTCATTTACCATTAGGTGGTATGTGCTGGTGAAAGCACCTGATATCCATACAGGTTTCAGAGCTGGAAAGTATATTGTCTTGAGCGTTTCTTTAAATAGGGAGCCAATGACTGGTAGGAAGTTTCACTGCAGCTAATTCACATTTTCAATAAAAAACACAAAGCTTTCTCAATTTTCCTTGTTAGGACTTAGGTTAAACTTTTTTGGCAGATGAACATGTGGTGTTCATTTCACCTGGCTGGGAATTTGCAATATTCCTTTTACATTGAAATAGCAAATGAATAAAAGCAGACTAAAAAAAAACAAAAAACAAAACCTACTTACCATGAAGTTTTTTTCTAAATGCCATAAAAGTACAGCAAATAAAATAACTCTAAAGGTCAATAAATATCAAGGTTATAAAACTTCTCCCACAAACATGCTGTAACATGATGAGGGTAGAGTTTATTTTAACACTGTTAAAATACTATATTTTATAGGAGGGCCTGGGTGGCTCAGTCAGTTAAGTGTCTGACTTTGGCTCAGGTCATGATCTCACAGTTAGTGAGTTGGAGCCCCGCATCAGGCTCTGAAGGTTCAGGAAGCTCAGAACCTGGAGCCTGCTTCGGATTCTGTGTCTCCCTCTCTCTCTGCCCCTTGTCCACTCACATTGTCTCTCTCTCTCAAAAATAAATAAACTTAAAAAATACTGTATTTAATAAAGTTCTGTGATAAAATTAATGTTCCAGGAGCCAGTAGTCTACTTTATTTTAATATTATTAAAATCTGGTACCTTACAGAATTTATGATCAACAAGATTATATAATTGGCTTCAGGAAAAAAAGAAGTGACTGTTTAGTGTAGAGTAAAAAAAAATTAAAAAGCATTTTGATTGTAAAAGTTTAATGTACTCCAAGTGGGTAATGGTTTTCACAAAATAACTCTCCATTAAGATACAATTTCTAGAAGGCAGATATGCATAGGTGTTAACAGCCTTTGATTTATAGTTTAGTGACCAAGATTTGCATGTAGATTTTATCATCAACTATGGGCCTAAAGCAAATTACCTCAACTTTCTGACACTCAGTATCTCATAAGTAAAATAGGGATATAGAATAATATAATTTATCTCAACCAAGTTCAAAGACACCACTCCCCCTGTGTACCCCCCCCAACCAAAAAATGCCATTTAAATATGAAATATTTTTGTAGTATTACAGGATAGGAGATGTTATGGAAGCATTGCTTCCACTCCTTTAAAGTAATTCAATGAAAAAAATGTTTACTTTGACTTCTTATGTAGGAAATGTTTCACATTTAGCATTTTCACGTCTGGAAGAACATAAATTTCATTAAATTGTTAATGTTTTCCCATGTTTCAGAAAAAAAGTTTGCATGGCTCATAGGATAAATTAATAGATGACAACAAATTTGAAGAATCTAAGAAATTAAAAAGTAAAAAGCAAGAGTATAAACTATACAAAATAGTTAGAAACCATTATAAAGTCCTATCTACTTATATTCAGGTCACAGATTCCATTCTGAGCTTTCTAACAATCATGAAGAAAAGAGGCATGTAGTAGGTTAAACAATTCACAATGTCCAGAAAGTTTTTCTTATTTAATTCAGGGAGTAAAACATAACCACACCTGATACCAAGAATACAAGAAAAAAGTCCTACAGGTTCGCACAAAGGGGATCCATCTACTGGTATTAAATGCAGCTCTCTGACCTACAAATTCCTGAGGCACACAATGGTGAGTATTTTAAGGCTGGCCTCTCACAGGATCTACTATTTGGGCTAACGTTCTGGGTTGACCATGCAACATCACCTATACCAAAACAATTCTGAACATGAACCCAGGCATTAACTAGGCATGATGCAGGGAAAACAGATATCAATGGAAAATGTCCCAGATAAATGGGAACAAATCGTCAACCTTGCTGAATCTATGAGTAAAAGTAATTCTATGAGTCTGAGGGAGGACATGGTTGGTAATTTGATGAGATCCATGTAAACTGCTCTCTGCTGGAGTAATATATATATATATATATACACACACACACACACACACACACATATTCCCTTTTAATTAGCAATGGGAATTTACAAAAGCATAAACCATAAAAGTAGCTTACATTCTCCAGGACTTACTAATTGCCTGTTACTAATGGTTTCAGGAGTGGATAAACTATGTCCTAAGGGCCAAATCCAGCCTGCTACCTATTTTATTTTTGTTTAGCCTGGGAGCTAAAACGTGTGAAATGTGACGTGAAAATTGACATGTGAAAATTACAGGAAATGAAAATTTCCGTGCTCACAAGTAAAGTTTTATTGAAACACAACCACACCCATTTTCTATGGCTGCTCATCTCCTACAAGCGGAGAACTGAGTAGTTGTGACAGAGACCATATGGGCCACAGAGAAGCCAGACTCAAAGGCTTATGTACTATATGATCCCATGTATATGACCTCTTGGAAGAAGTGTAAGTATGGGCACAGAAAAGAGATGGATGGTTTTCAAAAGTAAGGCACAGGGGAAGTTTGGCTATAAAGGGATAGCTGGAGATCTTAGTTGTGTTGCTGACGCAATTGTCAACACCCTTAGATCTATACACGAAATAGTGTGAATTAAACTGTATATAATGAAGGAAAAACTCGCCTGTTTGGTTAAACCCCATAGCCGTAGAGACTCAACAGACCACAGTTTTCTCTCTTTCCAGTTTTGTTCTCTTCTAGCTGGAAACTACACACCAACTGTAAATCCCGAGTGTCCGTTCAGGCATCTTTAAACACAAGAGCTACCTTTTATTCAATTAAAGACCACTGAACTCACCTGCTTCCTGTGAAGACCAGCCGAAGAAGCCTTTTTTTTTTTTTTTTTTTTTGACTTAACTGAGTGCTCCACAGCCATCCTGCACTGACTGGACTCCTCAGGACTCCTTGAATCCTCATGTTTTGGCCTTATCTTAGGGTGTTTGTGCAATGTACTCCATTGAGCTTGCTTGCTCTCTTTTCTCCGTGTTGCCTCTTCTCCCAGATATTATTCTCCCAGATCCAGAAGCCTCTCACTATCCATCATTTCTCACTCATTCTTCTTTCTAACACCTAGTCTATCACCACGCTTTGTTACTTCTTTCTCTGAATACCTCCTGATCTCTTCCTCTACATTTCCAGGGCTAAGATCCTTATTCAGGCTACCATCATCAACCCATTCTATCAAACAGCCCTGCCCATCATCCAAACGTAGACCTCCTTTCTTCTACTGCACTGCTTACATCACCCCAATGGCTTCCCAGTGAACTGATTCCATAACAAGGCTTGCAAGATTTCTGCCTGACTATTTCCTCAATCTCCTCCCTTGCTACTCATCTCTATAAATTCTAGGGTCCAATCAAACATCTCTCAGGCTCTGGAATGTCTTATGCTTGCTGCTTTTTTTTGCCACTGAACATTTACACACACTGCTCCCTCTGCTAAAGATACCTCCAACTAACCTACTTTCCTCTTCCACCCCCTCCTCATCCATTAGTTCTCAGTTAAAAGTGGTATTTAACCATGAAGGTAGCCTGCCTAAATGCTCTCAAAAAAGACTGCACCCTTCTTTTATTAACTCCAATCACATGTTTAGTTAGGTTGCATAAATTCTGGCTTTTCTGTTTTTCCTGGAGTACTCTAAAGCAAATACAAACAGACCATTGTTTTATTGTAAATACCACAGGATTATTTCCCACAGCTATCACCTTTTTCTTCCAGTTAACCTAGGTTTCACCATTAGCACACAGTGTTTGCAGTCTGTAGTATATCTCTTCATCCTCTTCTCATGGTATGTTTTTTGTTTTTTGTTTCTTGTTTTTTGCTGTTTTTTTTAAAGTTTTAATGGGGTTCAATCTATAAATGTTTCCTTTAATGGATCATGTTCTTTGCATCAAGTCTAAGAACTCTTAAGCTAGCTCTATATCTCGAAGACTTTTTTCCTATTTTTTTCTGGAATTTTTATAGTTTCACACTTTATACTTGAGTTCATGATTCATTTTTTAAACACTTATTTATTTTGAGAGAGAGAGAGAGAGAGATCATAAGCAGGGGAGGGGCAGAGAGATAGGGAGAGAGAGATCTCTAAGCAGGCTCTGCACTGTCAGCACAGAGCCCTACGTGGGGCTCGAACCCATGAACTGTGAGATCATGACCTGAGCCAAAACGAAGAGTTGGACACTTAACCAACTGAGCCACATAGGTGCCCCAGGTCATGATTCATTTTAAGGCCATTTTTGTTTGAAGGATGAGGTTTAAGTCAAGATTCACTGTTTTGCCTATGCAGATGCATCAAAATCAGTTGAGAGTATATGTATGGGCCTATTTCTGGATTCTTCATCCTATTCCTTGATATCTGTGTCCACCCATTCCCCAACACAGCACAGTATTCATTAGTATAGCTAAATACTAATCCTTCATATCAGGTACAGTGATTCCTTACACTTGATTCTTCTACATCAAGATTGCTTTAACTACTATAGGGTCTATGTCTTTCCACATAAACTTTAGAATAAGCTTTTCTCTATATAAAAACAAAACAAAACAAACTTTACTGGGATTCTGTTAATAAGAGCATTAAACCTATAAATCAAACTGGAGAGAACTGACATCTTTATTTCACTGAGTTTTCCAATTTATGAACATGGTATGTTCCTCATTTAGTTCAGTATACTTTGATTTGCTTCAACAGATTATACCATTTTCAGGAAAGGGACGCTGAACATGTTTTGAAAAGTGTATACCTAAGTATTTCGTTTTCTTTGGAGTAACTGTAACTGGTATTGTGTTTGTAATTTTGGTTCCAATCAGTCCATTTATTATAGGTAAAAATATGTCTGTTTGTCTGTGTTGAGGTTGTTTTCTCTGACCCTGCTGCACTTATTTCTATGTAAGAGATTTTTGTAGATTCCTTAGTTTTTAGACATATAATCTGCAAATAGACATAATTTTTTTTAACTTTTCAATATGTATGACTTTTATGTCTCTTCCTTGCCTTATGGCAGTGGCTATAATTTCTAGTACTATGTTGAGTAAGAGAGGTAAAATGGATATCCTTGCTTTATTTCTGATCTAATGGGAAAACCATTCAGTATTTCACCATTACATAGTGTCAGTTGTAGGCTGAAGATGCAGTTCATCAAGTAGAGGCCCTTACCTTGGATTCCTAACTTGGGGAGAGATTTTATCGAGACTGAACGCTGTTAAATGCTTTTTCTGTATCTCCTGACACGATCATATGATTTTTCTTCTGTATCTTATTGATATGATACACTGATTGATTTTCACCCCTTCCACCATACATGGATGTAATGGAAAGTCTGAGACCCAGAAGACAGCCCTCATCTGACCATGTCGGCTCTCAGTCTCAAGACTACTAGCTTCAAGAACTGTGAGAGAGACGCCTGGGTGGCTTGGTCGGTTAAGCGTCCGACTTCGGCTCAGGTCATGATCTCACAGTCCGTGAGTTCCAGCCCCGCGTCGGGCTCTGTGCTGACAGCTCAGAGCCTGGAGCCTGTTTCAGATTCTGTGTCTCCCTCTCTCTCTGACCCTCCCCTGTTCATGCTCTGTCTCTCTCTGTCTCAGAAATAAATAAACGTTAAAATAAATAAATTAATTAATTAAAAAAAGAAGAAGAAAAAGAACTGTGAGAAATAACTTTCTGTTGTTTAAAGTAATCCAGTCTGCAATATTTGCTATAGTAGCCCAAATGCTTTTTTGTTTCATTAATTTTCTTCCCTCTTCTTCCTATTCCTTTTTTTCCCCTCTTTTTCATGTCATTAATTTGTTGAAGAAAATCAGTCATTTATGATACTGACTTGATTACAGTATGGCTTAGGTTAATTTCATCTCTTTGGTTTCTTTTAACTTGAATTTCTAGCTCCTAAACTGGTAGTCTGACAGACTTAATTAGAGTCAAGTTACTAACCATTTAAAAAACATTTTATTTTTTTGTTAACTATCTTTCATAGGTGGCACTGTATACTTTCTATGGCTTCAAATCAAGAGGCACTTAATTGTGGAAGCCCCCTTTTAGGTGATATTGAAACTGACCAGTAGGTTCAGATATTATCTACTTCCTAACAGGGATACTTTAATCGCCACTAATCTGGATTTTCTATAAAATTACAATTGTACTTGTCAATCTATTTGCATCTAATTTGCATTGTATTATTGGATAGTTAAACAAATTATCAATCATTGAGATGTCTTGGCCAAAAAGAAAAAAATGAGGAATGAGTATGGTTGACACTAGTGATATTGCTAGGGAGTGACATGTCGATGTGGAGCGATTTTACAAATGGTCAATTCATTAATGAATATTTTCTTGTTCAAATCACACTTTCTACTCAATTTTACTTCATAACTACAAGGAATCCGATAATGGCTCCATGAATATTGAGAAGCCATCGGATCACTCAAATAATCTATCTCCAATGCCCTTTCACTATGATTTCTCCTACTAAGTTGGAATATCCTGGGGGAGAGCAACAGCAACAACGTGGTCTTCCCCTTACATTATGTGCATAGCATAGTTACAAGTCTGTCCTCTAAGTGCCTATAACAACTAAAACACCGGATGTTGAACAATTTCCTAAATGTCTCCAAGAACAAAACCCTATTTTACTCAGTCTTCTCCAGCTATCACCTCATAGATAAACTTCAATCTTCCTCGTAGATAAACTAACTCAGAAGCTAAGAATCAACTTAGAGTCATCTTTCTTCTTTATTCCTTACCCAAGTTCAGTTGGATCTATTTTGGACATGTGTATCACAGAAATCAACGTATCCTCTTTTCTTTCTGCCTTTATCTGCTTCTCCTAATTAGCACCCTTTTCTAAACTCCTTAACTCCAAATCATCATATCCTCCTGCCAGATTAAAAGTCCTGGAGCACAAATCTGGTCATCCTGTCAGCTCTGATATTTAACAGCTCTCCATTACCTAGAGATTAGGTCTCAAATTCCAATCAATGTCATAGACGTCCTGTGTCATCTAATCTTATTTCTCAATGTTTTTCTTCTTGTACAATTTACTTTAAAAAAAGAAAAACAAAAACAACTATTCCCTTGCATCCATATGTCTACCCTTTGTTTAAAAAAACCCTACTGTTGGGGTGTCTGGGTGGCTCAGTCGGTTAAGTGTCCAACTTCAGCTCAGGTCATGATCTTGCGGTTCACGAGTTCAGGCACCGCGTCAGGGCTCTGTGCTGACAGCTCAGAGCCTGGAGCCTGCTTCAGATTTTGTGTCTCCCTCTCTCTCTGCTTCTCCCCTTCTTGCGCTGTCTCTCTCTTTCAAAAAATAAATATTTAAAAAAAAAAAAAAAAAACAACCCTACTGTAAATTCCACTCCTGAAACCAATAGTGGACTGTAGATTAAAGTTAAAAAAAAAAAAGTAAAGCTAAAAAAAAATAAAATGAGGGCAGCATTGCTGATGCAAAATTACAATAATGTTGTCTAAAAATACATATGTAATAGGAGAAAAATATCCTGCAATAAAAAAAGGGCTAATATGAAGATAAAATAAAATTAGGCTGTCCGTGGGGGCGGGGGGGAACCTACTGCCTAGAATACTAACTTCAAAATCTATAGCAGTGTCAATATCCAAAGTATCTGATGATCTATGTGACATGGGCACCAACAAATTAGATTGACTGTCAGCCAGTAAATCTCATTCGTTGGTACCAGTTTATAGCAGTCCTGTTACAAAGCTTCAGCATTCTTTAGGAAACTGTATCTTAGGACACTTCTTCCATGGTATCTCGATTCATTCCCACAGATTCCCGTAGTCCCGTAC